>NC_056570.1:7180151-7215722 GCF_013358625.1 Macadamia integrifolia
GGCTGGCTCCCTACCCCACCAGCTCAAAAACCATTCCTCTTCTTCTTCTTTTTTTTTTTTGGGGGCGGGGGTGGGGTGAGGAGTCTTTAAGACAGTGGCTGCCATACTCTAGCACGCAAAGTGATGTCCCACATGCGCCTAATTTCATATTCTTTTAATTTTTTGGTAAACCTAATTTTCTATTCAAGAGGTAAGATCTTGACCCACTCTTTATGGATCAAACTGTAAAGCGGATTAGGTATCTGCTCGGCTTTGGTTTGATTTACGACATAATATAAATCAAAATTGAACTGAAATAGAATAATTTTCATAATATCAAATATAAGTTGAATTGATTCAATTTTCTATGTTCATTTCATTTATTTGAATTTTTTATTCATTATTTTGGTTTTGTAAAAGAATTAGGATTGTCTTGTACTGATCTTGAAGAAGCCATATGTGAAGGAGAGTGAGAAGAGTCGATAATTAAAAATGAAGATTGGAAGAGACAAAGTGAAAAGTAAAACCTCAACACTCATATTTAAGCCTTTTAGGGTTTTGTATAATTTAGGTTTGATTCGGGGTCATTTTATATAAGTTTCACTTTTTCTCGATTTAATTCAAATTGATGTTTCTTAACCTAAAATGATTTCGTTCAATTTAAAACGGATGATTTAACTCCAATTCTAATTCCAATTTTAAATTGATACCTTAATTCCCTACCATGGGTCAAACTATATTTTGGTCCAACTTTCATGGAACTTGTATATGAGAATGGATTCGATGCTCATACGATTACCTCGTTGTACACGGGTGAGCATCCAATCTATATCCTCTTCACCCGACAGATTGATCGTATGAACAACGGATCCACTCTCATATGCATTTGTATAGTACTTCTACATTATGGCATGTAACACCATGTCTTTCTATACAATATGTATTTTTACGTTCATACCTATTTTATTTAAAAGAAAAAAATGAAAATAAGAGAAATTTTCTTTTGTCGTCGCTTGGTTGACTAATAGGACTTAAAGAGAGAGTGGTGTTTCATTCAAAGTGGGTTAACGGGGCGGTTCTAACCGTCGACCCGGAAAACCAAACCCCTGTCCAATATAAATTCAGACTTTGCTTTCCCATAATCCCATTAACAAATTACGTAAGAGAGAATTCGTTTTCTCTATATAAGGAAGTGTTTGTTTCCATTCATTTTGGTGTCGACGAAAAAAGAGGAAAAAAAAAAAAAAATGAAAAACGAATCATTTGGTTTTAGGGTCCCCTGCAACTCTCCAGTATTTCAGTGTGGTTCCCTGTTCTGAACTTGTCTTTTTCTAGCTTTTTGTTTCTCTCTATATTTCTTCGTTTCCCACTTTCTCTCTCTCTAGAACCAGCAGCTCCGCGTTAATGTCGTTTCTGAGAGATTCTTGACGCGTTTGGAGACTTGAAATCCATTTTCTTACTAAAGTGAATCACGTTCAAGCTCTCTCCATGGTGACTTACAGATCACAAGAGAGAGAGTGAGAGAGAGCAGTGATAGAGACAGAGTGAGGATCAGTTAATATATATTCTTCACATTTTTTTAATTTGGATTATCGATCGTCTCTCCAATCATGAGGGGGGTAACGCAGCACGAACGTCGATGGGGTTCAGATACTGTTACCGGTAATTCCTTCAGTGGCGCATCATCGCCAGCGATGGAGGAATACGTTGAGGTGACACTTGATTTCAAGGATGACGATACCATCGTCCTCCGCAGCGTCGAGCCTGCCGGAGCTTTTGATATTGAGTCCGACGGAAAAAGTGGGTTCCAAACACCAGCATCGATGTCGAGGTCGCCATCAATGTTGATACGAAGTACTTCGAATCGGATACTTCAGTTTTCACAGGAGTTGAAGGCGGAGGCTGTAGCGAAGGCGAAGCAGTTCTCTCGGAGATTCTCTTGGGGTCATGGTAAAACTCTTTCTACGTCTCAGAATGGCGCAAGTTCCGGATTCGATTCAGCTCTTGCAGCTCGTGCTCTTCGTCGACAAAGAGCTGAGCTCGATCGGACTAAATCTGGAGCTCAGAAAGCTCTTCGAGGACTTCGATTCATTAGTAACCGTAAAGGAGGTGATGGATGGAGTCAAATCGAAGGCAACTTCGGGAAGTTTGCGAAAGATGGTTTCCTTCAGCGCTCGGATTTTGCACAATGCATAGGTTCTCTAATCTCTACCTTTCTTTCTCTCTTCAATTCATCCTGCATTACCTTCATTAATGGCATCTTTCTCAATTTTTTTTTACATATTTTACCTTTTTGTTTCAAAAGGAATGAAGGATTCTAAAGAATTTGCGCTGGAGATGTTCGATGCTTTGAACCGAAGGAGAAGGTTGAAGATCGATAAGATCAACAAAGAAGAACTCTATGAGTTTTGGTCACAAATCACTGATGAAAGTTTCGATTCTCGCCTCCAGATCTTCTTCGACATGTATGTTTCATTATTAAACAAAAAAAAATAGTAAAAAGACCAAAAAAGAAAAGCATAAAGTATTGCAGTAGTTTATTGGGTTACTTAATCAAAATTATATCGATTTTATCATATTTTTTATACTGAAATTTGCAGGGTCGACAAGAACGAAGATGGACGAATCGGAGAAGCAGAAGTGAAGGAGGTACGTAGTCTATTCTTTGAATCTCTCTCTTTTTTTCTCTGCACGGTTTGCCTAATTTCTGCCCACTTCAACCAATCACCATTAAAAAAAGCTTCGGGAATTAGAGAAATTCATTTTTTGGATTAAAAGAAGTTGACATTTGGCATTCCATGAATTCGATTAGACAATTTATTCCAATCTGATAGGAACAATCGAACGGCTACTCTATTTCCATAATCGTTGGATAGTGACGCATGTAGAATGGAATTTTTGAATCGAATTTTCCTGAAACTAGTAAACGTCTTTTCAGTAGATTAGGTTAAGGGTATTATTGCCATTCAAAATGATTCTAATATAATTTTTTTTTCTTTTATAATAATTTGTTGAAATTTGATTAAATGCAGATTATTGAGTTAAGTGCTTCTGCAAATAAATTAGCGAGACTGAAAGAACAGGCAGAGGAGTATGCAGCTTTGATAATGGAGGAACTTGATCCAGAAGAGCTTGGCTATATCGAGGTGGGTGGTTCCTCTTCCCTCACTGATCACTCCTTCCATTTTTCATTTTCAGACTCCATTAATGGAAAGTTGAAGCTTTTGTATCATGGGTTGGTCAAGATCGATTACCAAATTTGACAAATTGACAAGTGACCAAAATTACCATATCAGCCCTTTACGTGGCAGAAATGACTACACTGAAGAAAACCTGTTCTTCTTCGCCGTCTCTGTCACTGAAAGATTTTTTTTTTTTGTTTTTTCGGTTGTTGGGTCGATGTAGCTATGGCAACTGGAGACGCTTCTGCTTCAGAAAGATACCTACCTGAACTACAGCCAAGCATTGAGCTATACTAGCCAAGCATTGAGTCAGAACCTACAAGGGTTGAGGAGGAAGAGCCCAATTCAGAGATGGAGTACCAACGCAATCTACTTCATGGAAGAGAACTGGAAGAGGATCTGGTTGTTTGTTTTATGGATTGGAGTCATGGCTGGTCTCTTCGCCTGGAAATGGATTCAATACAGGAACAAAGCAGCTTTCCAGGTCATGGGTTATTGTCTCCTTGTAGCCAAGGGTGGTGCCGAGACCTTAAAATTGAACATGGCTATTATTCTTTTTCCAGTTTGCAGAAATACCATTACCAGGTTCAGGTCCACCAAGCTCGCTAAAATCTTCCCCTTCGATGATAACATCAATATTCACAAGGTATGGCCTTAGTTTTGGCTTCTGGGTAATTCTTAAACTTGTCTTTGATTTTCGATTCTGACTCTGAAATGGATTGGATTGATGAACACTATCACAGTCCATTGCGGCGGCAATCGTAATTGGTATAATTCTTCACGTCGGCGACCACCTTGCCTGCGATTTCCCCCGGCTAATTCGATCATCTCCAACTGCCTACAACATGTATTTAGCTGCAGATTTCGGTTCAACTAAGCCCACATACAATCAAATCATGGCACAGCTTGAGCCTCTGACAGGAGTTATAATGTTGATCTTAATGGCAATCTCGTTCACACTTGCCACAACTTGGTTCAGGCGGAGTAAGCTTCCCAAGCCCTTCAACAAGCTCACTGGCTTCAACGCCTTTTGGTATTCTCATCATCTCTTCATCATCGTATACGCCTTGCTTATCATCCATGGCCTCTATCTCTACCTCGAACACGTCTGGTATCAAAAGACGGTAAGAATCTAAACTGCGGTAAAATATGAAACTATGTTCATCGCCCACTCATCTGACGCTTCCGCGTTCTCTTTCCTGTAATTTTGCAGACATGGATGTATATAGCCATTCCAGTTCTTCTATATGCAGGGGAGAGGACCCTAAGATTCTTCAGATCAGGCTTCTACTCGGTTCGCCTTCGGAAGGTAATTAAATATAACGCATAGTACCTGTTCGTGAAATTGCCACAACGAAAGTGCCCTTCCTTAGATGACTTAACACATCCTGATTGGTTCCTTATTTTCAATATATCATCCAGGTTGCTATTTATCCTGGCAAAGTCCTCACCCTGCAAGTGAGCAAGCCTTCCAATTTCCGCTACAAGAGTGGACAATACATGTTTCTCCAATGTCCTGCTGTTTCTCCATTCGAGTGGTAAGTTACCATTTGCAGTACCTTTCGTTTTATGCAATTGTGCTCAATCCTTGTTCTGATTTGTTGATTTTGTGCTACAGGCATCCATTTTCAATCACCTCAGCACCAGGCGACGACTACTTGAGTGTCCACATTAGGCAACTGGGTGACTGGACAACTGAGCTGAGGAGGGTCTTTGAAAAGGTTTGTGAAGCTCCTGATTCTGGGAAAAGTGGGCTTCTTAGAGTTGATGAATCCACTACTAAAAGGTACACAACCACACATGGATTTGAATAATCTCAGGTACTCTGCAATTTTCTGATTGAAGTTCTTACATAATTCTTTTAAATTTACAGTCTGCCAAAGCTTTTGATCGATGGGCCTTATGGAGCTCCAGCTCAGGACTACAGCAAATATGATGTCCTTCTACTTGTTGGACAAGGAATTGGTGCAACACCTTTCATCAGTATTGTGAAAGATTTGCTCAACAATCTGTTTAAAGCAGAGGAGGTAACACACTCTCTCTCTCTAGTCACAACAAGCCAGATTTCCTCTTGATCCAACCATTGTTGGAAAATAAATTGGTCTACAGTTTATTGTCTTGAATTGCAATTTCTAGCAAACAGAACTGATACTGTTCTCTGTATGTTCAGAGCGACACCAAGGGAAGGAAGCCACTGAAAACTACTAATGCTTATTTCTACTGGGTAACCAGGGAACAAGGTTCCTTTGATTGGTTCAAGGGAGTAATGAATGAAGTGGCTGAGTCAGATACCAAGGTAAAATTAGATAAATGAATGTGTGTGTTGACTTGAATTAAACTCAAAACACTGGGTTGGTTCTTAATTGAGTTAATACTCTTTGTTTTCAGGGAGTGATTGAGTTGCACAATTACTTGACTAGTGTGTATGAAGAAGGTGATGCCCGTTCCACCCTCATCACAATGGTTCAAGCTCTCAACCACGCCAAGAATGGAGTAGATGCAGTTTCAGGCACTAAAGTAAGATTCTTTCCTTTTCATGGAGATTTGCCTCTTGCTGTACTTTCCATAGTATCTCTCAAGGTTATCAAACACAATATTGGGTACTGTATTGGTCATTGCTGATACTCATACCGAAATCACACGTCGGCTATATTGGGCTGATTCAAGATTAAAAAAAAAATCCACTTTTGGCTGATACCCGTATCGATATCAGCTGATATGATACCAATACCTAAAAACCTGGTATCACTTGTTATCGAAATGAAAACCTAAAATGATGTAGAAAGAAATGGAAATCATCAACAAACATCACACAATACAAGGATTTACGTAGTTCGACTAGATTATCTACATCAATAGTAAGATGAGATATGCTTCACCATCAATAGAGAGAATAGGGTTACAACCGCTTATTTATACACCTCTCTTAGATTACAGAGAATGAACCATCTCAGCAAATTTATAATGAAAATATATAGGTACTGTTTTACCAAAATACCAATATAATCTTAAAAAAAAATTCTTTACTCTACTGAGTTTTGACGGCCCTTTGGAAACAGCCCACAAATGCAAGCAATGGAATACAAGACATCGCACCCTAACACTTGTTAACTAAATGAATTTCAGGTTCGTACCCATTTCGGAAGGCCCAAGTGGAGAAAGGTCTACTCAAGACTCAGGGCAAAGCATCCTGACGCTACCATTGGTGAGTCAATTTCTATCTACCCACCTTTGTTTCTTCTTGAGTGTTTGTCTGTGACCGGCTCTGTTAACTGTGATTTTTGATCACTTGATTACAGGGGTCTTCTACTGCGGGGCAGCAATTTTGGCCAAAGAACTAAACAAGCTCTGCTATGAGTACAACCAGAAAGACTCCACAAGGTTTGAATTCCACAAGGAGCACTTCTGAGTTTTCCGGCTGGTGTTGCCTCCTCTTTACTTAACCTGCACATCCCATCCCTCACCACCTTTTGTATATATATAAAAAAAAAATACAGTGTAAAGGAAAGAAAAAGAAGGCAAATTATTACTAAAAATAATAAATGAGAAATTGAGAAATTTTCCAAGTAGAGTTAGGCCCTAAGGAGAGTTGAATTCATGACCCTTTAATTTTGAGGTGTTGATCTTTGTCAATTGAGCAATCCAAAATTCTGTCCTAATGGTTTATTGGCTAATCTGGTAGCCTTCATGCACTATGGTTTTATTTATTTAATTTTTTTGGGGGTGGTTGTGTGGCTGGTGGGGTGGGTGGGTGGGTTGCGGGTGTGGTGGGGTTAAATATGAAATTCTTGGTTAAGTGTCTTCATATCTCAAATTTATGTTTCTATCTATATATGTGGATGGGAGACAACTAAGACAGGATGAGGATTTGATATAATGTCAAAGGATCCACTCTGTAGGAACCTAAAGCCTAATAACAATACAAGAAAGCAAACATAATGGAAAGAAAAATAGTTACACAATCGCAACACAAATATTTACATGATTCAGCAAAATTGCTTATGTCCAGGGTGGGATGAGAATTGCTTTGTTAACATTAAAAAGGGAAAAAGAAGCCGAGAAAGCATTATAACCCTTGCACCTAGACAAGGTGAGGCACGAAATGAAATACAAATCTCTCATCTATATTGATGCTTCTAATAGTATCCTTATTGGTCCACATGCTATTGTAAAAGCCACACTATCTTGTATGAAATCCTCTCCCTAATGAAATATAAAAATTATCGTTCGCAATCAACCTAGAGACCCATGAGAGAGAATACAAGACGTCCTACTCTTAACACACTCAACAAGATTGATTTAGGTTGGAATGATTGCTTGGGTTCTTCCACCGAAAAAAAAAATTGCTTGAGTTGATTAGAAAGAAAGGATCGCTGCCCAATCAAGTCTTGACGCATAGAGGCTGTGTCTATCAACGTTGTTGATAATGTGGGCCCTTGGGTATGATGGGCCCAAGCTCCAGTTAATGTAGTGCGTACCTAATGTCTATCTACGGGATTTAAGTGTGGGTCCATAGATTTCATGGGCCTCAAGCTCCAGTTAAGATTGTGGGTTACAGCTGCAGAAATGTGGAAGCAAAGGTTGACGAACCTAATAGAAAAGGACTTAGATAATGCAATTCTAATAATAATTGGTGAGCTCATGCTGGTGGTGGGGTCTTTTTTCTCACATGATTTATGGAATGGGAATAGGCCCAATAGGGTACAGTGGAATTGGGTGGGCCCAGACGAATCCTTCTAGAATTTTGTTCCTTCCCCATCCCATTTCTTCTGCTTTGTGTCTGTGTTCCTGCCCTTTTTCTCATAATAATGCTGCTGCTGGTGGGTCTTTTCCCTCTGGAGGTTTGGTACAGTGGAATTGGGTGGGCCCAGATGAACCCTTCTAGAATTTGGTTCTTTCTCTTCCCATTTCTTGTGCTTCGGGTGTGTTCCTTCTCCCCTAATGTTTTATGCGTGTGTTGTGTTTGTGACTGAATTCTATGAAAACCTAAGATTTTAAACTTGGAGCCGAGTCAAATCGGTTGTTGTTGATTTTGATTCGAATTGGATCAGAGAATCAGTTGGAATTGATCCTAAAAACTCTAAAATTGATCTTTCAGTTTAAAACCAAATGATCCGATTTCAAAATCTTAAAAGTCATTATGACATTTTCATAATTAACAAGTGTAACGCCCAAATTGATATTGTCAAAGGCACTGTAAACTTTGTTCCTCATCTTATTATTTTCGAAATTGATTCTTGAATAGATTTATCAATGCTATTTTTCATTTTACTGAGTAAAATGAAAAAAATGTTATTGATTCAGCCTTAGATTGATTCCCACGAAGCAGGAGTGCAGCTAAAGATACCCTTTGAAACATGCTTAATCGAGATCTATCACAATCGATTTTGATAAGAGTCAATCAATTTAATTCCAATTTTTAAAACCTTTTTGGAAATTCATAATTGATATATGAATGAGGGGCCATGTGTTTTATTTGTGTGTTTTGTGGTGGGAGGACTTTATGTGTAATAGAGCAATGGGACTTGGCCACATAAGAGAAAATCCAAAATGAAAAAATCCAAAGTGAACCATTTCAATCATCTTTCTCTTTAAAATCCTTATCAAATAATAAAGCAAAAACAAGCTTAGAATGAATGAAGTCAATCTTGCAAAAAAATAGAAGTGATGCCAATCATCTTTCTTCCATCAAAATCAGTTCAGAATAAATGATAAAGTCCATCAAAAGATTCTTAATCTCAAATCCAACACATCAGAACTTGCTGCCAACCATCTTGTTTAAGAACTGGAGAGTCTATATCATGGTTTAAGGAATCGGATGTGTTATAGGTGTAAATACTCAGCCTATTAAGACCCGCCATCTGGCCGTGGATAAGAAAGAAGACCACAATCCCTCCCTATAAGACCATCCAATCAGGTCACGCCACATAGAAAGAGATTTTCATAAAAAGCATATATGGGAAGAACCATAATCAGGCGGTTGTGATATTATTCCCCTGGTAGCACGAAATTCTTACTATTACTTCCCACTCTTAGTGTATATAAGGAAACATATCCCACATAAAAGGATGTACACTCTCTCTCTCACTCAACTTTTCTTCTCTCGCTTGGTCCTATAACTCATATCTGTTGCAACCACGTTAATCTAGGCGTCAAAGAGTCCTTGTCGGAGCAAAGCTCCGACCCTCTTTTTTGTTTATTTTTGTCTCTCCTTTCAGGTCATGTGTTGGAGAAGATGGATGAAAACATATCTCTACAACAAGATGACTGGACAAAATCGTGAGGCTTGAATTGGTATCGATTGAGGTTCATCTTGATCCGGGGCTAATCCTGTAGAAACGCAACCCTAAAACGATGCAGAAGATAATAGAGAAACAAAACAAACAATGCACACGGATTTTACGAGGTTCGGCAAGGTTGCCTACGTCCCCGATGAGATGAGATCCTGCTTCACTATCAATGGAGAATAGGGTTACAGCGCTCGTCCTCACACCTCTCAGTATTGCTTGCATTACAGAGAAAGAAATCCGTGCTACAAATATATAGCGAGAATACAAGACATCATACACCAACAAATCCCTGAATTAAACTGCGACAGAATACAAGACATCATACACCAACAAATCCCGTATTAATGGATTGATATAGATGAAGGGTAAAAGGATTAATAATAGTAATAAATAGAATTGTTCCTATGAAGAGGATTGACATAGATTGAGGCTGATTTCAAGGCCAGTTTTGATATCTTAAACCATGGTCTATATGGATGAGATAGTTGTTTGGTAACTCAAGAGCAAAAAAACCAAAAAAAAAAAAAGAAATCCATTTCGTATCAAAAACAGAATTTTCAGTTTATGTGTTCCATTTTAAAATAAAATAAATGGTGTTTGGTGAACCTGTTTCAGAAATGATTATCCTAGTTGTTCACTTTTTTTGTATTTGGAATGAAACCGAAATGATGGAACAAGGTTTCGTCATTCCATAATTTTGCATTTCTAGTTTTTTTTTTTCCAAAAACTAACTAAAAAAGACCAAGTTAACACCAAACATTTTATTTCGTTTTTTTGTTCCCATAGAACGGAAGAACGTCAAAAACATTTTTCTAGATGATTACCAGACGCAATCTAAGGTAATCTACTATCATTTATTTTTAGTTTCTGCCCTTGGTGCTCATGGTTTAAGTTATCGGTTCTCTACCCCCAAAAAAGGGGAAATTTTCTTGTACCATCCCTTAAAATGTTCGTAATTTCATGTAACCCCACGAATTGAAAATAATATCCACTTCACCACTAATGTTTAATACCATTTATTTAAAACGTGAAAAGACTTTTTTGACCCTTCTACTAACTCTAAAAGAACACTTTTTCCACCATTGGAAACCCTTGCAAGGGGGACCTCATACCATAGCTTCTTCTCTTTGGCGACTCTCTTCCATGCTTGATTCTCAATCTCCACCCTTCTCAAACATTCTTCCAATTCCATTGTTCTTTTAGACTCTCTTGCAATGTCTTCATCCTTCTGTCTTAGTAAGCTCATCATCTTTGATTCCATCCTCCTTAGGAGGATGACCAGTTGATTCTTCCTTTGCTCTTGTAAAATTGATCTGAGTCTCTAGTTCTGTTGTTTCAAAAAAATAAAACTGAAACAACCAAATAAGAACTCTAAAATCGATCAATTAAAGGATAACCCATAAAATTCTTCAACCCAATAAATTAATCACAAGAAGAAAGGGAAAAGGGAAGAAACCCCATTTGAGATTAATCATCTTCTTGTCTGTAATAGAATATACCGATCAATCGCCAATGCTTGTATATCAATCTAAGCAACTAAAGAATCAGAAAACGCTATTGATAGAAGATTACTCTGACAACAAGAAGAAAAAGAAACCAGGGGACTATTTTCAAATCACAGATTGTAATTTCTCATAAGATTGATATTTTGTAACTGCTGCATCTTTACTTGTTGAGGATTGAGATATGAATCAAGAAACACTTCTTCCTCTTTTCTTCACAATTAGTTTGAGCAGACATAGAGTTTTAGGTTCAGATAAAGCAAGGTATTTTACCAATTTGAAGGTTTAAGGTGAAAGGTATAATGGTAAGTTTACTTCTCCACATGGGTAGTTTGGCCATTTCAGCCCTCTTTGGCATCTTCTTCTCCTTCTTCCTTTCTTTTTTTTTTTTCCCTAAACAATAACCATTAATGAATACCATGCATGGGCTAAGCAATCAAACTACAGCACCCCTAACAGAGTCAAGGCAACAGTGGTCGAGCTAATCTTAGGAAATTTTATCAAAACATAAAAACCATTTGGTAAACATTAGGCATAATAGAGTATGCAATGAGAAATGGTTTGGTATACCTATGTGTAGAATAATTTTAAATCACAAGGGCAAGGAAGTCATTTCCTTAAACCCTAACTTCTTCTTCCCAAAACTTTTCTCCTAGCCACATGTTTGAGATTTTAAATGTAACCGCAAGCGTACGGATCAGTGTAGCTACGGGTCGAACACAGGGAGAACAGTCACTTTATTTTTTTATTTCTTTTAATAATGCGAAAGTGAACCGATTAATGGTTGTGATCCAATTCTAATTACCGTCCTGATACAGCCAAATCGATCTCTCAGGTCCTAAACATATGTATCTAAAATAAAGTCCTAACCATTCGTCATCTAAGAATTTAAAAACACAAGCCACGCAAATAAAATTAAATAAATAAATAACTGAAAATAAACAATCCACGCAATTTTAAAAAAAAAATAATAATAAATAAAGAAAAAAATGCTGAAATAAAAATAAAGCAAAAGAAAGGAGGGAAAGCTAGAGAGAGACTCACAAGTAGGTTTCTCTACTTAGTCCGAGTGATGCATCATAATATGAGCTTCCCTACTTGACCAGAGAGTCACTCTTATAAGGGTTACTCTACTTGGCTTTAGGGAAAGGGAGACAATTAAAATAAAAGCAATAAATTGATGGTTCTATGGCTAGGAGGGGCAAAGTCAACACATATACTAGTCATGAACCTTGGGAGAAAGGGAAAGCAATAATGTAACAACTGAAATTAAAATCCTAAATTAAGAAAGAAAGGGTAGTCAGAAGAGGGAATGAGAGGGGGAGAGAAGACTACTGAGGGAGTCTACTTATATGACCTTCAATCCTTGAATTGAAAACTTGATCGATTTGAGATACTACCAATACTAAAAACCAGATCTAAAATAAACCAAATCTGAAATTTCTAGTGCTAGAGAAAACAAATCTGAAGAAAAAAAAATTAAACTTGAAAGACATGCTTCATAGCTTGTTTTTGTCACCTATAACTAAACCTAGAACTAAAATTTGAAAATTACAACTTCAATTACTTAAATAATAAAAATAAAAGACTGAATCAAAAATAAAAGTGTTTGCATTAATTGAATAAAAGAACTTACAAAAGTGTTTAAAGCATAAACCTAGAACTAGAGATAGAGAAAGAGAAAACTAGAGAAAGAGATAGAGCAAAAAAAACCCTAGAAGAAGAATGAATTAGAGAGGAAGAGAGGGACAATTTTTTAGAGTTTTGTGGACTCCCTTTTATAGGGAATAGGAGAGAGAGAAGGACGTCCAAGGGTGGATCCCTTGGACGATTTTGTGGTGAGGTGGAGGAGAGAGAAGAGAGAAAACGTGTGGAGAGATTCTATTTTAAATGGGAAATTCCATCCATGCCCTTGTCTTTTCTTTTCTTTTCTTTTCTTTTTTCTTTCCTCTTTTTTGTCTTTATTTTCTCTCTCTTCTTCAAACTTGCGTACAACTATCTTGGCCGACTTCCTTTGAGTGATGAGTAGGAGAGAGAAAATATTCTAAAAAAAACCTCAACAAAATAGCAGCTAAGAGGTTCGAACTTGAGACCTCCTAATAAGGAAGAGATTTTGCACACCACAATTCACCAACTACACTAGATAGTTGTTGTTACAAAAAATGAATCTTCAATCATTTAAGGATGTGGTCCATTGATCCTTGTTGGCATTTGAAATATTCCTTATACTCTTGGAACAACTGCAGACGGGCTGGTTCTGCATCTCGGTTCAGTTTTGATCCATTATTCTTTTTCTTGCCCGAAAAGAATAATCACTTGTACGGTTGACCAAACGAATGTGTACTTTTAATTGAACACATTCATCTTGCTCTGAATTTCGTCATCTTCGCAACCATGAAAAGAAATAGGACTTCTTTACGTGTAAAATTGGAGATATAGCGCCCGATAGTCCTTAAGGCATTAAAAGTATATAACCTGCAAAAAGAGAGTAAAACCTAAGGTAGCTCCATTCTAAATATGTAAAATGCATGATTTACTACCCTAGATTTCACACATAAATGTGCTCATCACGGCACAATACACCATTTTTTTCTTACAAACTGGCCTAACCATTGGCCGGCAAGGCCAATGGCATATGGAAGAAGCACCACAAGGTTGTGGGTAGAGGTTAACTTATGCTGTGGACTGGTCTCATCACCAACAGATATGATAGAAGGGAAAGAGGGTCACAACCGCAAGGGTGAAACGAAGTTGCAGGGATAGAGTGGGGAGGTGGGGTAAGATTGCAGGATAGGGTGGGGAGTGGGTGGGGCTCTAGTAGGAGGAGGAAGAAGAAGAAACAAGTTAGAAAGAAAAAAGGGGGTCGATGCTTGTCTTTCTAGTAAAGAATGAAATGACGTTTTTACCCTCACTTTTGAGACATATAAACACATGTTCATTAAAGTTTAGCACAAAAAGAACTGAAAATCAACAAAAATCATAAAAGACTTTCAAGTTTTTTTTTTTTTTAATAGAAATAGGTTCCATAAATAATACCAAACACAACCAAAAACACTTTTTGGGACCAAAATAAGAAAGATTAATGATACCAAAATGATACCAAAGAGGGCCTTAGACACATCACTACTTAACGTTTTTATTCTAATGGGATGAATTTATTAGAAATTTTCTTATAAAAGTGAAGAATGTACAATATATTTTTTCCAATTTTGGAGGTATTGAAAAATTTTCAAAAAGAAAAAAAAATGGTTTAAGGTGCCGGTTGTTGGATTACAATCCTTCTTGGTCAATATTGATTCAGATCACATAGGATCGTACTAACAACTTTTTTTTTTTTTTTTTTAAATCAGTTTTTATCATCTTTTACCTTTGGGTCTACGAGTGGAGGATATCAGATTGGTCAAGAATCAAGATCAATCTCAGCCAATGCTGATATAATCAACAATCCGATCTTATCCATTCCCAAGATTATGAACCATGCTTGGGCTGTCAATTTTGGCCACCTTGCCCTCTAAAGGTTTTCGAACTTGGAATTGATTATTGGATCGATCTCTATCTATTTTGAGTTGAATCCTTGTGAAATTGATTAAAATCAGCTGGAGATAGTTCAGACTTGGTCGGAATAGGCCAAACTCTATTTGGGAGGCTTGGCTAGACAAGATTCAGTATGCGTCGAATCGGGTTTAATCGGAATCGTTTCTATTAATTTTGACCAAACCATTTATTCGTTGGAGAGATTGTGTTTCTTATTTATTGCCGAGATAATGGCCTACATGGTATTTACTCAACTCTCATTTGGAGGGGCCAAAATATTATATAAAATTAGTTTTTGGATTGCACTCAAATAGGAGAAAGGAAAATATAAATTTTTAAAATTATTTTTTGAACGATCAATTGGTATAGGTTAGTCTGGGCCATGGATTTAGGGGATGGTATCGGTTTCAGCATATCGATCGGATACGATCGAAGTAAATTTTTTTCTACTATTTGACCCCTAAAACTATACAAATAACTGATCCAGATTGATCAGGGATCAGAAACGGTCTCAACCAATATTGATCCATATGGCCGATAGGGCCTATATGATACTGATGCTTGGAACCATGGTCTGGGGCGTTTGGGCTGGAAAAAAAATGGCAATCCAGTATAACCCAATCTCTAAACTTGAATATGTATGCGAAGCCTCCAAAAGATGGGCTACGGTGAGACAATAAAGTTGGGCTGGGCTGGGCTGGGCAAGAAACTGCAACCTCTAATCAAGTAGCAAAACCTTCTACCAAAAAAAAAAAAAAAAGCACCCCAACAAAGAAGAAAATGTCATTAAGCGAAGTGAACTGTTTCCTTTTAACCACATGGCAATACATTGGTGGACGGGTGTCAATCAGTGGGTTTGGTTTCGGTGTGAAAATGGGTGAATTCAAAACCAAATCAGTGAGGGAACATTCAATTTTCGGTTTCTTATCGGATTGATATCATTTAAATCTATACTTAATTATGGGATAGAATAAACTTTTTATGATTTCAGGTTTGACACACCTAATTGGTAGGGGTTATAGTGAAGCATCACTACGAAGTCTAGGAAGACCCAAAAAAGAAGGGGGGGGGGTGAGGGTTGGGAGGGTCTTACACTCTTACTTGATGTATTCAAGGGTGTGGGTGTCAATTTAGAATTGGAATCGAAAATAAAAAACAATTATTTAAAATCGAAACAAATTATACTATTAAAAAAAATAAAAAAAGGATTGCTTTGGTTTTGAAAAATGAAATTTCATTTAGTTCTATTTGATTTTAGACTAAAAATTGTTTAACCAAATAAAGTTCAACATGTATAAAAATCGAATGAAATCGATCCTAAACCATAATAAACAATACAATTATGTGTCTTTGCTGATTTTTTTTTTTGGGTGAAAATGTGTCTTTGATGAGTATTTTTTTGTTGAATTTTATAAAATAGATAAAATATACCAGGTTTAAAATTGTGTGATTGCATCTTCATAAGGTTGTAATTTCTTTACCATCTTTAGTGATAAAAAAATTTCCTCACCAATTTTATTTACTTCAATGGGTTAATTATTTTCATTTAGACCAAATTATCAAAATTGAACTTAATGGAATTGAATAGAAGATCAAAAAAAAAAAAAAAAAAAAGTTTTAATTTGGAGGTTTTGAACAAAATTCGGTTTCCATTGATGTATTTTATATCTTAAATCGATTGACACATGTAATAGTTGGTTACAGCAAGATTGCACTATGATGGTTTTGCAAAGAAGTATACTTTGCTCATTAAGGGTAAGGGTGTAAACACCTCCATTATGTACAAAAATTTTTAGGTCAAACCAAATTGATCTAATGAATAGTTTCAATGGTTTTGGATGTGTTTAATTTTTTATTTAAAATATTTTAATATCTTTCAATTTTTTTTAGTTGGATTTGTTTATTCTTACTATATCGATTTAAATGATTTACTGTCAATTTAAATTAAACAATTTAACTAAAAAGTCTCAATTTTAAAACTAAATCATTTATTAAACGTTTCATGATTTCAGTGTAAACAACTCGATTTGATTTTTTTATTTTTTTGGTAGGATTTTAATTTGATTTTAACACCCTCAAATTTAAAGACATACATGGTATCATAATCATGGTTTCAAGTATCGGTCTGGGATCGGCCATATCAGATCGATATCGGTTGAAACCGATCCAAATCGTTTTTAGGGGTAAAATAGAAAGAAAAAAAAAAGTCGTACTTCTTATAAAAATTAGTGGTAAAATAGACCGATATTCATTGATGATTGAGGAAAGTGAATATTCATATACGTGAATGACCCTAGTCCGTTGATATGATATCTATTAAATGTGGAGAGAAAAAATATATGCCACATCCATAGACCATTGGATGGGTATCTGCCTATACCGATACTGTCATAATTAATCCCTTTTAACTTATACAATTCATATAGGATGGTGACACTTACACAAGATAAAAAAATGTAAGATGGTGACATTTGTGTTGACTTTTTAATTTTTTAAAATAAAAACAAAACCCTAAAATTTTTATTTATTTTTGGTAGAACCCAAAAGTAATGCTTGTGATAGTCTTTTGTAGCATTATAGAAATTGAACAGCTTCTAATTAAATGTTCCTCAATAAACAAGCATGGTCATGAGGTTAAGAGTTGAGGCCTGAGCCCAGAGGAACCCACAAGCCACACAGCAATGGTAGTTGTCGTGACTCAACATCACCTCACCACACCACACCACACTAACACCACCACGGGCTTTTGTCGCAGAGCTTTTCTGTTTGTCCATTAGCTCAATTGCAGGCCAAGTACTGCATCAGCACTTTGATCACGGGTTCACCTTCTTTTCTTAATCCTCTTCACGTGAATTCATCAATTAATAGTTCTGGTTTTGGCTGTGGATCACTAGTACTACCTCGCATTCTCATTCTATACTCATGGAATCAAAGATTGCAATTGACTCCAAACTGGCCTGCCACATTTGCAGAAGATCAGGAGAGGGGAGAGAGAGAGAGAGAGATAGAGTCTTCGGAGATGATGAACTAGATAGTGAAAGGAAAAAAAAGAGGAATTCAAGTAACCCAAGTTCGATAAGGAAGAATGACAATCCAACAATCTGGTTCTTCATCTTTGATAACACAAATTTGGAATTCCTTTCCAAAAACTTAAAACGAAAAGCACAAGATTCATTGCTTTCAGAGCAGTTATGAATCGATTTCAGTGGGAAAAGAAAAAAGCAGAGCCTATACACCTTATTTCTTCGACCTGGAAGCCCTTCTGATCAAAACCACCAAACAAAGAACGCGATAGAAGACGAAGAACCCAATCAAAATGTAAATATTAGTCCACTTCTGCTTCTCATGAAGCCCTCTAGTCTCCAGTACATCACGCCCTGTAGCCATACATGTCTTGTTCTCTTCGTACCATATCAAACACCTTGAGACAAGGCATGAGTACTCGTTAATGAGAAGAGCATCTAAGGCATACTTGTACATTGAGAAATAGTGCATTCCAAGCCAATACTTGGGCAATCTATCTTTGGAGATGAAGTAGCCGGAGAAGAGGAAGAAGGCACCCAGAAACACAGTTACCAGTGATGTCCCTGCAATGTAATTTGGAGCCAGAGAGCTCAAGAACAGGACAAATGAATTACCCATTAGAAATACAATCCAGATAACCAGTACAAAGTAGATGAAAGCTTGCCAAGTCGCACAGAGGCCCACTATGAAATAGACAGAAACAGAGTAGACTATAGCGATAGCTAACAAGTAAGGCAAGAAGACGAGCGTGTTAGCAATCAGATGTGATGAGAGCCTGTAAACCCCACTTGAGGTCTCTCTTAAGAGGATTGGCCTTTCGTTAATGAAGATGGGTAGAGTTTCAGTAGTGGAGGAGAGAAGGAAGGTGAGTGTGAAGGCAAAAAGCCCCAATCTCTTCTCTATTCCCTGCTTATCGAACCCCACATGAATGTAAATCGTTCCCAATACCAGACCCACTCCAAGTGCTTCTAATGTGTTTGTCAAAAGAAGCTGCTTAGTTCTGTAAATTATCTTCCAAAATCTGTCGTAAAGGGTGAAGATCTCCCGGACCCTGGAGCTCTTATATCTGATCTCTCCTCCTCTATCATTATCTGAAACAGAAATTGAAGAATTTTGATGAGATAGAGGAGGAAATGCAATTTCTGAAGGCGAGATGGGCCTGTTCTCATGAATCTGGTTGAGAATCTCCATTGCGTACTCTAGAGGGTTGAGCTGTGGAGGGACTGTGAACCCATTGGAGAGCAAGAACCCTTGAAGGGAAGAAAGGGTTCCATGGTGAATAACAGTTCCTTTAGATAACAATAGAATGTTATCAATGGTGGAAAGGATCTTGAAGCTGGGCTGGTGAATAGAGAGTACAACAGTCCGGCAACGGGAGGCGGTGATCGATCGGAGAGTCTGCATTACATTGAAAGCAGAGGAACTGTCAAGCCCTGATGTGGGTTCGTCGAGGAGTAACACAGCAGGGTCATGGAGGAGGCTAAGCCCAATCGAGACGCGTCGCCGCTCACCTCCTGAAAGGCCATGAGCGAGGCGGGTGTGTGCGAGGTGAGATAGACGGAGCTCGGAAAGCAGAGAGGTTACAATTGAAGCGATTTGGGATGAACTGGGGATAAGAAGACGAGCGGAAAAGGCAAATGTCTCTGAGACTGTGAGCAATGGAAGGCAAGCGTCGTGTTGAGGAACATAAGCAGAGAGCTTGCGGAAGGTGGATGGGTTTAGAGGGGAGGAATTGAGGAGAAGAGAGCCTTGTGTGGGTGAGGTCCGTGCGGCGAGTACGTCTAGCAGAGTTGATTTTCCAGCTCCACTTGGGCCGACAATGGCGAGGATCTGAGAAGGGTTTGCAGTAAAAGAGATGTCACGGAGGATGTAAGAAGGGGAAGAGGATGTGCATGATTTGAACAGAAATTTGGCTGCAATGGTTGTGGTGGTCGATTTGGTGTAGGAGATTGAAGAAGCTGTTATTGTAAAGGTTTTGAAGGATTTTGCAGGCGATGGAGGTAGAGGGGGAGATGGTGGTGGTGATGGGGTTGTTGAAGGTGAAGAAGGTGGTGATTGGTCTTCCATGGAGTAGTAAATTAAGGAGATGAGTTGCAGTAGAGAGTAGGAGGAGAGGGAGGTGAGGGATATATTGGTGCTTCGTTCCATGACTTTTGTATGGAAAGATAAGATGTTGGGGAATTAAAGTGTGAAGCTGAAGAAAATAGTAATTTGAATCTCAAATATTAAATAATCCATGAGATTATACAGCTAAGCTCACAATTTCTGTGGCATCACAGTCGAATCAAAAGAGTTTTTTTTTTTTCGATAAAAAGACTTTTATAAATAGAACTAGAAAAACTTGTGGATGTTGGATTATAAGGTTGCATAAGCCACAGAGCGGAATTTGATCAAATTATCGTATTTATCGTAGATTCAGGACATAGCACCTTGATCGATGTCTTTGTTTGAAAAGCAGGCACCCAGGAGTGTGGGTGGTCTAAGGATTGATTCATGTCACATGTATCTCTCTCTCCACTTTCCTATCATTCTCTCTCCCCTTCAAAGTGTGTGTTAAAAAAAATAAATCTACTCTTAAGAGACAACACCTTCCCCTTTGTCTAAATCTCACAACCCACCTAGTGAATAAGTAGATCACAACACATACCTCTTTGTTAGCAAAACCCCTGAGATTGCTTCCAACATACCACTTCTCATTGCCATCGCTTCATCAACAATAATGGAAGTATGGTCCTTCTATTATGCACCTGACATGTATGATCCTTGATTAAAATACATATTCCCCCATTTTGGTTTACCTTATTCCATTAGCATTAGAGTTCAACTTATTAATTGCATAGGGGGGAAGGGGAAGCATCCAAACTTCTTGCACACTAGTTGCTCAGGAGACATTGGGTAAGTATTTATTTATTGACTAAAGAAATTATACATATGTATTTTGTGCCGCCACTATGAGAGTGTGTGCACAACCAATGAGAACTCATGGGCAGGCATCGATAAGGAGGGCTTAGTGGTCAATTCACACCCTCGATGTCTAGACACAATAGTGTGCTTTTGGACAAAGTGCATTCCAAATTTATAATTAGTGTTTCAAATATTAATATTTAGGAAGAAATAACTCTACTTGCTTTTGTGTACCCATGTGTTGAAGATGCTCATGTGAGCCCTCCAATGATTCACACGATAGTGTGTACCTGCACCATCAGAGAAGCATTATCTTATCCTAATATTTAATTAATAAAATATGAGTTAATCCATAATTATGCTTTTTTCCCCCTATATTTTCAAATCTAGACATTTAAAATCTGCATCATCTTTTTTTTTTTTTTAGCCATTTTCAAAATATTTCACCATATTTTTTACTATCCCATTTAAATTGTAAACCATTAGTTACAGCACAGCACAACTGCCCAAGCTTCATATTCATCTTCATCTTTGTTTTGTACTCCATTGCTTATTCCCTACAAATTCATAAAGAAATCATATATAGAGATATCTGCCAAGTGGAATTCTTTTCCAAGAAATTTTATTTTGTCTTTCTTTGAGGGCTCAGGCTTAGGCTTCCAAACTCACCTGAACCTACGGTACTCCACGACGAAGCTAATGCATCACAACTTTAATGTCTATAAAATATATAAATCCTCCCCGTGACTCATCCTCATCCCTATCCATATACTCTTATCTCCTCCCGTGATTCTCTTTCATCAAATTCTATTGAATAGGACTTTTAACCTCTGGGCTTTGGGCTTTCCCAAACTCCATCACTCCCCTCTAGAATCTATACCATTCTACCCACAGTGTCCCAGCCCAATATAAGTAGGTTGGGCTTGAGGGAGACACAGGGGCCCAAGTTCACCAGAACTTCCTAAACCTAGCATGGACTAGAAATTATATATGGGCCGGCCTCGAAAAGCATCTTGGTCCAGTCAGCCCACTGAATGTAGAGGTTTAAAAACCCGGAATCAGAATCCAGATCAGCTCCAAAAGTAGTATACATAGGGCCGTTTGATTTTGTTTTCAGAAATGTGTTTTTTTGTTTTTCTATGATTAGAAACGGAAAAACACCCAAAAAACCATTTGTTTTTTCTGTTTCGCTTCACTTGTTTTTCGAAATAAAAATAGAAAATTAGAGAAACAGGAATTGAGAAACAAGTCAAATTTATTTTTCTATTAAACAAGTGGAAGGGACAAAAATTGTGGAAAACCTGATACCTCACTCGACCTACCCCAACCCCAAGCCATTGTTGAAACTTCTCTCTACTTAGAAGCGGAAACTTCAATCTGGATTTGCGAAGATCGCAGTTCTGGGCTGCCTTCATCCTTCTAAAGCTTATCTCCATGAAGCATACCTGCAACTCCAACATTGTGCCTTCACTTTTGAGCTGCATACCTACAATGTTGTGCTTTCACTTGTATCTTGAACCCGAGAGTACGACCTCCTACACTGTTGAAAACGTTTCTAGAAACAAATTATTCAAACACCTTTTTGCAATTCCAAAAATCATTTCTTAGCATAAAAACCAGTTTTTCCGTTTCTTTTCTTTCTAGACACAGAAGCAAAATCAAACGGGCTCGTAATGTTTTCACTATGTACGGATGTACTTGCAATTGATCATTATATTTTTACTATTATTTATGTTCTTTGTTCCATCATATTGATTCTTTAGTTATTCTTCATCAATCGATATGAATCCAAGTATGAGTATTTGATGAATAAGTTATATTGTACTTCATATTGAATGATTCAACATGTTGATCCTATGAATTATTCTAACAGTAAATTTCACGCATTGAGGAGTTTTCTGTATGGAATCGTTCTAGTAAGATTAGAATTGGCTCCAGATTGGCAATACGAGTCATTTTTTATGTCTCTCTTCCTTTTGTTTGTCCAAAAAGTCTTACAAGTCATACTATAAATGGTAAGTTTAATGGATTTTTTTTTTTACTATTTTACTGATTTAAAGGAAGAAAAAAAAATTGTATGCATGAAATTTTAAGTGAATTCATGAATTCAAATATATTTGGAAGGAGAGTGGTTGGATGGACTAATTCCGCCAATTCCGATTTGATTTCTGAAACCATTCTTGGGCACACGAAGACCTTGCTTCCCTGTTCATAATACCTTCTATATGTTCTTAGTTAAACATCAATTCATCTGTTAAATATCAATTCATGTATTGAATGAGGAATATATAAACGATCCAAAGCTTCACAATTTTAATTATTTTTTTGAATTTTTCTTCTCTCCCCAAGGATTAGTCGAGGTGTGCGTAAGCTGGCTTGGAGACCTTCATTTTAATATAAAAAAGTGTTGAAGTGTAACAGGGAATCTACTAGACGCAGTTCAACTATCAGAGACTCTTGGAACAGCTGGAGTAAGAAGTCCCCAAGTGAGCGTATTATGGGAGACCGTCAAGCACATCTGGCAAGGATCAAGGGAGATCTCGTTGTTGCATAGCTCAGGTCGGAGCAACGTGCCATCGGACGTTCAACAGATAGTCTCACGATCGGGCATGAGTGTCTGAAAGTAGTCATTGTATACTCCCACGGGTCAGAAAGTGGTGGGGGAAGGAGGTTTTTGACTAGGAGTTATTAATTGTCAAACTAATTGATGACCTCTTGACCATTTCGATGCTTCTAGAGAGTCTATTGATAAATTCTTCCCTCTTTGATTGATAGATTTAAAAAGAGAGAGGTTTTGACAAACGATTGAGTTTCCTTAAGAACACGGTAAACAGATTCTTGTGGCTCATCTAGGCCACTTGAGGGAGGTGGGGGTGCACTCAAGTCTTGTTCCTTCGTCCATGCAGTATTCACCATGTTGTAAAGGAAAACTTCTTCCTTTAATAAAAAATTTTTCTTTTTAAATATTATTTTAAAAGGGAGCCAGTAAGGGAGGGGAGAGGGAGAACTGGAGTTGCAGATTGGGAGAAGAGTGATTCTCGGGGAGGGAGAGGGCATTACATAACAGTATAACACTAGTGTGTAAAATTTCATTACATAACAAAAGGGATACCTCATTCTACCTAAAATGAATAAAAATAAATAAATAAATAAAATTGTAAAATAAAATAAGAATATTTAAGTCACTAATTTGGCTTATCTTTGATTTTTTTTTTTTTTTCTTTAAGTAAAAGCTTATCTTGGATCTAGAAGATGATTATATCGGACAAAATCCCCAAATACCATAGGATTATGGTACATTTTCCAAGGATAGAGATGGATCACCACTGGGCCCTAGATGAGCAAAGCTAGCTCAACCAATCATATCAATTAAAAAAAGAAGAGGAATATTCTTGGTGGTTACAACGAAGTTGCACTCACGGAATTAAAAAATAATAAAAAAAAAAAAGTTTGTAATCACCTGATGGGTGGGGTTCTTCGATTGCATAATAGAAGTGGCTGCTCAAATCTAACGTTTTGGAATATTTTGAGGTGCATGCTCGTGTATTAGGTTTCATGTCGTGGCATTTCAGGGCGTTGAATCTGAGCCACTGCCACTATCACGCATTAAAAGAGCTGAATCCTCACTTGATGGTTAGTATGGATAAGACAAAAGGCAACTATGTAATAATTCAATTATGTAATATGATACATAATATTTGATTATTCATAAATAGGGGATATTTTCCTTAAGCCACGGTGAAGGATGTTTGATTATTCATAAATAGGGGGATGTTTTAAGACCCAATGACGATGGTTGAACCCTTTTCGCTTGGTAGAGGAAAACATTCTTTATTTTTTATTTATAGTATATACAATCATTTTGTTCATACAATACAAAAAATTATTGTCATATGTATGTCCGTGGGAGGGCAAATTTAATATAATGATATCTCAATGTAACCAACCATAATGAAATTATACAAAAGCAAAACCCTTTTTCTTTAAACATAAAGAATAAACATGTATTATTGAGTGAGTGACACTATTGTCTTCTTTAATAGAAAAAGGTTCTTTGAGCTGCGAGGGATTATAGGGGTGTTAACTGGTTGGTCTTGATTTGGCCTAATTGGCCTTGACTAATTTCACCTCCGCACCCTAAATGACCCTTTTGGCTAATTGAGCTTATATTGTGTGGTATAGTATTGCTATATTCAGTCGGTTGGGCTCAGACTAAATAGCCTTAAATGAGCTACAAGACTATAAATTAGTCTCTAAATGGAGCTGCAAGGGATACCAATGAAATGAGCCTTAGACAAGCCTTAAAAAATTCTCAGAATGTTCTATGAAGTTAGGGACCTGTCTTTACTCTTCAGTCTTTATTTTTATGGTGTTTGGAACTTTGGGGGTAGAATAGGTATAGAATATAATAAAATGGTCCAAAAGCAAGTCATTCCACATAGTTGGCCTAAAAGAATTAGGTTTAATTAGTTGGGTTAACTGAGTTGGGCTTCGTCGGACTTGTAATCAATAGATCCCGGTTGGGCGATCACAAGGTATGACCATAGTTAGTAAATTCGAGTATAATATGCAGAATTTTGCATATTCAAATGTTTCAATCAAAAAGTCATAATTTGGTGTATTAATTCAAAAAAGTCGTATTATACACGTATTTTATAGGTACCCATTAAACGTATATAATACGCTTTTTTCTTATTAATACGTTTAGTTTGGGGGGGGGGGAACTCGACCCCAAAAGTCAAAACGTCACTTCTTTCTTTCTGAAATTTTATCGATTTTGAGAAAAATTGTAGATGACACACGTCTCCCTTTTTTAATTCCAACCTTCTTCCATACTGCCGTTCCCTCTCTTTTTTATTACCTTATGCCCTTTATTTAACTTCATTTCAAGCTTATCCTAAATATATTAATCAAGAACCTTATGTCTCCACCCTCTTCTTCATATCTATTAGCCTATTAAGTCTACTTAATTATAATTTTACCACCCAGTTTAAAATCTTACCTTAATTACAAATTTATCATTGATTATTACGACTGAATTATTAAATATATGAATGGACTTATATGTGATTTGATTCGGATTTGAGAATTCGAATCCGCATCAATAGGGGTTACTGTGGATTTTCTAGTTTGATAAGATAATGTCAATGATGATATTTTAATTTGTTAAATGATTATCCACATACTATTATTATTATTATTATTTTGACAAATATATGTTATTATTTACTATGATAGAAAGTGGTTGATGAATCACTTATCAACATTGGTTATGATAAACATGATTAAACTTAATTAATATTAGATGTAAAACCAACCAAAATAAGAAATGATCCTTAATTGGAAAATTAGATTGGATTTAAAATTTAATTGTAAACAACCAGTTTTAGTTCATTCTTAATACCAAAATAAACCTGTATTTTTGCTCTTGGATTTTTATATTGCAATCGTATTAAACACGTATAGTATTATTATCGTGAGCATTTTATTTCGTCGAATTTAAAAAATATATTATTTTCGTATGACATATTTAATTAGCGTATGTATCCATTTTCGTATTATTGGTATTCCCAAACTTACTAACTATGAGTATAATACTCACACTAAAAACAATTGATTATGAACAAGCTGAGCTTGATCCCAACACATTCATTGATTGGACCAAACTAGTTCCAACTTTAAATGGAACAATATAAGCGCAAAATATTATCCTTTCATATACGATATCAGTGGTGCACCCTCTTGTCCTACACATAGTTAGCAAATTCGGATTCGGGAATTATTCGGGCGGAGAATTATTCGGTTCAATTCTTACGCGTCTTTCTATATAAAATGAAGCAAAAGAAGGGATGGGTTCAAACTTCTAAGTCCTTCTGACGCGTAGGCCTATAGTGTTTTCCCATTCTTTGTTTAATTTCTTGGCCAAATGGCAAGTCATGAACGTTATAGGGTCTCTATCGCGGTCATCTCAAATGGCCAAAAGTCAAGTAAAGACGGCCTTTTGGGTTTACGTATACAAAGCTTATAACGGTAAGCCAAAGGCAGAAAACTGGAAGAATACTTAGTCTATCCAACAACATAAAGATATTTAGAATTAGACCCCGTTTTCCTGAGTCCATGCCATTCTAGGAGATAGGGTTTTGGACCTTAGAATTATGAGATTTAAGGAAATTTTTTTTTTATCCTAGATAAAAGAAAAATACACTCATTTAGAATCATAAATATTCTTCCCACACTGTATGAAGTCAATAATACTTTCGAAGTATTTTTCGATATCTTCTGAGCTCTATCCGAATTCCTTAATCAGCCTTTGATCTCCAAAATTTCTAAGCATATTATTATTATCATAAAGGTTTGGTTTTTGTTTTTGATTTTGTTAATTTTTTTTTTTTTATCTGTTCTCACATGTAGATAAATGATATGTTTATTTTGATTGTTGGATCGAAACAACTTTCTCTAATGATCATATGTCAAATTTTATAGTCTAATTCAATCAAATGCTTTAATTTATATTGACACATCATGTATGTCCATGCATATGTATCAGTAGTCTAAACATTAATACCTTCCGACTCTTAGTGGGAATAGATGGTTTATTGAAAAAAAAAAAAAACAAAAAAAAAAACCATAAAAATTGGTGACTATGATTTATCTTGTGATTTTTAGAATCATCATCTTCCATTGAAATTTGAAACTTTTTTTGGACCCATCGGTGGGCTGATGGTTAAGGCGAATTGGAGATTGTGTAAATAGGCGCACGGTCCCAAATTCGATTCCCCATTTGTGCATCTGCGATTTAAGTAGAAACTGTAGCTTCCCGAGGATTAGTCGAGGTGCGCATAAGCTAACTTAGACATCTTAGTTAACTAAAAAAAAAAGAGTGATTATATGGGCATTGCCCGAGTTTCAAATACTCAAAATCGAACGGGATCAACCTGAGTAAATTTTGATTTTGATACAGTTGAAATTGACTAGAATTGGATGAATATCGATAGTAATCAACTTAAACCCTAGAAATTCAGCACATATCAGCCACTCTGGATCAATAGGAATTGAGATTGAGCTTGAAAAATTCTAATAAAAATCAGTCAATTCCACCAAGTCAGTTTGATTCTTAGAATTGTAAGTCGCCCTTATTTGTTTTATTCTTCAAAGAGGAATCTCCTCACCCATCTATTGGGTCAGTAAACTTTGTATTTGTCATAAAATTGAGATTATAAGCATAAGGAGTTCTTATCAATGCTTCTCAAAAATGCTGGTCATTTGCCATTTTCTTCTATGTCTTTGGAAACAAATGACAAAACGTGTTTTAAACTAAGAGAAAACAAGAACACATTTATAATGTCATTTTAAACATATATAAATCTAATCGAACCATTTAAATCTATATTCATTGGATGATTGATTGTTCTTATTTTCTCATTCTTCTCTAGGTTGTTCTAGAATTACATTTTCATAGAGAGACCACTAAAGGAGTGAAATAAATGTATCATGTTTCATTTTAGAATATATATAAATATATATATATATATATATATTATATAATAACTATAATAAAAAAATAAATTAATTGAAAAAGAGGGCCCAAAAGAGATGGAGGAGGATGGCAGGCAAAGTTTAGAGTCAACACCGTGTAGTCAACGCCGTGATATTAAGACTAAGGCAATAAAATAATAGTAGAACCTTCTATGCCACATTACCCAGTCTGCCCCATTACACCAATCACATTAATTTGTGTTAATTCATCAAAAAATCCCATTTTCTTTAAAATTTCTTAAAACCCCCTAAGAGTCTCTTGACCTAAAACTCTTAAGAGAGACTTGAACCCAAAACCCATTCCCCATCCTTTGATGATTTCAAAGTTCTCTCTCTATATATACCTCCATGGGACCATAGAGTACAAAGCAAACTAAATCAGCCCAATTACTCCTCTCTCTTCGCCTTTTCCACTATAGTTCTTCAGGAATAGAAGCCTATAGTAGAGAAGACCCATAAGGAAGGAGTACTTACTCAACTCAACGAAGAGCAACCATGGTGGAAGAAGATCAGGCCAGACCCTTTGCATACGCCACCACCCCTACCGTCACCGGCGACGAAGAAGCTACTTCACTTCAATCCCAGAGGAAGCTCCGCCGTAAGAAATTTTGTATTTGCTACATATCTGTATCATTGGTGATAGGGTTAGTACTCCCATTAGTCCTCATCTTCACTGTCTTCAAAGTTAAAAAACCTACAATGACTCTCAATTCAGTTCAGTTTGAAAAAGTATCTATCAGTAACTCAACCTCACTCGCCGGAATACCTAGCTTAAACCCTACAACTCCGACCACCACCACCACCAGTACAAACCCTAGTATCAACATGACCATGTTAGCAGACATGTCTGTCAAGAACCCAAACGTAGCTTCCTTTAAGTTCAAACCAGGCACTACCATCCTCTATTATTATGGCTCTGAGGCCGGCGTAGCGCGAAACCCCGCCGGAAACGCCAAGGCGAAAAAGACTATGCATATGAACCTTACCATTGATCTTTACATCCAAGCTGATTCTTCTACACCTAGTAAGCTTGAACACTTGACTAGTGATCTCAAATCAGGAGAAATGAGTATGGATAGCTATACTATATTGGATGGGCGTGTGAATGTTTTGAATATCTTCAAGAAAAATGTTGAAATCAAGATGAACTGCACCATGACTCTAGCTATATCTTCAGGTTCTCCTGTGTCTGTGTCCCTCAAAGACATGCAATGTAAAAGTAAAGTTAAGCTCTAGAGAATTTTTTATTTTCCTTTTCTTTTTTCCTTTTTTTATAATTTTAATTTGAGTTATTTTGATCTTTATTTGATTGTATTATCTTATCATCATCAGTTCTTGTTATTTGTTTGTATTAGAGGAGTTGTTCTTATTATAGTGATTGAATTATATTAATCCTTCTTATGTTTTGTATAATGGATTTGGTCAAAGATGGCTTCCTGTGGTTGTCTTTATATGACTAAAATTACTTTGGTATTATCTATTTGGGTTCTTGAATCCTGACTTCTTCCACCCACAAGGTTTCTATGCTTCATTGTAGACAATTTGACCTTGAGAGATTGGAAAAGTAGATGGGTCTGATTACAATAACCAAGTAGAAGAGGACTACCACATATTCTAGAAGAAAGGTTAGCCATCAGTTTTCTGCCAAAAAAAAAAAAACCTTAATTATTAGTCATACATTTTATATATATATATATATATATATAAATTCTAAACTGCCTGTTTCCACTCAAATTGAGAGAATGCACCAAAGTATTGGTATACATGCATGGACGAACATAGAATGTCTATCAATATAAAAGTGGGTATTTAACAAAATTAGACTTTGAAATTTGACATGTGGTCAATCTAGATCAAGTTCTCTCTAATCATCGGTTGGAATGGAGATATCTTCCATTCGCCTACAAGGCGCAAAAGTAACTATCACTTTTTTATCTGGCTCCCAGCATTTTATGAGATTTCTCATGCCAAAAGATATTGTACGATGTGGTTATATTTAAAATTTGAGTCTAGATGTTGAATCATATTTTTTGTGAGGATAGAAAACTCCTTTTTGGAAAAAAATAAATAATTTTGTTTGGATTGAGTTTCCCTTCCTACCCGTGTCCTTAATTGCCATGTTCACCTCTGGGATTCAATTAGGGATGGATAGTTTCCACTTCGGTTAATAGAGAGTGGCATTGTAATTATAATCTACAGTGTCCTATCAATTTGTCATTCACTTCACCTATGGAGAAGAAATTCTTCCTTATCTTTGTGTCGAAGGAAAATTTTCCACCAAAAAAAGTATACTCTCTTAAAATCTAGCAGCCAAGCATGTAACCATATTTTCACGAAAAATGTTAAACCTCATGTGAGTCATGTTACCAATGGACTTCTGATGGGACTCTTGGAACAATGACCCTCCATGTGATTTGATTGTTACTTCTCTTTCCCTATAATGCGAGGTCTAAAATTCTTTTTTAAACTCTCGTCCAGCTACATATCTTTCCCTTTTTATTGGAGGTCTAAAATTCTTTTTTTAACTTCATTCGATTTCCACAATTCATGGATTAAGAAATTCTCTTTTCACTGTGGATAAAGGAAAACATATATCTATATGTATTTAACCAGCACGATATAAGTTGAAAAAATTTCATCAAATCGTGTGATGCAGAGATTCAATTTGAGCCATGGACAGACAGATTCTTATCTTATAGGGGAAAAAAATTGGATTACTTGTTGATCCAATCTCAGATTTACAAGTTCTACATAATGTTATATGAAAAATCAATCATTTTTGAATTAAGTATCCAATGCGTTAAGATCTTGTATGACATGTTTGTATCTCTTGCATGTCATGTTGGATAAAATTCTTGAGCTGAATGTCATGTTTAGCCAAGATTAATATGGCTTATTGAATGTTGGATTATGCTTTAGTGATTTCTTTTCATGGGTGAAGTAGCAAATCAATGGGCCACATGGGCTATCCATGAGAAGGTTTGGACTCTGGACTTGGGCTTCTAAGAGTACAGTGGATGTTTAGGGAAACAATCCTCTTGCCTTGAACTGTTGCGCTGATTATATAACACTGGAACCGCAATAGAGTTGATGTCAGATTCCTGAGGCCTAGGAACCCAATGAATGGCCTACCATTATTGGGCCTTTAATGGGCCTCACGAATTAATATATCAACCAGGGCCTTTACCTGGCCTTGGAAGCACAACCCATCTTCTTGCCTAAATAAAGGATATGGGGATCTGGCTGTGTGCAGACGGAAGAGCTTAAGACCAAGGCAACATGGTTTTTTTTTTAATTTTTTTTTCAAGAAATGAGGGCAAAACCGTCTGATTATTAAAATATTTTTTTTCCCTCCCTTAAGCCTTATAATAAGTATGGCTGTGAACCTAATTGATAGGAGCGAAAAGATCTTTATGACGACCCCATTTAGTTTGGATAAGACTGAGTTGAGGGCATGGATTGAGGTATTGGTATCAGTATAGGTATTTGTTGATATCAATTCAGATCAGATCGGATCGGTGTATATAGGTCATTTGTGCCCTTATTTTTTGAAAAAAAATATATTTTTTCTACTGTTTTACCCCTGAAATAATATGGGTTACTGATCCAGATCGGTTAGATATCAGGTATTGATCTCAGCCAATAACAATACAATACGGCCAATATAACTGATACGATACCAATACTAGAAACCATGGTTGAGTGAGGGCTAGTATCTACCAATCCGTAACCATGTATTGGAGAGATTATTTAGAATTTGCTTGAAAAACATCAAATTCAATCAAAACCAAAATTTAAAAATTAAAAATAGAATAATGCAAGACCATCAAATCATATTAGTGATTAGTAGAAATACCCTTAGATACTCTTAGGCGCAGCCGGTTTGATTTTCTAGCCCTAAGCTACCTATTCTAAACACCCCCTATACCTCTCTTTAAGGTTACGTTTGTTTGCAAAGAAAGAGAAGGAAAATTTTTCAAACCTAAAATGGGAACATTTATAATTATTATCCAGCATGATTTAAACTAATAAATTTTATATAATATTGAGTTACCTTTTATTTGTATTTTTTATTTTACTTTTTAAATTCAAAATATATATGCAAAAAATTAAAATTTAATAACCAAATACCATTGGTAACATAAACATATGGAGTAATGATTACAAAAATTTCTTTATTAGGTTTGAAAATTTTTCTTTCTCTTCCTCAATTTCACTTCCAAGCAAAACCTAAGAATCTTATAAGTAAAAAAAAAAAACCATCGTTTCTATCACTGCTATTCACTCTCACATGTTTGCAAGGTTTGAAAACTTAGTATCAGAAGTGGGATAGGTCAAGGCCATGGTTTTAGAGCATGGTATTGGAATAAGTATTGGCCATTCCCAAAACTGTAATAATATTGGAATAGATCGATCTTGGATCGCCTATATCAAACTTAAATACCCTTACTTTTCTATAAAAAATAATTTTTTTTTACCCTTGGTCTGCACCATTGAACCAATATGTTATCCACCAGTTAATGGGACTGGAGATTTGCCAAACCAATATGAATCGTCCAATATCGACACAAACAATCTAATACCAATACTTAGAACCATGCATGGTCATGGCCAATATTAATCCGAATATACCTTGATCAGACAGAAATATCCCTGGTTTTAATTTTAAAAATTTTTTTTTTTTTATCATTTTATTCTTTATCCATATGGATCCATTGATACTGTATCGAATAAGAATCAGATCAATTACGACCAATAACAATTCAATCCGATCAATTCTGACTGATCCAATCCATTCTGATTCTTCGAACCATGCATGTGAGTGAATGTGACGTAAAGATTTTTCAATCAAATTAGTTAAAAAGTTAATGGGTAACCCATTCCAATCTATTAATAAAATTTTGGGGCAAAGATTTACATGCAACACGAGTGTATTCACATTTCCCAGGCCAATCCAATGACACGGATGCATTTATGGTAATCAGAATTGGAGTCGGAAATCGCCAATTTCATATAGTAGTAATTGGGTCAATTCTAAGAACACTTTTTTAGAATCGGAATTGGAACCTAGATTTTTTTTATAATATTGTGTTAAGTTTGTCTCGAATTCTTGACCCGTTTTGAATATTAACCCGATCTGATATATTTTGGTGGCGACCTGAATGAAAAATTTTCTGAGATCTGTGATGGAAACAGATGGGTATGGTTCGATCAGATTGACCACGACCCGATGGGTCGACCTATGATTTGGAGTATATATAATGTATTGTTGCATGTTGAGAAAATCATTGTATTTTTTGGGTTTTTTGAGTTAGGGTTTCAGGGCGAGTTTTTCCTCACCGCTGCTAGGGTGTAATTTCTCTTCTGTATAATGAATCATCTTCTTATTCACCTTAGGACGTAGCACACCACCCTGGTGTGTGAACCTCGTTAAATCTCTGTGTTGTACGGATCTATTGTCTCTTTATTATTCATGTTTCTTAGTGTTTGATCTTACATATTGAAAAGAAAAAAATAATGTTATCCGATAGTGTGAATCTATGTAAGATACAATGAGTGCGGAAAGATTATGTTACCCCACATTGACGATGTTTACGTGTATTTCCTTTTTGACAGAGAGTGCAAGTGTGTATATATGTTATCGAATAACGTTCTCTCACTTATATTAAAAAATAGAGAGATAAAAGATCAGAATCTTCTATCGAGTAACACAGCATGTACCAACATCAATCCAACGACTGAGAGTCCCTTGGACCGTGCGTCGGTGTCTTGAACTGCATGTCAGAAGGCTCCCAAAACCTGATCCGAGACAAGATAAGGAGTACACTGTAGTCAGCGTGAGAATATGAGGAGAGAGAATCCATAGATCGAGTGATTGATGAACCCTGGAAGGGTTAGGGATACCTTCTCAATGGTGCAGTGAATCTGTCCTACACAATCGAAACCCTCATAAGTAGCTATATGCAGTGCATGGACAGTTTTTCGTCATTCATGCTTTGATGTTTCCTCCACGTACCTTGGAAGAAGTCACTTTATGAATAAGAATATCTAAAACAAGATCAATAAGATTATGTTTGGAAGCGAAAAAAAAAAAAAAAAAAACATCCATTCCTGGTTTAAGTAATCGGTATTGATAAAGATATTAATCTCGGCCGATACGGATTGGCTGGAATGGATGTTTTATCCTCATTTTTTTGTGAATTTTTTGAACAGATTTACCCCTGGTCCATACTATTACACCGATATGAAATCAAACATGTGTTGATACTGCTACGATAGATCCATTACCAATTACTTAAACCATGTTCTTGGATTATGCTAGTCGAAAACACCCTTCCCACCCCTTATTGTATAGAGACAAATGAAATTGTGAATGGACTTGGTGAAGGATTTCACTAATCCACTATATCGGGTCATATCGATCTCCAATGATATTGATACATATCAACTTATATGATACCAATTCCTAAAACCATGGATGAGAGTAGGAACAAGCACTTAACCTCCCCTTGGCTCTCGAAGTTGGGTTTTGGGCCCCTCTTTTATTAGTGCACACTAACACTTAATTAATGCCTTAATATAGAGTAGGTTTGGGGACCATTCTTGTTCCCTAAGTCCAAGCCTTAAATCATTGATTACCACCTACATGGGTTCTTATTAAATCATTGTTTCAATTTTAAAATTTAGATTTAAAAAAAATAAAAATGGTCATCTGTCAACTCAATTGATTAGATAATCTTCAAAACAAGCCCCCTGATCAATACAAAAATTATTAATTATTATAATATAAAATAAAAAAATAAAATTTATCTTATCTTCTATGTGATAGTTTCAATGATTGAAATGCATATCATCGGAAAATCTATAGATGTAATTAATTATCGAATGGACTTATTATTAAAAGAAAAAAAAAAAAGTTGTGGAAGGAAAAATAAGGGCCGAAAATTATATTTCCACATTGAATACTTTCCTAAAAATTCTTACTTATATTTTTGGATGTTGTTTTCCTTCACCTATGGTGAAGTTAGTCCATGAATACAAATGTGGGTGGACTCACCGTCTCTTTGTCGTAAACTAGTGTCTATTGTCTGTCTCAATCTCTCCCCCTTTCGAAATGACTCCCAAGCACTTGCTGTATGATATCTCATCCCACACCCCTATTAGTATTAGACACGGGTGGTGTACCTATCTTTCTCCCATTTGGGAAAAGGCTAGCCCACCAACCGAATTCCACAAAATAGCGCATGTTGTCTCTATCTCTTCTATCTAATTTTTCTTTTAGGTGAAAGTTAATGCAGTTGACAATGCTGAAATCATGCGGGGATATAAAAATTTTTGTCTAAATTCACTACATGTTAAATTTTACAAAAAACTTGATCATTTATCTTTCCATTTTTTTTTCCATGCACCACTTCATTGTCATATAAACCCTCTTGGTACTCCAAGATTCTTTCATCCTTTGTTTTCCATGTGGTCAATTTCATTTAAGCTAAAACTTGACATGTGACCGGAAAATCTTAAGATCTGTCAATGAAATTTCAGTCACCTTATATGTTACATGGAATATCTAGCGTAGCCATGAGCAATACCGAAAATTGTCTAATCATCATTTATTAATAT
>NC_056570.1:7215744-7249470 GCF_013358625.1 Macadamia integrifolia
AAAAAAAAAAAAAAAAACCCTTAACTAACAATATTTTCTTCGTCAAACTCTTAAGGTGTTAAATAATTTATAATCTTATTATCATATGCTCTTTGTGTAACAAATGCTCCTTGATTCTTATTTCAGCATAAGCATATTGATTTTAGTTATTCTTATATCTATATTTATACCTTTCATAGGTGAATTCGCATATTTTCACCTCAAGAGATTTTCGTAAATTTACATATACAATATACAATATAGGACTGGGTTTTTTTTCCCATGATGAATGGGAATCCATTCACTGTGTCAGGTTCAAAATGTATGCAAGGGTATTGGAAGAATATCTTGAAGAAAAAACCAAAATCCTATAGGGGTTTGTGTTACCCTAGGTTGGAGTCATGAATGTTCTAGCATGATGGAGAAAAACTTTCTTATACAACATATATTACCGTCGAGAGAATAAGATCTTAGATTAAAAAAATAAGAATTAAAAACTTGAAAAACAAGGATTGGATTGTGCCCCACACACACACACACACACACATATATATATATATATATATATATATATGTAATAACATATTTGGAGACTCAAACACCATGACAAGGTTTAATAACGTCAACTAGACCTAGTTGTCATGAGAATTCTTAATTTATAAATTGGAAAAGGCACTACAAAAAAATAAAAATAAGAAAAAAAGGTATGCTATCACTAGTGTCCATCTCTCTCCATCTAACATGAAATGATTTTTTTGCCCTCTAACATGCAATATTTTTTGTCGCATTCATTTGTACACTCCCACTATGCCGTTTGCTCAGACATCCCTCTCCCTTTGATAAATTTAAGGAGGGACTTGTATCATCACGAACAAAGATAAGGTAAAAACTTCTCATTTCACATTTTATTTCTTCAATAAATATTTCTCATTTCACATATAGAGGGTGTACCCAATGCACAAGACTCCTACATGTGCAAGGTTTGAGGGATGAAAACATCTCGTTTTACATATGCACTCAAAAAAATGTATAAAAAAATGGCAATTATTGAAAATGACACAAAAGTAAACACTTTCAAATAATTCTGAAATGAGATAGTTTCCATTCACCCATCATGTATGAAGAATGCCTTGCTAGTTGGCCTGAGTGTCTAGAAATAGTTATTGGGAATAGTTGGGAGCAAGGATTTAGTTGTTAGTATCGATATTGGTCTCGATCCTAGATCCATCTATATTGATTGTATTGGTCAATTTTCCCTTACTTTTCATTAGAAGATTTTTTTTTTTTTTTAATGATTTTACCTCTGCTAGATAACAATACCTAATTTCATATCAATTAGGTATCAAGATCAATCTCGGCCAAAATCAATACAATATAACCATTATGGTCGATCCAATACTAATACATGTTACCATGATTGAGACGGCATTATCACTTTGTAAAGTAAATGATAGAATAATAATGACCCTAAATGGATATATTTTTCTTGGGAAAATATTGGGTATGCCACCAATATCAAGTATGCTAGCACCCATTGTGTCTATCTCTCTCTTCCCTTTTTCTGAAATGACCCTCATATCCTTCCTGAATGATACTCCATCACGTGTTCCTATTGCTGCTATCCGCTAGCATACTTGATATCAGCGGCATACCTATCCCTCTCCCATTTTTCTTTCACTCATGATAAAAAAAAATAAAAAAATAAAAAAACTTTTTTCATTCTACTCCTTTGAATACCTATAAGTTTTTAGTCAATATATATATATATATGTAAAAAAGGAATATTTAAGAATAAATCATAGACATTTTAAAAGAAGTTTAAATGTTCTAACTTCCAAGTATATTCAGATTATTATTTACTTATTTATTTGAGCCCGTTAGCTGGGAGTGAGACATCAATTAGGTAAGAGAGAGGGATAAGACATGGGTATTTATAACATGTAACCCATCTTGTCCATTAGGTAAGGAAGAGGGACATTTAAGTCAAAATTTCTACATCCATGCCATCCATTAATGATTAGACTCTTGGCTCTGATCAAGAATTTAGTAGCCGTTGTCTACTCCTTGTCTCATTAGCTTATATGCAGATAAGGGAGTAACAATTTATTTGGGTCTCCCAAAAAATTTGCTGAAGAATAAATAATTCTTTTTAAAAAATTTATTTGATCCATCAGGTGTTGGAAATTTTGGCCTTTCGAGGGTGGGAGTAACAAAATTCTCAAGTAGGTTAGTTTTTTTTTTATTTTTGTTAACCAAGGTGTTCGAGAGCCAACAAGTCGCGCACCTTGATTAATCCTCAAGGAGAGTAGTTCAGCAAACCACCACCACAGTCTCACGGTCTCCACTTAAATCGCAGATGCATAGATGGAGAATCAAACTCGCGTATGATAGGATTTGATCCCACGACCTCTTCCCCTGGGCACCAGCTCTTCAAGTTGAAGCTACCACTACTAAGCTATCCTAGTGTTCGTTCAAGTAGGTTAGTAATTATAAGAAGGAAGCATCATAATTTTTTTTGCGTTTTTTGGAAAAAAATTTGTTATAGTCAAGGAAGGTGAAAACATTTTTTTTTTGAGTAACACATTTTTCTCAAGTAAGACAAATATTATTTTTCTTACATAAATATTATATTAAATAACTTTAATCTTTTCAAAAAATGTTACTTTTATAGTACATATCGTATTAAATTTTAAAAATAATAAAAGAGATAATTAAAAGAATATATATATATATATATATATATATTTAAATAATTAAAATAAGGTTACAACTTCTAAATTCATCACTTTAGTGGCAAGAAGTTGCAAGTCAAAATATTTGTATGGGACAGTTTAGTTTAGATTTTAGACTATAGTTGAAAAACCAAACCTAGTCAAAAGTCCTGAAGATTCACAAATGTTTAAAAAATGACTAGACATGGTCCAAGCCATTTCGAGTTTTCATTGACTCATTGTTTTTGCTCTAGTAATGTGAAATTTATGAGTTTAAAAAAAAAAAATTTATTGGGCCATATAATTCATAGACCATATTTTGCCTACAACTAAACAAAATTGTTCATTGTTTTCAATATTAGTCCCTTTTTTTCTTCCCCCATATGTGAAGCAACCATGACCAGAAATCTCTCCACATAATGAAGAAGAAAAAAAATATTAAAAAATAAGGGAAAACTTTTTTTGACTTGCTCCGGCCAAGTTTGACTCTTCCAATTCACCAAGATTTAAAAATAGCGAGTTGACTTCAAAAACCTAGTTGTCCAACCCTCCCTCTATTTATAGAAATGGAGGAGGGAATCTAAATGAAATAAACCCCATAGAAAGCCACATGGAGAGCATCGAGTAAAAAAGGCATACCCAGTGCATGAGTCACCTACCGTGGGGGGTTCTGTTTGAACATTTTTATCTTCACCTTTTGTGTGTGTGTGTATGTGTGTGTGTGTGTGTGTGTGTGTGTTAGATTGACTCTTGGATAGTATTATTACACCAATACAAAATCGGGCAGATATCGATATCAACCTAAGGGTGTCAAATCAGAATCAATACCAAAAACCAAATCCAATTCCGAACCAAATACCTGAACTGAACCAAACCGATTATAATATGGTTATATCCCGGATCTAAAATGAGTGTTTATAATTCAATTCGGTCTGGATCTGGATCTACATCAAGAACCAGTTCTAACCAAAACCAAACCGAATAACTTGATGTAACTTTTTCCTCTTTTTAAAAATTAAACACTTGACGTAACTTAAATAGAAACCTGGCATGATTAATCATTTAAATTGTCTTATGGAGTTATAGTTATAATATAAGCTTAAAACCCTCTTTTGTTGAGGAAGACTAACAACGTAGTAAATGAGCATTTACATTTTGTCTTCTATATAACAGAACCAAATTTAAACTGGATATTAAAACTAAATAAGAACCAAATATAAAACCCAATTAGGAATCGAAATCGTATCAAAACCAAACAAGTTGGTGTGAGTAATAATTTTCAGAACCAAGGCAGGATCTAATCCGGTTCTGAATCACAATAACACTTATTAGAACCAAAACCGGAAGAAATACTTGATTCCGGACCTATTGACACCCTTTTATCAACCTCTGCCAATATTGATTAGATCAGATACTGTTATCGATACTTAAAGTCTTAAACCCTGGTACTTAGGGTCAGGATCATAATATCCCCGTTTATCTAACTAGATCCAAAATTGAGATCCGTAACCGTTTATTAATGGGTAGGGGGGATGGTTCTAGTCGTAATCGCTCCAATTATTATTAAAGTACCAAGTATACAACCACCCAAATATTCATTCTCATACAAAGCCTAAAAATATGATTAAAATATTTCTTAAGAAGAATAATAAATCCGAAATCCAAATCACTAACTCAAAATATATAATTATAGGAAAAAAGAATCGTAAACGTGGCATGGTTCCTGTGCTAAGGCAAATGGGAGGGTAAAATGGGAAAAATAATCTTCTATAGTGAGTGCGACTGTGCAATGAGCATCGGATGGCCAAGACAACCTCGAGGCGTGTGTTCGGATGGTCTCGGCCATCCAATGCTCACCTCATAGCCGCACTCACTGCTGAGGATAATCACTCGTAAAATGGAACATATGATTGCTCTATCTCATGCCCCACATGAAAGGCAAAAATCTCGTCGTTGTTGAAGTTTCAACTTTCGCTCTTATTGGTCTTTACGTTGGTGCAGAAGTCACGTTGCCTTCTACAAGTTTTTAACGGATGATTATAGTTTCGACCATTTTCAAACCAGTCTTTCGGTTCTAGAACCGTTGAAAAAATTCATCATAAATCAACTGTTGATGTACTAATTAATTCCAAAATTCAGATCTAGAACCAATCCAATAACTTAATGGGTGAATCACTTCCGACCCTTAACAGATCAATTCGATCCAATGATGGGCACAAGAAGACCATGTTGTCTCACACCCTGTGCGTTGAAGATGCTCTTGCATACCTTTTCATTGGCTCCATGAATCAATGTTACCTACACTATACTAACAGTATTCTTTCTTCCTTATAAGAAGTACAAATTAACATTAACTAATTGCTGCCTAAAATAATTTAAACTTAATTAAAGATATCCATTTGGGAGTTATACCTAGCACTTGCGTAAGAGTTGACTATTTTTCTTGCGTGGGCGAATCAAAAGCTGTATGTTGTCCTAGTGAGAATTGTTTGACTTCTTTTCTCTCATCCCGTATCGTGATTTCAACCCCACCAAAAAAAATATTGTGATTTCATGATCTCCCCTCCCCACTCACCCCAAAACAACTGAAAAAAAAAAAAAAACAGAGGAAACAAAAAGATGGAAATTAATATAAAATAAGTGAAAATATTAAACTTATCTTAATGACTAATGCAATATTGCAATCATATGAGAATTTTATAGACAAATTATATCAAAGAACAAATGGTGGAATATATGAGTTGTGCCACAGATTATTCTTATTGAGATCGAAGTTGTTTCTTATGATGCAATACAGGTTGTTGTAAAATTACCTTTAGACCTTTTAGTAATTGTTGCAATCATTTATTTTGTCACATTGGAACATACTTTGGTTGTGCTCAATCAACTAAAAGAATGGAACTAAAAAAACCATCAAAACAATAAGCAAGAAGCAAATGTGTGTGTGTGAGAGAGAGAGAGAGAGAGCGAGAGAGAGAGAGAGAGCAAATGATGAGTATAAAATGTCTATCACGTCCTTTATTTATAGAGAAGAGATACTCTTTGAAAACATCTATCTAAGAAGGCTAAAAAAATGTCTCTCAGAAAGAAAAGACACAAAAACTATTACCGATGTCTAACACGTTCTGGGCATGCAACGAAAACATCATCGATGACAATGACACATCAGACCATGCTCAGTAAAAGCTCATTGCACATCGGATAGAGTCTAAAGCATAATGGGCGTTCCTGATGAATCCCAACCATAGTTAGCAAATTCGGATTCGGGAATTATTTGGGCGGAGAATTATTCGGAATAATTCGATTGATTAATTTAAGGATTCGGCCAAAAAAGCGGTCAAAAAAGCTTATTGGGTTTTGTTTTTTGTTTTTTGTTTTTTTTTTTAATACTGTTTAAGTGGACCGAATAATTCGGTTTGGTCCGAATTATTCGCGTTTTATATTCACTTTTGAAAAAATCGTGAATTTTACCGAATTTTATTTTTAATTCTGATTCGGTCAGAATTTTTGATTAAATTCAGAAAAATTCGGTTCGGCTGAATAATTCGTGAATTATTTGGCCGAATTGATAACACGGATCCCAACACATTATGTGCTATGACCAATGTGTGACAAACAAAACCAACATCAAGAGAAAGACATCCAACGACGGTAAAAAAAAAGAAATGAGGAAATAAGTCAAGTTCTAACACCAACAAAAAGAAACCTGGACATACAAGCCCTCGCCTTGACTCAATATGCGTGTGAGTAAAAATAAATCCCAAACCCCCCAAGACGAAAACATAGTGAGTCTATCTTCCACTAAATCATATCTTTGTAATTGCCAAATCACAATATGAACCGCACTCTATTCTCTTTCCTAAACAATGAGAGACTAAGGATATATCCCCTATATTGCTTTACAAGAACCAACATCAAAAGTTCTTGAAAAAACAAAAAGTGTTGTATTTGAAAGAACAACATTGTATGTTATTCTTGTTGAATCAATGAAGATAATAACAATAACATACCCCAATCCATGACCTTAAACACCTGTTTTTTGACCTAACTATCACCTCATGACCTTGGAGCAGAATTCCCCCTCTTCCTCAAGGTCTATAGCTTTCTCCTTTATCTCTTTTTGGCTCACCTAGAGATGATGTGGCTGTTCGTTTTTCGCCCATTTGGCTTATATGATCATGATTAGGAATTCGAATTTGTCTTTATGTAACCGAGTAATGATGTACTACTTTCTCTCCTTCAATCATGGATTCGGGGGATGGTATCGACATCGATTTTGATCCAGATCGGATTGATAGGTATCAATCGATTTTGCCCTTGCTAATTTCTTACTATTTCATCCTGATCGATTAAGAGTTGAAGATCAATCTCAATCGATACCGATCTAATATGGCCGATACAAGATCGATAAATGAAACTATACCTTCAATTATTTTTACTAACAACGGGTATACAAACCTTCGGCTTGGTTAATCCCACTAGTCCATACTGACTCCACAACCACATGAACTGAATCATTCCGAGATTGAATGAAAACCATTTAACTTTCATTGAAAACAGTGAAAAACACTAAACACCCTCATGTGAGTGACCCAAAATATGCCTAATGGGAGTCGAATCAAGACGTCCAAGTTTACGGCTCATACCAAGTTCGTTGCTCACTACCTCTTGGGTTCCATGCCTTCAATTGAATTTGTTCTCTTTTTGATAATAAAAAAAAAAAAACCGAACATTTCCCCCACGGACCCTTTCTAATAAACTTGCAAATCTAGTACCGGATTCCATGTTTTGAATCCTCTGATTTAGGGGACGGTATCGGCAAATACCGATCAAATACCAATCTGAATCAGTAAATATCGGTCGGTTTTACTAATTTTTTTACTATTTTTTTTTCTGTTTTACTCTGAAACGATACCGACCAATATCGATACAGCCGACACAATACTGATAATTGAAACCATGCACAGGCAACAAGGGTTTCCCACCCGCTAAGGCCATCGTCTCGGGGATAACTTTACAGATCTTCCATAGATGTGAGATTCCTCCAACTACAAGACAAAATGCCACCTCCGACCGGTTTTCGAGACTCAGACAAAGAGAGTAATGGCGAGTAATGGCGAGCTTCAGCGACAGTGTCTTCACGGGAACCAAAGGTGCGAAGTATCAACAGTTGCAGAGTATCAGCATCGGACGAGCGCAGGCGACTGATCTTCAAAATTATAGCAAAGCAGATCTCTAATGGCGTTAAAGAGGTTCGTAGAATTCACTTCTCTCTCTCTCCTCTCTCTCTCTCTCTCTCTCTCTACTTTTCCACTCTTTTCACTATTTCCGTCTTTGTCGCTACTTTCCCCACAGCTACAAAGACAGTATTTCCTTCTTTGCTGTAGATTCGAAGAACGAGGAGAAAGAAAAACACATAAACCAATAAATACAAATCCAAAAGGAAACAAAAGACACAATCCTTGTTTCCTTGAACATCTCTGTAGCCGGATTCTCTCTATCGATTTGAAAAAAACTTTCCTCTTTCAGGATCAGATCTAGGTTTTGGATAAAATTTCAAACTAATATCATACAGGGTAAGGTTACTTGATTTCTAAAGATGATTCACAGAGTCATTTCATCGAACACATTTGAAGATCTAAGCTAAAGTAAGACAGATTGTGCTATTGCAGATTGCATCCTTTACAGGTAGAGGAGTAAGATTGATCATCCCTAACACTAACACTAACACTAACACTAACACCAACACTAACAGATCACAACTCTCGCCTCCTAAATTTTTTTCCTTCCTCTTTTTACAAAAACTGTAAACAGAAACACTTCACAGATCCAATCTTTCCTTGTCTTTCAATTTCAACAACCAAAGCTTCAAATGCGAGCGTGAGTAACGCTTCCTTCTTCTGAAGAAATCCTGTACGAACATTTCTCGTTAGAGAGATCCGAGGAATTTCTACACGAACTAATTAATTTCTCGTGAGAGGGATCGCTCACACACCGCGACAACATAGAGGTCTCCGAGTCTGAGAAGAAACAAGAAGAAACGGACATTTGAATCATCACTTACATATAAACAAAAAGGAAGAATCCATTAATTAGAGATCAGATCTATACCTCCTGAAGCATTAAATGATCTCTTGCAGTGCAAAATAGCCCCCTGGATCCCATCCTGTTGCTGCAACAATGAATCATCACGTCTACTGGACTGAGACGGCAATGTGGGCGGCGCCGCTGCCACAGCCGAAGACGCGGACCTGCTCTTTCCTAAATGCTTACACACCACACGCAATCCCGCCGGCAAAGTCCCCTGTTTCTGGCTCCGAACAATACAGTGCGGCGCTTCGGTCTCCTCTGCTTCACCTTGGTTGCTCTTGGTTGTCTGTGGAGATGACACTGGCGTCGTTGTCGGCGCTGGAGCTGGGTCGGGTGCCGGTGCTGCCTTGCCTGACCCCAAGCTTAACTGTCCAGAAAATTTCAGCTTCTCCCCATACCTCCTAGAAACCTTTACGTAAAGCGGCTTGATCATCTTCAGATACTTCTGCACGACATCCTTCGAAAATTTCTTGTCATCCGTAGGCGTCTCGTCGGAGTTCTTCTGATGAAGCTTGTTTCTAGAGCTTCTTGAACTATTGTCTCTGCTTAACAGAGAAACGATCGGGACCCCTTCAACCTTGAATTTCACCGTGAGAAATTTCCCTTGCTGTTGCTGCTGGGTCTGCGGTGGCTGATCCTCTTTTGGAGTAGCTTCGGCTGCAGCGTTTGATTCCGTCTTCTCAGACGACGTCAATTTGGGCTTCCTTAACCCCAAAGTGAATACCCGGAACTTGGTAGCAGATTTCAACAAGGAAACAGGGAACTGAGATTTTGAGTTTGGCTCAGAGGAGTTAAAATCAAGTGACGATGGCTCGAAAGGCACAAGCCTTCCTTTGAAGAAGAGATCATCAGAAGGGGAAAGTGAGAGATTAGGGTCCGTTCTGCCACCGCTCGACTCAGAAGATACCCTGAAATTGAACTCTTTCTCTCCATCTGTTCCCGTCGAGGAATCTCCATCATCTTCCTCGTCAACTCCGCTCTCGCTTTCGTTATCGTCTCCGCCTTCACAGTCCTCCTCGTCGTCAGGAACCGCAAACTCCAAGTCAAAGAAAGACCCTTCTTCGTCTTCTTCGTCGTCCGTTTCCACCACCGGTTGTTGCACGGTTTCAGCTATGGTGGTGGTACCTGGGACTGTGCGTGCATTGTTTCCGGTCACTCCACCTCCTCTCCAGTACTTGAGCAAGCTGAAAGCTTCCATGGTTGGGAGAGCCAGAGCAGAAGAGTAAACCAAAACCTTAGGAGTGATTGTTTTAGGGCGAGAAAGAAAGAGCGGATGAAAAAGGGCAAGAGGTGGGAAAGGAAGACTTTGTTTAATGGCCCTGCAGTACTGAAAATGGGCTTGACACAGCAACAGTTAAGTGTTAAGCTTTAGCAGAGAGAGAAAGAAGAGAGAGAGAGAGTTGTTGTTTCGTCGTTATAATTTTTAAGGCGTCGTATACGTGGTTGCAGGGCAGTCATGTGACTTTGTGAGAGCAGTGTCTGCGCGTCAGAGCTAGAGAGTCTGCGCGTCAGAGCTAGAGAAAGAGAGCTAACGTGGAGGAGATGACTGTGTAAAGGAATTGTGATACTGATACTGATACTGATGATAGACCAAATCAGTAACTCTTATATATACGAACTATGATGTATCAACATCAAAGTCACCACCTGTTTCGTGTAGCAGAGGAGGAGAGAGAGAGAGAGGGCGGGGTGGGCTTAGGGAGGGAAAGGGAACAGGGAGGAGGCGTAGAGCGAAACTTCACAAAAAAAAGGACCTAATAGGCGAGGCGATTATAGAGGGAGATCAGAAAAAGTAAAAGACTTTCAACTATAAAGTAAAAGGCTAGTGGAAAAGCCCAAAGAGGGAGGTGAGGGTCTCTCTGGTCGAGCCACTTGTGCGCTTGGGTTCAGCCCATCTGTGTTGCCAAGAAGCCTTGAAATTATGCTGGAGCTGTTGGTGGTTCCCTTTAAAGCCACACCTTTATGTCATGTGGTTTCACAGAGTCACTGTTTTGAAAAACTTTGAATCTCACTACCTAAAAAGATTTGACCTCTTTTGGTCAATTTATCATTTTTTTAAAATTATATTATTATATTCCATAGACACACTGGAAGACAAGCACGATATGACGGTTCGTGTGCAAATTGGATGCCACGTGTGTTGTGTGGGACCCACTGGGAGATCTCTAATTAGGATGGTAATTGGTAAAGGAAAAGTGGGACCGGGCCGGGTGGATCGATGAGAGAATTTCCATAAAATTTTGAGCAGCTGCTTATATGGTGAATTGGTGATGATTCCTGGGTCCCACCATTTGAAGATGTAGTCACGGAACGAATGAATATGGGGTTTGGCTTTTAGCCGGATTTCCTGCGACTAGACTAGACTATATAGGCTTATAGTTACAATTCTTGATGTCCAAGTCCTGTGAGAGAAGTTATCGGATCCGTATATCGCCTGATCGGGTATGGATACTTTAAAGAGATATGGTTATAAATCAAATTTGGATTTTTAACCATCGGTTTACATCTCAGACTTATATGATTCAGATCTCACTCACAATTCGATATGATTTGCTCTTAATTCATATTTTTCATTTATTTTAATATTTTTATTTTTTATTTTTTTATAATCTATTGAACCTTGAAGAATCTTTGAGATCAATAATTATTTAATTTTTTATTATTATTAATTAGATATCTATTGAATATAGATTATGTTTTGAATTATTTGAATTTAAATTTGAATTTATCCAATATTTTATTGATATCTTTAAACAGATGCAAATAAATTCAAACATCCATTTACATCCTTAACCCGAACCTATTGATCCTATAAATTCTTACTCCTAATAATTTTTTGTTTATAAAATCCAACTCCTAATAAGTGAGTGGATGTTCTATGTCCATCTACCCACTGATAACTGACCCACTCACTCTTTGACTCTTTAGCTCCTCAACTTGATCATCTCAGCAACTTGGACCAAGGAGGGTGCCTGCCTTGTGACCATAAGTGAAAGTTGACTAGGTGAATATGGTTACCTTATAAGGACAAGTGGCTGGTTTCCAGAGTTTCTGTATTTGGTGAAATAGCATGATCTTGTTCAGTAATCTCAATCGAGGGAGACTATTAAGAGATTAAAAAAAAAAAAAATTTTGATGGCTACTTCAAGGGATGGGCCTGTTAGATCCTTCAGCCCATAACTACCGATTTTTTAATGGGTCTTGATTCGAATAGAGTGAATGGGTTGCTTTCAGTTGTATTATTACTAGGGGTGTCAAATTCCAGCCGAACCAGTTGGATTAGTTGAAACGAATAAAAAACTGGACCGAATGAAATGGTTGATAATTTGGTTTCAATTTGGGGTTTTTTCTTTTCTTTTTTTTTGTTCAGAATTCAATTGAAAAACAAACAAAAATAGAATCGAACCTAGATTTAACCAATTTTTTTTTTCTTTTAACTTTATGTCTCCTTTTGTGTGTGTGTGTATTTGAAATTGAACTAATTATAACTTAATAGTAGATTGATAAGAGCTCGTTAAATCGACCCAAAGACACTAGAAGACCAACATTTAACGATTGCAAATGAGGATTATTTTTCACTTTTTCATTGTAATTTGTAATGTTTGCATCCCTCATAAACTCATTTTGCAATATTTTTAAGGATATCATTTCATGTACGAAAAAAGGTGAGTGAAATTTTCATGAATCTTGGGTCATTATTACTCCCTTTATTTGCTGGAGATCATTCATACAAGGCTTGCCCTAGTAGTTGGCACTTCGCCCTTGGGAGAGTGCTTGTTTCAGGGATTTGATCAATGGATCAAATTCCCTTGACTGCATCTAAGCACAAAATAATTAGTATTTTTCTTGCTTTTCAATGAGATTGTGGCCCTCTTGGGTCCCCTTTATGGGTCTTTCCTCGACTCTTATGTGGGTCCCTTGCATGGCTTTTAGTGAGCCCCTAAAAAAATTAATTAAAGATTCAAAATAACCTTAATACCCATCTAAAGCTATTGATGACTATCAACAAATGAATTCTTTCTTCACTATAGGTAAAGAAAAACTCGATCCTTTTCATATGTACTTGCTTATTCCCCTGCCTAAAAAATTACATAATCGGCTAGCGTGGTAGTCTTGATTCTTGATTGAAAATTTGTTATTTCATGTTTACCATAGGTAAGACAAAATTTCCAAAGGTTATCATCTGCCTAACTAGCTTTTTCATGGTCCCTACTTTTCCCCTTTTTGTTTCATCTATTGTTGTATAATTTAAGTGATTAACATCAATTTAAATATTCATATATATCCATGGTAGTGTATTATATCCTTACTTTTTTTTCATAACTTCCCCAAATCATGGTGGTATCACAACTTTGTATTTTCTTGAGCCTCCTTTCCTCCCTTCTTCACCAAATCCCCTTGTGGCCATAGAAAGGAAAGGAAAGCTAGCCGAAGATTGCCCCCACACCCACCACTTTTTTTAGCACTCTTATTGTCATTCCATGATCACAATAGTCACATCCAGGTCTCCTTTTCTACCTGATCTTTGAGATATTTCAACTGTTCAGATCTTTGTACTTCTCATGTTTGGTGGTGTTTGGGCTCTCTCTCTCTCTCTCTCTCTCTCTCTCTCTCTCTCTCTCTCTCTCTCTCTCTCTCTCATAAGACAAGAGATCACTCTCTGACTGCTTGACCCTGCACACTGATAGGTGTGTGAGCAAAGGCCATGTATAATTTTTTAGAGTGAAAGTTTTTTGTGGGAGAGTGTAGCGTTTGCGCTCAGACATATGGAAGCATGAAATATTAACATGCTTCTCATGAAAAAGAAAATGAAATCTTTTTAGATGCTTTCTCGTGTGTTCCAATGAGTCCTTACACATATAAGAACTGCATTCTCACACAAAAAATAATTAATTTTTTATTTCTAAGGATAAGGTGGTAACTTTGTATATTGATGTTTTGACGTAAGAACCACACGACCAGGTAACTTTACTTTTTCCATATATAAGTGGTGGGGACTGAGAACTTAAAAATGAAAACACACATAATTCTTTGAAAAACTGGATTCCAAATTTTTGTTGTATATTACTGAGTTATGAAAGAATGATTAAATGGGTATTGGGCTGAAATAATTGTACACAAGAGAAACAAAGGAAAAGAAGGGAAAGGGTAAAGATAGAGACATACTGAATCTTCTCTTTTCTTGCAATGCAGTGGGGACTGAACATTTAATGGCTTTGTTTTTGTTGGCCCACTTATAGGGACCTTTCATGGTTGAGACTTGAGACTAGCAAGGTACTGTCAAACTGAAGTTGACCCTATTCTTAAGTGCAATCTTTCCAGCAAGTGAAACATAGAGTGCTCTGGGATCCTCTGTTGTTTTTGGGAGGGACAATAATGAGTGTTGGATGGAACAAGTCCTATAGGGCCTGGTTGGTAAGGAAGGACAGGTTGACCCATTGAACACCAATCCTTTCAACCTCTAGGTCCACATGGACGGCCCAAGCAAGAGCCCATTTATGGAAGGAGTTAATTGGGTTAGATCTAAGGGTATCAATTACAAACCAAAATTGAATCAAACCATTTATATCGGTTCGGTTTTGGTTTTAAGAAGTGAAACTTTTATTAAATGGTTCTATTTTGATTAAGAAGTGAAACGTTTATCAAATGGTTCGATTTTGATTTAAAAAGTGAAACTATTTAACTCGTCACCCAGGGTGTCAACTGATTGGGTTGGTCCGGTTTTGATCAAGGTTGAGTTGGTTTCAGTGTGAGAATGATGAAACCAAAATCAAATCAATAAGGAAATTTCGATTTTTGATTAGGTTCAGTTTGGTTTGGTTTGGATTCATTTCTTGTATCGGTTTGTAAACCTGATTTTCTTATGAGTTTTGGTTTCGGGTTCATCTAGTTTGGCTATGGTTCGATCCGATTTCGGTGTCACAGTATCCTAAAACAAAACCAATCCAATAAGTCTTCATTCTGGTTTGGTATGATCGATTTTACCAGTTCAGGGCTAGGTTTTGACACCCCTACTGTCACCTTTGAACCGATTAAAACTAATTCGAATCGGTATGTTATTACGCTGATTATACATACTTCATTAATTAAAAAGCTGGTTAATCCTGGCATTTTATATATGCTCTCTAATGTTTTTCTGTAAACTTATGATATGTGAATTACGTTTTTTTAATTCTGAGTTACAATTTGGGCATAGATGCCGTGGTTCAGGCTCAGCTATATCAAGATTTTTTCCAATTGAACTCAAAACTGTTAACTCGAACCGGCAACAAAAGCAAAACCAAAATCGATAAAAAAAAAAATTCCATTTAATCGAAACCGTATATACTAGAATTTAGAATCATTTGATAAATGAATCAGTTTTAATTTCTAACCTTCATATACTTTGAATTTAACCAGAATCAGATCCCCATTTTGGGGATTTATGCTGCTTTTTATGCATAAATTGATTCGACCATTTAACACCTCTAGGCCTAAGAGTCGCACGGGCAAGTCAAGATGCAAGAGAAGCTTGCTCTCAGCAAGGGATGCCAACGGGTCCGTTTGGCCTTATTTCTGTTCGGGTTGAGCCGGTTTCAGTGTAGGAATTGTGAAACCTAAATCGAACCAAGAAGACTTTCAATTTCAGTTTGGTTTTGATTTTGGTACGATGTATCGGTTTGTATTTGGGTTAGTTTTGGTTTTTTGTCCTATTTGGGTGTGATTTCCTATACAAAAACTATGCAAAACTTGGTTTTTCTTATAAATTTTGGATTGTTTTCAGTTTCTTAAGGGTTTGAGTTAAGTTTCGGTCTGGGTTTTGAGTTGGTTTTGGTATGGTTTGGTTTCGGATCCATTCGGTTTGTTAGGGGGTACAATATCTCAAACCGAAACATTCGGTTCAATTTGATCTTGGTTCATTCAGCTTGATCTGAGGCAGTTTCACCGGTTTGGTTTCGATATTGACACCCCTACTCTCAGCTAACCTCTTAAATCCAGGTCGATTTTAGGCTATTAGCTAAGTTCCAACCAGTTCATTACTTGCACATATAACATTTATAACCCTATCCATCCAAGGCTTGCCTAATGGTTGGCACTACTCTCTTAGGACAGTGCTTTAGGGATCTTACTGGTGGATCAAGTCCCTTATCGACATACAAGTCACATAACTATTAGTATATTTCCTACTTCCTAAAAAGGTTGTTGCCCTCTTGGGTCTTATTTTGACCCCTCTGTGGTTCCGATCCTTAACTCCTTTGTAAGTCCTTTGTATGTCTCCTAATGGGCCCTTTACGCGTGCATGCACACACAAAAAAAAAAAGGGGTCAAGAAACAAATAGCCACACAGGTGAAGTCCAACCCCAACATTAAACACTTTTAGACCTAATAAAGTCTGGTTTAGAAAAAAAAAATCCAGAATTTTTCATAATAGAAAGTTAATTTGCTGCAAGATGAATACACATAGAGAAATGCTATCAATTGGGTCTGAATTAAATTTGGTTTTGGTTCTTTGTCCATTTTTAAGTTATTTTTAGCTGAAATGCTACTTAATTTTATCCATCTCTCTCGGGTTGGTTAATGAGCTTCAAGCCATGAACAGGGGATCGGAGGAGCTAGCTAGAAACTAGCTTAGTAGGGTTCAGTTGAACTGAACTAAACTGAACTGCTTACTCAGACTCTCAAGTTTTTGAAAAATCTTCTTCATTTTAGGGACTCCAATAAATATCCATTAATGTTACACAAATAGGCCTATGAGACTTTTCTTTTTAGTATTTGTAAACTAATACTCCAAGTGTCTAGGGACATAGGAACAGAAGCTTATGATACTATGGTTTCTTCTTGTGTCACTTAAGTTGGTTCTCTTTCTCAAAATGTCAAAGCTGATTACAAGGGACGAATGGGTCATCCAAATTGTTGGTTCCAGAATCTTGCCTCATCCGCAGAACTTTGGTGAGGGCTCTTGGGTTTGTTTGTTGAACAAACGTTTGAAGTTCAGATCTTCTTCAAAAAAGTAAAACATTGGTGGTTGAAGATCCTAAGAAAATCAACCTAAAGGGTTAGTCGAGTTGCTAAGGAATCTTTGTCTCAGAAAGCATGTGGTTCTGAGTTGACTATTCTTACCTCTTTGGGGTCATTCGCACGGGATGTTTAGTGATCTTCACTACTTTCAATAAAAATTGTATACTTTGGCACCACTTAACAACGTTCTGTTTCTGCCGTTTCTACGTTTTCTTGTTTCCAGAGACAGAGAAACAACCTAAAAAGGGTTTGATAAAGTTGTTTTGTTTCACCCGTTTCTAGAAACATAAATCAAAATTTATGCATATTTACAATTCTAGGAACGATTTTGACGAAACAAGTCCAACTTGTTTCGTCGTTTCTAGAAAAGAATTTGAGAGCAAAAAAGAAAAAGGGGGGGGGGGTTGTTGTGCCCGATAAATCTCTCAACTATTTAAACCTAACAAGAGGCAACTGAACCCTCTCTCCCTTTTGAACATCCGATGATACTGTTGGGTTTTTTAGTGGCATTATGTTTGCAAAAAACATTTCTAGAAACAGGTTTTTCAACCACAAAAAATCCATTTCTATTTCCGAAAACGTGAAAAGTCGTTTTTACTATTTCTAGCCACAAAAACAGCAGAAACATTATCAAATGGTGCCTTTGTATTTGGCTATTTGTTTCCACCTCTTCATCTCAGGATCATTGATGCTCCGGGGCTTCTTCGACAACAATGAGATCTTACTCTCTCTTACTCACTCTATCCACAAGAAACTGATCCATGGAAAGCCAAAGGAGAAGTTAGGAACATTTTCCTAATACTAAGTGAGTTCATTAGAGATCCATTTGTCCAGTTTCATGGAGAAGACCAAGGGCCCGTTTGATAATGTTTCTATTTCAAGAAATGGCAGAAACATAAATTTCTATTTCTAGAAACAGAAATGGAATTGAAGGTGTTTGATAAGTCCTGTTTCTAGAAGTTGATATTAACCAGCGATAGAATAACCACGAGTCGTTTTCAGAAACGGCGAAACAAGTAGAACTTGTTTCACCTGGGTCGTCTCTTGAACCATAAATAGATAGAAAATTCAATTTCTATTTCCAAAAACAAGTGAAACAAAACTGTTTTATCAAACGCTTTTTGTTCCGTTTCTGTTGTTTTTAGATACAGAAATGCATTTCTTGAAACGTTATCAAACGGACCCCAAAGCTTTCTCCTATTTCAGGTTTGATTCTCTGCTCCCAACAAGTGAAATCAGGGAAGGCTATTGAAATAGCCAAAACATGAATTGTGGAACAAAACCTACAGGGATAGCTAGATTAAGGTAGTTGAGGGTAGCAATTGCCACATAAAATGGATTCTTTTGTACTTTTTAATCATCAAATATACCATGCAAATTGCAAGTTTGTAAATTAAGGACGTTCAATGAATTAATTACTTTTGTTATATATCCCTTTCAAAAACTTTGGTCCGATATTATTAAAATGCAAATTTTCTAATATAATATAGATTTCTAGAAGGTCATTCGATATTCACAAAGAAGCTAACTATTCCAGAAAAAAAAAATTTGTTTTTGAAACCCCATTATATAATTTATAGGGGAAACATTTTCTGTAGGGGTGCCGGAGCGTGGCTCCTATGCATAAGCATGGGCCAATGGGAGTGTACACAAAAGCATCATGGTGCATCATATAGGACGGCAAGGATCATTTCAAAGGGGAATAGAGAGATAGACACAAGGGACAACAGATTGTGGTATGCAAGTGATGTGCTTAGCCTTTTCCCATATATTTTATAGCAAAAAGAATTAGGCTGAGTTTGGTTTGCATTATAGGTAATGCATTCCAAAAAATCATACCAGAAGCAGCCTTAATTCAAGAAGTCCATTATATGATTCCAAATGTTTTCAAAATATAGTTGTATAGTTTATTCTCTTTAACCATGATTAAGAGTCAAGACTTGAGATCTTCAAGGGATGGGATACACATGACCCACAAAATGTTGTGGTTGAGAAGATGAGATCTAGATATATAAGATCATTGGTTGAAAAGTAAATAAGTAGGGAGAGGGTTGGGCATGCTGCACAGTTCCAGTAAGCTAATGGTGTGTACCAATGGGTGTGTGGAACACACAGGGGTAGGTGGTTCATTTCTATTATAAGGTGAGAGAACAGACACTGGTCTAGTACCCTGATGGCATGCCCAACTTTTCTAAAGAGAAAATAATGTAACCCAAAACTAAAGTGTAGGGCTAGTGTTTCTTGTGGGGGACCATGGCTATTATGCATGAATGGGGCCACTGAAAACACACAAGAAAACGTCAACAGGGATGTCATTTTGCATTTTATGGGGGTGGGTGATCATTTTTCCCACATGTGTTTAGGTGCAGAGCCACTTTTTTCTTTTGGTTGGATCAGGGCCACACTCCCCTACAAAAACCATTCTCCCTAAACTGCAAAGAACCCCCTTTTGAGGTATTGTAACCCGGCAGTCACTGAGAGGAGGGGGTGAATCAGTGAGTCCAATTCCGATCCCCAAAAACCTGTATGATGTCTGGCCAAGAAAAACCTGATATACCTGTCCCTGTTTGCACACAGTCGTATGCACACTCAGCCTCTCATAGGCACTTCCAAGTATGCACACACATTCCACATTCCACGCACTTCAATAAAAAATGCAAACAACAAGCACCCACAACACAGGGTTTTTACGAGGTTCGGGAATTTGCCTACATCCCCGGAGTAGTGCCTGTAAAGGCTTCGTACCTACTCAATACACTAATTTTGACTGCACCCACAGTCGGGAGCAGCCACACCCAATTTTCTCAAGCCGAAGCTGAGATGGCACTCGTAGTGCTGATACAATGTGTAGCACCCACTACACGGGAGCACCCACTCCCGGTGCTTAGCACCCACTAAGCACACAATAAATAATACAATTAAATTGGGCTTATATCAATGCCCTACAGTCAAGCTCTGCCTAGCATATGCATCCACAACTAGCTAGCATGCTTACAGTTCATCCACAACTAACCTAGCATGTATACATTCATCCACAACTAACCCTAACATACATACATACATGTAATGTAAAATCACAGGTTAGAGAATCTCACAACCGATTGCCTGGGATGACTGGAAACTTGTACTGACAAGTTTGGTGCTCACACCTTCTCTCTCCTTGGCTTATTGCTCTTCAAAGCAAACACATCCTTGCTTTCTTCTCTTCTTCCTTGGCTTTGAGTGAATATACCATTAACACACTTCAACCACCTCTTTTACCTCCTTTAATGGCCTAAGAACATTTATCATCAAGAATGTATGTTCATTCAAGGACCAACAAAGAGGGGGAAGCTTCTCCTATCAAAACCGTAGCCTTCTTTCTCACAAAACCCATTTTTCTTGCTTCCATGGTGTATGGTTTGAAAAAACGAAGAAGCTGCAACTTGGTTCACCCAAATCCGAGTTAAAATGAGGGAGATATGACCTTTTGAAGTCGGAGCAATGAGATAGTCTGAAATAGAATCTTCGTACGGATGGCGTAGGCCACACCGGCGGCGCGCGCAACAGGGGCGAAATCTGACCCTAGATCTCATATAAAAGATCTTATAATTCAAACCGTCCGATTAAACCAACGGACAACAGATCCAAACCGTTAGATTTTAATATCGATGACGTCATCATGACGTAGGCGCTGACATCGTCAGAAGTGTTGTCGATTTATGATTGGTTGATTTTCCGGATTTTAAGGGAGCTTGTCTCCCACTCACAAAAGTGAAAAGGATTATTGACCGTTGGATCCTAATCCTCCATGTTGGCTTTAATATGATTTCATGAGATCATTAAGATTGGAATCTTCTTTATATCTTCTATACACGCGCGAAACACACTAATATACTTTGATAAGGTGTAGCGCCAGCACATCAAGAGTTATGCACCTAACCAATAAAATCCTACGCGCAAGCATCTATCTCGTCCATATCACACCAAAATCTCAGAAGCCTTTGGATGGGCATCAAGCCTACGTGGTCGAATCTTGACCATTCATTTCACTTCCCTTTACTCCTCTTTATTACAATAAAGCCCCTGCCTCCATATGTTTCAGTGCTTAAAGACCCCTTGCAACTCAGACCTTCAAAATCTTTAAATTACACAAAAGCCCTTCGAATTTTAAAAATAAATTCTGAAAAATCTACCCAACACCGAGAGCAACTGATGGATTTTCGGTTTGGATTTTCAAACCGACTTTACGGAAACATTTATAACTTTTTCATACGATATCCGATCGAGATGAAACGAAGTGCGTTGGAATCGTAACTGGATGCTCTACGACTTTTCATAAGACTAATCATCTGAATCATTCATGTAAAAAGACCAAAATACCCCTACACCTTTCCAATGACGTATCTTTCTCATACGGAATCGGAACGTGATGAAATCAAAACCGTTGGAAAGATTGTATTTTTGTCGTATTGTTACATGTAGAACACTTCCTTTAAAAAATTCATCTTCAATGCCGAAACTTCCCTCGACTGCCACAAATGCCGTAACTTCTTCGTACGGTATCGGAATGTGACGAAATCAAATGCACTGGACTAGGTAAATTACAATCTATCTTTTTCATGAAGAACCGATCTTCCAAAAATGTCATTTTCACTGCCAAAAATGCCCTCGATTGTAAATAGGCCAATTTTGCCAGTTTTGACCCAGAAACCCGCACCACCTATTAATGATGTATTAAACCACTCCATGCATACCAAGATGCTCTGTTATCTCATCGGTGACACTGGACACTGCCATGTCATCATTTTCATCAACGTCACCCAAACTGGCCACGTCATCACCGCCACATGGCCGAGTTGCCAACAAGGACAACCATAAAACAACATGAGGCCCGATCACCTACACGTACAACAACGCTATACTATAGACAAGTGATAATACATGTTGTTATTTTTTGCTTCCATAAATACCCCTTGATACACTCCATAGCATCGGGCAAGATACATTTCATCAGGGGACCAATTCGACATCTTTTCTTCGTGCAGATCGCTAAAATGATTCAAAAACAAAAAGTAATCATAAAGCAAATAAAACCGAGCTAAATAAACTTCGGCGACAATAGAATGCTATCACATTGGCGCAAGTACTCGACAGTGTGCTGGCCAATGGGAGTAGGGGTGTCAATTCCAAGTCTGCAACAGTAGGCCCGATCAAGCCCGGCATGTTTATGGCCCCTACCTGGACCGGCTAGTTTATAAATAGGTAGTACACGGTTCAAGGGGTAAGCTTGATGGGCCTCCTAACTGGCCTAGCCAATTTACAAGCCCGACTCGGACCGACACGTTTAGCCCGACCGTATATAGGTATTTTGATTTTTTTGAGATAGATAGGGTATATATTGATATTTTTATAAATTATCAACTGTAATTAAATGTAATATCTTTTTAAAATTGTTGATGATTTAATAAAATAAATTAAAGTATCTTAAATCTAAGAATTGTAAAGACCGTTTAAGGCTTTATTGTTACATTATCCCGTTTAAGGCTTGACTATAGCCCGATTAAAGCCCAAAACCCGACCGAGCCCGACACGACACCGATTGTGACTGACTCATTCCCTAAATAGGTAGGTCATGGTCTGAGAACATAGGCCCACCAGGCCTGACTCGAGATTGGCTTGACCCAACTGATTGACATCCCTAAATGGGAGGATGTGTGAGAACATCTTCAGCGTGAGACATTGTCTTTTCACACCTGTTGTGACTAGGCATGGACACACTAGGTATTGTTATTTCTTCCTAAACTTTTCGCATAATAAAGATGTTTGGTTACGTGACTCTTGCATCGAGACATAGGAGCTTGCGAAATTACCACCCCTCCTTCGATAAAACAAAAAATTCATCCATAACGATGCCACTGTATTTATTTTCATTGGCCCCCACACGTGACCACTTAGACTGAAGCAGTGTGGTCAATTACTTGTAGTGGACGAACTCATAAACCTGTTCTAGCTTAATTTGGGCTTCTCACGATCCATAAGCATGAACCCATGAAGCCCATCAACCCCCACCTATATTTATGAGACCTTCCTTTCTTCCATAACTTTGTATTAAATGCAAGATCTGGGATACCCACCCACCTCCCAAGAAAAGAAAAAAAAATAAAATAAAATCTCCCCTTCCGCTATTGCTTTCTCTCTCCTTTCTCCATAGAGATGAAACGCTGCATCTCCAACTCGGCCGCAAAATGTCCAGCAGCGCTTCTACCGCTGCCGCCGCCTCCACCGGCAGCGGTAGCGGTGGTGGTAGTGAAAGTTCCGGTTACTTCCTTAGGAACCTCACGAGTCTAGGCCTCGGCTACGCTATTGCCATCGCTCTAGGGTTTCTTGTCCTCCTCTCTACTGTACTTCTCGCCTCCTACGTTTGTTGCCGCACCCGTTCCCGTTCTCGTTCTCCAAACCCAGGTAGCTCAGACTCTAACTCGGACTCCTCAATTGTTAACGGTGTCATCCTCCCACGCATTATATTCGTTGCCGAAGAGGACGATGGCGGTGGAGACGAGGAGAATGTTGTTGGGCTCGATCAAATGGTAATCAATTCGTACCCAAAGTTTCCGTTTTGCAAGTCGAGAGATCGTGGGAGTGGGGATTCCATGTGTTCGATATGTCTTTGTGATTACAAGGACGGGGAGATGCTGAGGATGATGCCCGATTGTCGACATTTCTTTCACCTCTGTTGCATCGATGCTTGGTTGAGGCTTAATGCTTCTTGCCCTGTTTGTCGCAATTCGCCGTTACCCACTCCATTATCGACCCCATTGTCGGAGCTAGTGCCGTTATCGCGGTATCCAGGTGATCGGAGGAGGTGATGCTTTGTCCCTGCTCTGCGTTATTTTGTTGTTCTTGACTTTTTCTGTAAATTTTGATGTAGCAAAGTTCTTGGGCTGTTAGAAAAATTAAAGCTTTTTTGGGTTTCCTTCATTTGTTTCTGTGGATGGGTTTATGTTTGATCTGATAATGATCTGAGGCCATGGGTACCAATGTATGTTGCGCTTAGTTAGGGTTTAGAATTGATTAGTAAAGAATGAAAGAAAGATTAAATTCATGTTCTTATACTTCTCTGAATTGGAATACTGTAAACTGTTTCTAAAAGTTTGAAGCAACCCCTCTTCTTTCAAATCTCTGTTTATAGTTTATACTGTGTAACTGTGGTTTGAAGCTTCAGATTTCTGAATCACAATTCACAGCCCTAAGTGAAATGGGTCACTGGATTTGAGTCTCATTGGATATATATTACTGCTATGCTCAGATTCTTGGATGGGGAATGGGATTAAGTACTGTGAAATAACTATTTCCTTGTTTGTCTGAATATATTTTAAGCTTTTCTTTGTGAACTTTTGAAGTTTCATATCATACAAATTGCAACTCTGCAAATAACAGGGGAAGTTACTGTTCTAGGGAGCAGATCTTGTTTGAATCTTATTTGTTGTTTTTGGCTTTGTTAGGTCTTGTCTTGAGCTTATCAAGTCATTACTTATTTAATTAATTTTATAGAATTTTCTTGTCTCTTTCCTTCCTAATCTGGACTCGTTTCCATGTGCTTTTATACATTGTACATGAACTATGGCACAGTGTAAGATGAATAACTGAAATCATCCTGGATTTCATGGCCCACGTTGAGACTTGAGAGTTGAGATTCTTGAGAAAGTCTTTTTAATTTTAACTCTTTGCAGTGCTTGACATAGACATGCACTTATAAAAAAATTTCATCGCCCTTTTGGCAGTTCTGTTCATTGTGGGGAAGAGAGGAAAAGAAAAAAAAAAAAAAAAAAAGAAAGAGGGGGGGGGGTTTGTAGAATGCATTTTGAAATCTGATTCTTCTTTATTTTATTTTGGTTCATAATGCGGTCAAGACCCAGAATGAACGGAGCCAAATTTTTTATTTAAAATTTGTTGAGGATCGAAAAAAAATAGTTTTTGCCTTTATACTATGGATAGGATAATGGACACCCAATTCTTTTGGAAAGGAGAAGCTATATATTAACAGATTTTTTTCCCGGTAAGAATATGTCAACAGACGGAGAAAGCAGAAAAGGGGGGAGGGGATTGGACTTCCAATTACTCAACTGAAGATTGGAATAGTGATTTAACATCCACTGCTCTGTTTCATTTTGTTTTGAGATATCCTCTCTTGCCATTTCCCCGTTTCTTATCTAGTTAATTCGGAATTCATTCAATGACTGTGTACTAACAGATTCATTCTATCACTGAAGGTAGAACTGCTAACTTTAGACTAACTAATTCGAAGTGTGTGTAGCTGATGCCTCAATTTCCCCTTTTAGAAATTTCTCACAATGCTGCGTAAGAGTAACTTAAGAGTAAGTAACTTGATGCACTCAACTTTGATTATTTCCTATACAACTTTATTGACAAAGTAGAAATATGACTAAGGGATCAAGTCTGACTTAAATCCAATGACCTAGAAAGGTTATTGTGCTCATTATTTGATTTGTTTTCCTTTTAGAGTATTTGCTATGATTCAATTGTTTATGGAGTTGCTGTGATTCAAGTATTTATATATTCATACAAGGTATATGATTGAATACTTTTATACCATTGAAATACAAGGGAAAATATGCAATACAAGGTATATGATTGAATTGAGGCCCCAAATTTGACATATGACCTGTACATGGTATCCTCTTCCAACTCAACAGTTTGGATGGCAAAAATGGGGAATGAGAGGTGGTTCCCTTACGTGTACGGTATACCTAAGGAGTTACGTCGTCTGAGCCAAATTTAAAATCCAGAATATTGTGTTTGATTTTTTTTTTTTTTTTTTTTTTTGGAGGAAGCAGCAGTAGGAATTGCTTTAGCTTCAATATTTAACCAAACTCCTCATTCACTTAAAAAAAAAAGAAAAACCTCCAATCTAATGAGCAAAGATGTTTGGTGACCTATACTGGACATCTGTTTCCATTAGAGGGTAGGAAGGACCTCTGTTTCTGGACTACCAAACGCACCTGAAGAGTTGTAGATAGTGACATTTTGACTCCAGAGAGACCCCATTTGTTTATTTAAAATCCTATGATGCTTGGCTGTGTGGTCCCTCGTATCTGATTAAAATTTTGACATTGAACCTCTTGAATTGTCTTACCAAAAAGACCTTTTAAATTGAAAGAACCTTCGTTTCTGGCATTTGCCTTTCAAGACAAAGGATGGTGTTACCTGAGAAAAAGGAATATTACATTTTCAACTCCATTTGCTTCTTCAAGGTCTTTTCTTTTTCAAATGTGCCAAACCTCCCAGTGATAGTGCGGAGAGCTCAAAAAACTCATTCAGGGATCCTCTTAAAAACACTCTTGACAACTATGGCAACTAGTCTACTGACTTTACTCTTCAGGACCACTTGTTTCATGCATGATCTTGATAAAAATAAATAAATAAATAAATGAGTGGGCTAATTAAATAAGTTCCATCGCTTAAACTCATTATAAAGATAGCAAGGATGGGACTATTTTATTGGACTTGGTGAAGAACTCTTAAAAGGATAAATTTTGGGTTCAGAGAACATGAAACAGTACAATGGTTTACAGTTTACTACATCCCCACAGTTTGAGGTCATGACTGATCTGAAGCGGCCATGGGAGGTGTTCCTTTGTACCTTATTAGGCCTGCTCATTTAAGTTTTAAAGATCTACCCTAACACCTTCAGATGGTGAAATGCAAGCACAATATGGAACGAGTAACGTGCGGCGAGATGGCTATCAATAATCTCTTCCAAAGTTGTGTGATATGAAGCCTCACTGGCATTGATCCTGAACAGTGAAATCTTCCAACACTTAGGCTGTGTTTGATATGTATCATGGCAATAGATATTGGATCTAGAATGCATTCCAAAATCTGATTTTTTTCTATTTTCTTATTTCAGAATGCATTCCATTCTTGGAGAACAAGACAGGTATATATTATATCTTTTTGTACTATTTGGCGCAGGGAGAGCCAGAGGCTTCATAGTGGTCATACTTGCTCTCTCGCCAGTATACGTACCTTAGACTTTCTATTATAACAATGGCGTACCCAGGACAAGAGGCTTCAGTTACCGTAAATTGTAATAGAGCAACCTTACCATTACTACGAGGCACACCTTGTCCACCTATTATCTTTATCTCAATTCTTAGCACTGAAACTTCTGTAGCCATGACAACCCTGTGGATCAACAGACGAGGAAAACTATAGAGAATGTAACCCAAATGATCCTTGATGAGATGAAGGATATGAGAGGATCACTGGCATAAGCCAAAACCTGAATCTCCAAAGAACAACTCCTTACAAGCTTAGGTTTGGGTTCTTGTTACATTTCTCTATTTTTCAACCTGAGATCTACCATTAAACCGTGTGATAATAAGCTCCCGGTCGTTAGATTGGAACTAAGCATCTATGAATTGACATAAATGGGGGAGAGCCCTCTCAATGCTTATCCGACGGGTGAAGAAGCTGATGACATCTCCTAACGTTCGTACTGAATCATTGACTCCTTGCCAAAGCATATTCCGTATCCAAAGGAGTGGATATGCCAAACGAATCGACTGGACACCGTCCGTTAATTTTATAGTGACCAAAATGCCCATTTAAGTTTCAAAAGGGAGCCGAATCATGGAAGCGTCAGATTAGGGCAATTACCGTAATTTTTCAGCAAAAGTTGGGTAGATCATGGAGACTCTACTATAACTGCTCAATTGGCTTCTCTGCAACTTCAAGCTTCGCTTCTTCGGCAGGTCCTTTCTGCTCTCAGCTCCTTATATTGTTTTCGCTCCAGAGATTAAGATCAGGTATTGTTCTCTAATTCATGTCTTCCTAAATATAATTGAGATATCTGTTTCCACCATCGATTTCTGTTCTTGAAGGCTTGAAGCTGGTTAATAGGGTTTTTTTTTTTCTCCTTCTTATTGATGGTTCAGAGCGAGGCCCAATTTTGTGATACGTTCCCAGTTTGAGATCATAAGTTGTTCACAGAAGGAATTTTGAGTTTGGAGTTCGCGTTCTTACCTCACTCGGAAATTTGAAAGATTAGGGCTTGAAATGATGGTTGGATCATCACTCAACAACATTATTTCAGCGGTTCAAATGGATAGATTTTTCGATGTTGAACTAAACGATAACATTCAAAAGCCAGGAAAGCCTGAAAGGTGAGATCTTGAATTAAACTTTTATTCATATTTTTCTTTCCTTTTCTTCTTTTGAAACAATTAACTTGATTACCTAGTGAAAATTGGTTGCTGAAAATGAGTTGATCCATTAGTAAAGATCTGAAAACTGAATTGGTCTGTATAATCTGTATAATACCTTTTACTAGTAATTCAACCTGAACAAATTTATAGAGATGAGTACTTGGTAGTTTTGCTAATGTTGTTAATGGTTAAGGAAGCCAACAGATTAGAACTGAACCCAAATCAATAATGTGTTCCACATCTTGAAAATTATATTTTTGTAGCATTTGAGGTGCAACCTAGGTGTGACTTATAAGGTCCACAAATGGTGAATTTAAGGTACAATGTCAAAAAGAGGGAAAACAAATGCATGGTTGTTCTTTTTTATTGAGTAGATGCTTGGGGATTCTTCAATATTCCGGTAAATCAAGTGAAATTGCATCCTCAATGTACTATCGATTGAAGCTAATTGCTGCAGATAAAAGTAAAGAGTATAATTGCCTAAGAAATCTGTAGCTAATACAATGTTTTTTATTATTTCACTTGAGATTTGGTTGATGACTCTACCATATTTTTGCTTGTGTTGCAAGAGTTATGAGTTTATGGTTTTATGCCTGTTTACCCCATCATCTTAAATTGACATAGATTGCATGCTGGGGTGCATCTCCTTGGGTAATAAAGGAGGCCCTTTTCCCTCTTAAATGACACAAACTCTACATAACCCAGTAAGAACAATTGTTAATATTCATGTAATATATTGTCTTCTAATACCTTATTTAGCTGAAATTTTTTAGGGTAAAAATAATTTTGTTTCACTCTGCTTTCCTTTGTTTTAGCGCTATGTTCCTTGGGTCTTGGTTATTTAACCCTGGGGGTGTACTCTAATGACCTGTTATCATTTGGGTGTCTCACAGCAGGTCAGGATTTAGTTGTTTAAGGACTAGTACCCCTAACATGTGGTTAGACCAAAAATTTTATTCCTTTTGTGTTACTTTCTGGTTTTTGAGAAGATTACATCTAGTACACTGCAGAAAAGATTGTTCCTAGAGTCTGTATGGTTCTGCTATATACCTGGTTTTCTCTTTCCTTTCACATGTTTTAGTTTTATTCATCCTGTACTTCTGATGATTCAATTGATGATTGACTACTTTTCAGATCATGGTGTTAATTCTGACTTATATGGGTCTCTTTTTAATTTTTTTGGCCCGCGTTGTAGCACAGCGGTTGGCTGCTGGCTTGTGAAGTCCAGTGTAAGTCCAAGGGCTGGTGTTGTGTTCAACCCCCTTACACTCCACCTTATCTAATGACTGATATAGTAGTAGTAATAGTATGCTGAATAAGTGTGGTCTATTGGGCCCCATTGCTGGCCCTTTGTGGGTCTTTGTCTGGCCTCTTGTGGGTCCTTGTCTGGTCCCTCAGTGGGTCTTGTATGGCCATAGTGGGCCCTTGTACCTTGCATCAAAAAGATAAATAAATAAAAAGACTTATATGGGACCTTGAAGTTACTTGTAATGAATATAGGATGATGAAGGCAAGAAGTTTGTCCTGTTTACTGCTACCCTTTTTATATTACCCATTTTGGTTACTTTATTTTAATTTAATTTTTTTAATTGGGATTCACATGAGAGGTAAGATTGATTTCATATCTTAGCTCAAGCATGTTGTATCATTTGTTTTGGACAGTGAATGCTGTATCTCAGAGGAACTAGAAAGGGATTTAAATAAAAAAATAATGTGCTCTGAAATAGACAGTGCGTCAGTGTCCTGGTTAAATTCTATTACCAAGGCCTGTTCCAGAACAAGGGGTTTAAAGAAAAAAAGAATGTGTTCTGAAATAGACAGTGCATCATTGTCCTGGTTAAATTCTATTAACAAGGCCTGTTCCAGAACAATCCTTATCTTTTTTCCTTGAGAGATATCAGAGTAGGGTCATTCTAATGATTTTCTAGTAGTCACAACTAGCGTGAATCATGGATGAGTGCTGCTCTCCTTGTGCCCAAATACATCCATTGGGCACTGTAACTTCTGTTTTTTCCCTTTAAGCTCAGAAAAATGTCAGTTCTTAAAGGTTTTTTTATTCTGACCACTCCTTGGTAATTTCAGATCATGAATGACGGCTGCAATTCTACCAAAAAAAAAAATTTGATGGCTGCTATTATGATCAACATATTCAATATATTAAAAAAGTAAAATCTTATTTGACCAGCCGGGGCCAAATAAGGATCCACAAGGGGCCATGCAAGGGACCTATGAAGGGTGGAGCCAAGTTGGCACATTGGGCCACACTTATTATTATTAATTATTAAACTACTACTATTATATCAAGAAGGTGGGGGGTAGGAGGGTCGAACTATTGACCTTCCCTGAACTTATGCTAGATCCAACTGTCTAGTTGTCTGCCACCGAGCTAGAAGTCCATTCTCATATTCATTACAGTAATACTTGTGTCATAGACATGGCAGAGTTGAAGTAAACTTTTCGAAGGACCTAGCTAACAGTGATGTAGATTATAAATGATTTTTTTATGGCATGACTATAAATCATGACATTTTTCCAAATAAATGCAAACAATATATAGAATCATGTCATACTCATATAAATTTATCATAAACATAAGATTTACTGTAAAAAGAAGCATAAAAACAATTTATATGTAACCAAAAAAAAAACTTGAAAAATGTTATTTGAGAAAGTTGTTGGCCAATGAGATCAAATCTGTGAAATCCGACCATTGGATCAACATTTTGCACTGGTGGTTGTGAAGGGAAGCAAAAAGGGTGGACATTGTGAAGGGGAGCAAAAAGGGTGGACACTTAGATCCGACCACAGAAAAGGGAGATCGGTGGGGGAGAAGAAAATTGGAATCATATAAACAATGTTGGAGGTTTTTGCAACTTATAACCCATGAATCGGTCCATCCGTATTAGTTATTGATACCTGCCCAATGATTGATGTGAATGATCCATGTTCCCCACCCCCGATCTCTCTCCATAGAGTTCCAATTGGCTTGAGGCTCCTTCTGGTTTTGCATCCTCTTCACATCCAATGGTGCAAAAAGTCCGATCTATTGGCCGGATTGTGCGGATCTGAGGTGACCGTCGACGGGTTCCCCAAACATGATTTTTGCCTTTTTTTTTTTTCTTTGTTTCGGATGCTGCTTTCTGATATAAGTCTTATGTTTATGATGAAATAACTTGTGTGTGACATGACTCTATGAATTTTTTTTGCATTTATTTGTGAAATATTGCATGAAACATTGGGAATTTATGATTTTTTTTCCTTATTTATAATTTTGGGAACAATTTTAAAATTAAATAAATACTTGGAATTGTGGTTGATCTATGAGTATATTGATTTTTTTATTATAGATTTTTTTTTTTTGGTGGCAAAAGAATCCACCAAAAATGCATTATGTTAGAATTTTAATTAATTTTTAATTTAGGTAACCATTCAAAAATTAGACAAATACATGGAATTTTTGGTTGATCTATGAGTGATTCAGGATGTTGTAAATCTCGAATTTCATATTTTGATTTTTGGTGGAATTTTTTTGGTAAAAAATGCATTATGTCTGAATTTTAGTTAACTTTTTTTAATTTAAAATTAAAACAACAGCTAGTGTTTAGTGTTGATCGTACGCATGTTGTATATCTCAATAAGATTTAGAACTTTCATGTTTTGATTTTTGTTGATTTTTTTTGTCAAATAATGTCTTATGTGAGATTTTTAATAATTAGTGAGTGTTTAGGGGTGATTTTTTTTTATTTTTTATTTTTTTTAGTCTATGGATAAATTTGTCCCCTCCCAAATCATCCCCAACCATAGCTCGAATAGCACTCGAAAAGGCTACTAACGGTTGAAAAGAGGGATTGGGTGGCTTCTGTTTTTTGGTTTTCAGAACACGACCACTAGACTAGAGATAGTAGTGATGTCGATGAAGAAGGAAGAAGGGCTAGAGGGCGAATTGAAATCACAAAATAACCTCACTTAAAAAAGAGGATGTAAGTGACAAGAATCTGTTGTAACCAGTTCGGTTACAAACTGATTAACCCATTAAAAGATACAAAAATATGAAATTTATGAGATTAATGCATGGTGTGTTATAATGCATGATCAAGTAGAAAAAAATAAAAATTTGTTAGGGATTTTTTCTTGTACTACCCCTAAAAATATTCATAACTTCTTGTAATCTCTAGAATTTGGAAAAAGATCTCGGGCATCTCACTTTCATAAGAAAATTTTTGATAAATCCATTCTGTTAGTAGGGAATCATTAAGTGATGATGTCAGTAGTTTACTATTATCTAATGGCTAAACTACCCTTAGGTATAGGTGAACTTACCGTTATACCCTTCATTTTAAAATCGCCAAATTGGTAAATTGTGTTGCTTTTTCTCAACCTAAGCCTCTGTCTTATCTTTGCTCCTGCTCTGATTACCTGCGAACTAAAGAGTTGAAGAAAGTGTTGAAGAAGAAGGCTGCTCCATCTCTGCTCCTGCTCCTGCTCCTGCTCCTGCTCCGACTACCTCTTGTTACTGTGATATTCTGGTCACCGCTCGCTCAAAGAATACAAAATAGGATCCCCATTTCAACTCTCAACCACCGTGCGTGGTGGTGGTTTTATATGTATACACGAATTTATGCCCCAGCGGCCCAACCTCTGCTTTGCCTTTGTTGCAAGGTTATAAAACCCGGAATCGGGATACAAATTTGGTTCAGTCGATTCTGGTCCAGAACGAAGACACAAACACATCTCACAAATGCCTCCCTCCACTTTGCAACTCCCCCTTCCCCGCCTCTTTTGAAAATCCTTGCCTCCCTCTGGTTATTCTCTTAAGCCTTTGTTTGTAGCACTACAAATTCTCACTGGCTTCAAACTTAGCACTATTGCTGGCCTAGTCAACAAAATTTATGGTTTCTACCCATCTCTGGTTTCCAGGAGGTGCAAGCATTTGAGCTCTTGATCGTGTTGTTGAGAATGAATGTGCAACTATGAGAAAAAATTAGAGGTTAGTAGAAGGGTCAAAAAGGTCTTTTCACGTTTTCAATTAACGGTATTAGACATTAGATGTGAGGTGGATATTGTTTTCAATTTGTGAGGTTACAGGTATGAATAGCTTTAGGGGTGGTACTAGAAAAAAAAATCCCAATTTGATATTAGTAATTCGCATAGATGAATGCTTAATTTGAATAAAATTTGTGATTTTGATAATATTAGTGAAAAAAATAAAGAAAATTAGAAAATTGTTGTTTGTATGAAAATGATGATAGTGTGTTGGATAGTCATATCAACAACCAGTAGTATCATAGTACATGATCTTAACCAGTTCAGCATCACACTAAGCGACAAGTCATACGGGTAGAGGAAGTGGATTTGATGATGAGGAGGCATTGACAAATCCTTCTGATCACGTCGGTGGGGTTGTGGGAAAGAATGTAGAGGATGATGATCATTGTTTCGACACAATCATAGTTATTTAATTCGGATTCTGGAATTATTTGGATAGAGAATTATTGAGAATAATTCATTTTTATTAATTCAATGATTCGGTCAATAAAATGATGGGGATAATAAAATTTGGATATGGATTTGGGAAGCATTCGTTTGAAAGAAAAAAAGGAACAAAAAACTTGGATGATATTTTAATATATCTAGTACTTATTTCATATTATCTATCAATTATCATATGTATATAACATACAAATGATATAAAAATTAAAATTCTAAATTTTAAAGATAAAAAAATACTGTATTTAGTT
>NC_056570.1:7249490-7265461 GCF_013358625.1 Macadamia integrifolia
TTTTTTTTTTTTTTTTTAATCTAAATTCATTTCTTATTACTCAAATAATTGAAAGACACAGAGGGGGTTGGGGGGGAGTGGGGGAGTGAGGAACAACCCAGTTAGATCCATGTGATCCACCATGTATGTTCACCTTAAAGACTAGAGAGAGAGTAATGGCTAGAAGATTTAATCATATCAAAATGAGATGAAAGATTTCATTTTGGTAAAAAGGTAAGAGATTACCTCAAGAAAGATAAGCTTTGTCGGTTTCAATTAAAATAAAAGAAAAAAAGTAACATTGGATAATAAATGTATAATTATTATACTACTTTTCCAAGGTTTATTTAAGATGATTTTTTTTTTAAATATATAATTCGGTTTGGTTGAATTATTCGCAGTTTTTAAAAAAAATCTTTTTTTGAATTTTTTATTAGGTTTGGATTCAGATTGAATTATTTGATAAAATTTGAAAGGCCGGGGATATGTTCCACATATTCTAGCCCGATGCTGGTGTTTGAGACTCTGCCTCTAAACCCTACACGTATGCATCATTTTGTATGCATCATTATGGATTTTTCGAGTATCCACTTAATCCCACCTATACATTGTGACATGGTTACCATTCAGAGCTGAGCATCAATTGAATGGAAACATTAGTCGGGAGAGTCATTGTTGGAGATAGTTTTCAACTTAGCGAGTGTATTATCCTATCCTTCTTCCATCTGTTTTGGCTAGTCACTCTAGTAGAGTTCTAGCAACAGTATGTACCACATCAAGGGGATGATGATGACCTGACGATCATACATACTATTGACCATGAAATTTTATGTGTTGGGGTTGGAAATCCTAGTTATTTTATTCGTCAAATTTTACGAATAATTTGGTCTGAATCTAAAGTAAATAAATTTTTTTAAAAAAAGTCATGACCTTATAGATTTTTTTAAAATCACGAATAATTATGTCATAGAATTATATCAAAATTATTTAAAAAAAAAAATTCATTTTGAATACACTTTAGAAATAGTGTTATTGTTATGTATTTATTATCCCAATATTACTTTTCTTCTTGTTTTTTATAGAAATTGATAAAACTTATATTTCCTGAGGTAATTTTTCACTCTTAGAAAAAATTAAACACCTCTCATCCCATTTTGGTTTGACTAAATCTTTTAGTCATTACTCTCTCCAATCTTTAAGGTGAATATGCATGGTGGGTGATGTGAGTCTATGTGGGTTTGTCCTCAGTCCCCCTCTCCCCCCTCTTAGTCTCTTTCTTTGATTCAATTGTTTGAGTAATAGGAAATGAGTTTAGAAAATATATATATATTATTTTTTATCTTTAAATTTTAATTTTTATATTATTTGTCTGTTATGTACACATGATAATTGATTGATAATATGAAACAAGTACTACAAATATTAAAAATAACATCGAATTTTTTGTCCTTTTTTTTTTAATGTGTTAATGAATAATTCCTGAATCCGAACCTGAATTTTTCTATCCACATTTTCTTGGATCAGGCTCTTCTCAAATGGTTGCACCCTCCAACGCCCCTCCAACAACTATCCAAAGGTTGCAAAGGCTTGGTCACACATCCCAACATTTGCCAACACTTGGGGATGTGTGTCCAAGCCTTTCCAGCCTTTGGATGGGTTGTTGGAGGGTCGTTGATGTTGGAGAGGATAACAATCCCATTTTCTATCAATATTTTGACTAAATTGTTGAATTAATAAAAAGAATGGTTCTCCATCTGAAGAATTTATGTATTCGAATTAAATAACTATGCTCCGGATAGGATTCCTCTCGGACCTCTCCATAGAGCTTAGGGATTAGAGAGTGATATTGGGTGTAGTGTGGTGTTAAATATGTATAATTAATATTTCTTTGGATTGCATGCTTTTCTAACAAATTTTTGAGGTACTTATTATAATAATGGATTGATAATGCACTAGCAAAATTAAGTGGAATCTTTTTGTTTTTGCAGATGTGTGGATTATGCTTATGTGGGCTTCTTGATTTTCCGGTATGTCATATGGTAGAGTTTTAGTGTGTGTGAGAAATTATATGTATTTTAGATATAATTGTTTAATCAATTCAGTTTTTTTTCTTTCAATTTATTCGCAATGTTTAACATTTCATCGGTTACATTTTCTTGCAATATTCACCTATGAACTTAATTATTAAGTTTTTGTTTTTACATATTTTTATGGGAAAGTGCTGGATACCTTCCCTTGTGGAAATGAGCCCCATGCCTTTTCCATCTCAGTCCATCAATTGGTTGAGCCACTAGTTCTAGGAAAGCTAGGGGAGTACTTAACCTCTGCCTTTTTTATTTATTAGTTTTTTTTTTGTACTTTAAAAAATTACTTTGATTCTTTTTAGAAACTTATATAGTGGAATAAATACTGTATTTTTTTGTAATACTTAACACAAAAATCCATGTTTTATTCCCAATTATAATTTTATGTTATTTGTATTTTTTAATCGGCATCGGGCCATTACGATTGATATATATCGATATTGGACTGTCAATCCTAATATCATTACCATGAATTAAACAATACAGTTCTTTTGTATGCATATCGACAATAATCAATACTGGTTTCGATATCGTGAACTAAATCCTTGTGCTATATGGTGATTGGATGGAGGAATTAGGATCCGCTCCTACTCTTGGCTCCTCCAACTCTCTCAAACCTCTTACATACACAATTAAGGTTGCGTGCACATAGGTATTGAGCTTCATGCATATGATAGGTTGGGAGGAAGTTAGAGTAAAAGGGGTTTGGAGAGGACCCGGATCCTTGGATGGAGGGGGATGGGGATGGGGATGGGGATGGGGATGGGGATCCTCTCTTGTGCACCAATTCTCTCAGCATGCATCCAATGGCTGACAAGCAGCGATTTGTATGAAATCAAAGTACCTTCTAGCCATTGAATGTGTGCTTAAGAGCATCCTGATCCAATGGATTCATCTTCATTCACTGCCATCGGATTTGTTTTATGAGAAAACTGGAATACGTTGCGAGATCCTTTGGCTCTTGTTGTCTTCCTAAGCATACATTTTAGCCTTAAATTAATGTTCACTAACTACTCGCTGTCTGCCGTTCTTTAAAATAGCTAAAACTAACCTGTTTTTTTATTTCTAATTTTCAGTGTCCGGTGGCCAACGCCAAACAGGTCTTTCTTCAACCAAATTGTAACTGATCTATACCTCGCCCTGGCGTGGTCCATATTGTTCCACGTGTCATTTTTACTTGGGCCCCACTTTGGCGTTTTTTATAGTTGGAACAGAGCTCCGATTAATGCCACGTTTGGGGTGTATATGAGCATTGGGCGTCATCGTGATAACCACACGTGTTAAGTAGACTGGCAGACGGCGTTGAGCAAAGTATTCGTTAAGTGCCGTCAATTCTAACGTTCCACCGTTTAGCTTTGGAGAGACAAATGCGAGAATTTATCGTTCTCCGGAATCTGGAGACAGCTTCTCTTGTTTGGTTTCACTCCATCGAACGGCTGTGATTGCTTCTCTGATTTCTCTTCGTTATTTAGTTCGAACGAGGGGCACATGGCACGGCTATCAGAAGTCACTAGAGAGAGAGAGAGAGAGAGCTGAGTTTTCTGTAGAGAAAGGGTTTTGGCGTTTTTGCTGTTAACCTTTTCAGGCATTTCTGAAGGATTGTTAGGGTTTCGATCGAAGTTTGGTTAGGGAGAGAAGAGAATAATGGTTGAGCACGCCGAGGATTCGGGTTCTGCTGCTGAGTCTCTGATGGATAAGATCACGGAGAAGCTTCATGGTCACGATTCATCTTCGTCCGATTCGGACAACGAAAAGGAGAAGGAGAAGGAGAAGTCGTCACCTTCCGCCATTAAATCGGTGGCTAATCGAGTTAATCGGCTCTTCGGAAGGGAGAAGCCGGTGCACCAGGTCTTTGGCGGTGGAAAACGTATGGAAATTCTTAGAAAATTTTCTTCATCTCTTAGTTTGTTTTTCCATTCTGTAGTTAGTGATTGCCGAAATACTATTGATTTTATTAACCCTACCTCCTTTATTTCTTTGAATTTCTGTTTCAATGGGAAGAAGATGATTCTCTCTCTGTGTGTCTCGTCCTTTTCTCGATCTGTATAGTGACTGATGGGGTGGGATTTTATTCCGATTGATTTTTGTTTCGAAGTTCAAGGAGTTTCTTATCTTTTAGAACATAAATTCATGAAATTGTTGATTTTATGATTTCATTTCTTTGAAATTTTGGGGGAGGGATTTCGTTTCCTGAATCTTGTAGAATTTTCGAAATCTTCTTCTCTTACCAGTGTTGGAAATAGAACTTTCGATTGGTTAAGAATTACTATTTTAGTTCTGAAAATTTTGGCTGGTAAACTTTCTAAACGCGGAGGAATGAAACCTAAATGTTCTCTCCCTTTCGCCTGCTTCTAACATCGTTAAGGTATTTTTGCTGCAGCCGCTGATATGTTCTTATGGAGGAACAAGAAGAATACTGGCACAGCGCTTGGTGGAGCCACCTTGATCTGGATTCTCTTCGAATTGCTTGATTACCATCTGCTCACTTTAATCTGCCATGGCTTGATCTTATCTTTGGCCATTTTGTTCGTCTGGTCTAATGCTACTACCTTCATCCATAAGTAATGGGTCTTCTCATCCTTTTTTACTTCCAATTGTCAGATCTTAATTTTGTTTTCAATCGCAACTTAGGACCAATGAAATCTAACCGTGCTCAACCCTTAGGTCTCCCCCGCGTATCCCAGAAGTGTCTATTCCCGAGGAACCGGTTATTGAGTTTGCTGCTGCTGTGAGGTTTGAGATCAACCGAGCATTTGCTGTGCTGAGGGATGCCGCAACAGGAAGAGATCTGAAGAAATTCCTTGCAGTATGTTGAACTCTTTACAATTTTTTTGCTTAAATCGCTGCTTTACTTCATATTTTGGAATTCGGAAACATAATGGAGCATTAAACTGCCTATGAGCTGCAAATAAGCTCATTAATACCTTGAAGTGCATTATTGATGGATGAACTAATGTCATAACCCTCCTTTTTGTGGATTCTTCAAAATTGTTAGGATTGATGATGTAGGTTTATAATTTTAATCTCAAACTCTTTATCATCTTCATCAATTGTAGCAATTTATTGTTTGGGACCTGGGTAGAACTCATCCTCAAAAGCTAGCGCTAAGAGAGGGTGCCCTAGCTCCTATAATTCTGCACATCGGGCAACCCACTTCAGATGTGGGATTATTAATTCCGTCTACCGTATTGAACTCTAACAAGCTCTCCCTCCACGTGGGAGCCTGAGATCTTCCCATGGCTCTGATACCACTTGTTAGAGACTTAGGCAGAACTCATCCTCAAAAGCTAGCATTAAGGAGATAAGTCTCCACATCAGACAGCCCAATCCCAATGTGGGATTTTAAATTCTGCTATCTGCGTGGAACCCCGACATTTATTGCTTGTATTATGATCGAAGACCATAGTTTACAAGAAGTTACAAAGCCAGGTCAAGATTTGCTCTATGTGCATGTATATGGGTTGTGCCATTGGAATTTAATATAAGGTAATGGTGCTTTGCTTGAGCAGGTGATTGCTGGCTTGTGGGTTCTTTCAGTCGTGGGGGCCTGGTGCAACTTCTTGACTTTGTTCTACATAGGTATGGTATTGTCAATTACAATGGTCCCCTTCTATCCTTTCCCAATTTTCTCCTTTTTAATTTCTAACACGGAGTTTGTAAACAGCGTTTGTGTTGTTGCACACGGTGCCTGCGGTGTATGAGAAGTACGAGGACCAGGTCGATGCCTTTGCAGAGAAGGCGATGATTGAGATCAAGAAACAATATGCAGTATTTGATGCCAAGGTTCTAAGTAAGATACCAAGGGGGCCACTCAAAGACAAGAAGAGGGTTTAGTGAAGTTGAACTCAGAAGACATGAAGAGGGCTTAGTGAAGTTGAACTCAAAAGACATTTAGAGGGCTTAGTGAAAGATGAGGTATCCCCCTTTGTCCGATCTAACAGCATATGGGTAGCTATGTTTTTTTCTTTCTTTTTTTCCCTTGTTGGCCTTGTCCCATAATTGGCTAGAACCTAATGTTTTATATCCAGTGTTTTGTTGGTAAATATTGGGTTCTCCATTTGGATGAAAATGCTAATTTGTAGTAAATGGTTCCCAATTTCAGATCTTATTATTACTGCTTTCACAAATTTGCACATTGGGTGTCTTTTGCATGGTTTTCTTTGCTCTAAGCGTGGTGCCTGTAGCATATTCTTCTTGTCAAAAATTACTGCTGTGTTCTAGGATTTTTTTGGGCAGCAGAAGTACATAATACAGATTACATGAGTTACACTGAACTAACTACAGAGCTACTGACGGAACAGAACTACTATAGGAACCTGGGGGGAACAGTGGGCGGCTGTGAAGAGGGGGGATTACCTGGGGAAAGAATTTAGTCTCATATGCAGTCCATAGTACTCTCATGTGGGTTGCTTAGGACCTTGGGTCTCCTGTTCAGAACTCTGGTGTTCGGTTGAAACATCAAGTGGTGTGTAATTAGTAAAAGAAGAATGTATTGGAGGATTCTTTATTTGAAGGAAAAAGAATGTTAATGGCTTGAGAAATGGACGATTACAGATGGATCAAGATTAGCAACCATGGGAAACTGGAATTAGAAGATTGATCTTGGAAGAAACCGATAAAGGATTAATACATGAAAACAATACACAAGTGAGCCAGTGGTATCATACATCTCTGTTTTAAGAATCATGTCAGTTGGGCTACCCTGCCATGTCAATGGTGCTAGGCTGCTAGCTAGATGGGCTTTGATTAATATCTCTCTCTCCCAAATGTCAAAAGAAAATCTCTATTCAAGTTCAATATTTCTTTTCTTTTCTTGGCTACCAAGCATAGCCTAAATTCTTCGTACCGGCAGATAATAATCCTTTCACAAACGAGTGGTAAAAGAACGTTTTTCAAAGCTTTTGTTTACTTTATATTAGTTGACAGATGTGTTCTCGGATTAGCAGTCTCAAATTGAGATTAGAGGCTAAAATAAATGGACAATAGGATCTAAGAAGAGTTTTTAAATTGGTGATAGGCTGAACGCAGAAAGACGAGGCTTATGGACAAAATAAATAAATATATATATATATATATATATGGGCGGGAGATCTCCCTCCAAAGAACAGAAATAAAAAGGAAACCAATATGGTTTGAGGCTTTGAGCCTTTGAGGGTTCCATTGTTTGACAAAGAGGAATTTATGTACTCTCTCCCTCTCTGTATCACATGAAAAGAAATTGCCATGGTTGGAGGTAGGGTCTTCAGCCTCTGCAAATTACAACTGCCATGTTTTTTCCTTTTATATCTTCTTAAAAGTAGGGATGGGAGATTCACCTTCTAGGGAAGAAAAAAAGGGGGAAAAAGCAACAAAGTGTAGTCATCCACTTGTAATGGAAGGTGATATTTTTATTTTATATTTTTTTTTGTGGGGGGGGGGGGGGGTTGGAAAAGCTCCTTCAGCAGTGACACCATGAATGAAAGGACTCCTCTATCAGTGATAGATTGTTTTCATTAGGGAATAGGGCCGACTTGAAGCTCATTAATGAACAGAATCAAGGGCTTTACTTGTTAGAGGGAATGACAGCTTTTTAAACGCATTATCCAATATGGGGGGAGGGGGCTAGCATAGACATAATTTACCTAAATCGTGATTCATCTCTAATTAGATCATGACCCTCTAGAATGGAAGAGGGTGGAGGGTGGAGGGTGGAGGGTGGAGGGTGGAGGGTGGCTGGGGCGAGGCCTGGGGTGAAAACATCCTCTGCCATGGATGTGGCGAGCATCTGATGACCGGAACAATATTGGGACATGTGCCGATATTGTCTTGGCCGTCCAATGCTTGCTGCACCATCACACCTGCTGTGAACAATCATTACTCGAGGTGGGGGGGGGGGGAAGGATTTTATTGCAATTGAACCAGTAAAGAGTGACAGATCTGATGATTTATGATAAGGAACTATTGAAAGATGACCTGTTTATTCACACCTACCCTTTCTTTGATCGAACGAGGACGTGCACATGAGTATCAACTTGGATGGGTTTTTTGGGTTTCACAAAGGTGAGAGCGTCATTTTGCCGCCCTCTTATGTTTGGGCTCAAAGGCCACGCCACCAGGGAGTATCCGTTTTTCCTTAATTGAAATCTCAATCGTCTATCTCCAGTTCTCCACTCAGAGGGGGTTGTATGCCAAAGAGAAAAAGAAAATTTCATGACTTCTATGGGACCTAGGATCCTCTCTAGACTCTAGTGCACCACCCCCAGTGCACATCCAACGACTGACTACAGTCCAAGTGTCTTTCATCCATCAGATGTGCACTGGGGTGGTTGACATGCTGGAGAAGATCTGAATTCATGTAAAACCTTCATGTATAGGGAGCTGATCCAGATTCAATACAAGCCACCTATGAAGAGATATTAGCTTTAAAATTAACCATTATAGAGAGCCCAAAAATTCATTCTCCACGATGGGATCATCCATTCAAATCCCAAAAGTGGCCTCCCTTCCCTAACACCTAAAGGTAAAGGTGTGTTTTACAACCCCTCCCCCCTCCCTCCCCTTTCCCGCCCTTTAAAAAAAAGAAAAAAAAAGAGTTAAAAATGTTAGCTTTTAAAGAGATCGAGTGTGCCAAGTCCTTGTAAGCCTCCTCCATCGAGCTATTCATATCCGATGTTGGATCATTGCTTCGACATGAAACCTGAGCAGTGATCGGCCGAGTTATTGGCTTGAAATGAACTGAAGGAGTTTCGAAATACTATACAATGATGCCTCACATATCTCAGATTGTTGTTTATTGGTGTCAACTAAACAGTATAGCTTCAATGGGTCTTCACTTCATTAATTAAGAAAGGTAAGATAGAATATTAATGCCAAGATTAATATTGTTAATGTAAAACTTATTGTCCATAGCTTTTCTAGCTAACCTATGGATAAGGAGGACCATATCGTTAGGGCTGAGCCAAAAAGAGGTTTTAAATAAAACATTATAGACATATAGTAGAAGTGGTTGGGAGCTCCAAGGTCACGATTTGGTACTCCCTTTAAATCTATCTCTTTCCAATCATTTTAGATCTCTTCCATTCTCCATCCTTCATCTAACACTTGCTTCATCCCAAAGAGAATGCCCCCAACGTTGACCTCTAAAGCTTGTCTTGTCATCATATAAATGGCATATAATGAGACACTTACTCTATTTATAATGCGTATAGCCCATCCATCAATATTTTTCCTAGGATCAGTGATTGCCGAACATATCAGTAATATTAGTGTTTGGCTCGGTATTAACAAAATATGAAAAATCTTATTATTGTTGCTAGGGGTTGGGTCATGTAGGACTTTACCCGAGTGAGAAATCCACTCCTATGCAGGATTTAGAATCAAATAGGGTTTGGGTTTACCTTGGTTGAAATGACCTTGTTCCGAAGTGACCATAAAAAGTAGCGTATAATAATAATATAAGTATTAAAAAATTGTTTTCAGTCATCGACAGGCACAATCATAGAATTGAACATGTACATTATAAGTGATTGAAAATAGATTGCTGAGAGGAATTTAGTTCTGAACCCCAAGGGGCTAGCCACCTATATTCTTTTGGTAAACTTGCAAAACATAAAAATGTCATAAAGAATCCTATTGATAGACTGATCCATCCCAATCCATTTGCCCACAGTATCTTTTGTAGGTAATCTAATCATGAGCAATTCTCCATAAGGTAAGTTTAAATTTTGGATAGATTTGTAGTTTCCAAAAGAATTGTTCACTTGTTCTAATCCCTAAAGTGTGATTTCACAGCCCCTGATTTTATTCGCAATATAATTAAGGAAAACTTTCTTTAATAATATTTTTTTCTTCATTCCAAAAAATAAAAAGCATTATATGAATGTCAGAATATGGAGCTTCCCCGGACCACCCATTACTCATGTATGGTAGTTTTGGCTCATGTCTCCACATGGGGAAGGGTATTGGGTATGGATGAGGACATTAGAGTTTAGATCCTTTCCACATAGGTGAGTCATCCTGGACTTCTTGTTAATTGGGGATTTCAGCTTAGCTCTTTATACCCATTCTTTTCTGAAGAGATCATTTTGGATCGTTTATTTCATAATTGTGTTTGTGCAGTAACTAATTAGAACTCATCTGATTTCCCTTCTATTCCACAAGCATCTATTATACTTCATAGAATTCTTTTTAAGTATCTTTGCCAGAGACTGCCCGAACACGAAAAACTTCAAATTTGTTCAAAAGCAATTTCTATATTGTGTAGTATTTGGTTGGCTTTTAATGAGAGGTCTTTTAGAAGTCGGTTTCAACCACCAGCTCAAATTGCTTCTTCAACACTTTCAACTCTCAAGGCAATTTACTTCTTCTATTAGAACATCAAATGGTTCGATTAATACTGTTAAATTTCTTGGATTATCCCACCATCAGGTTTTATTAAACTTAATGTTAATGATTCTAGTTTGGTAACTCCAGATCCAGTTGGAATCGAAGGAGTCTTTCGAGATCATCTAGAAAGTTCATATAAGGTTTTGGTGAATATATTGGCATCAATTTTGCTTTTGTAGCAGAAGGCAGAAGCATTAATAATAAGGCATAGTCTCCAAATCGTAAAAGCAGAAGGCTACTCCATGTGATTATTGAAGATGATTATGCTCTAATCATCAACATACTCAAGGGCTTGTTTTTTAACATTTCATAATGTATCCAGCATATTATACAAGATTGCTTTAACCTTATTCAAGACATCTCATCCATTAAATACAATCTTACCTATAGAGAAGAAAATCATGCTGCTGATGGATGCTCTTGCATCTTTTGGAGTTGATCACAAGATCTTTTATAATTTGGGGTAACAATCCTCTTACTTTTCTTTCGGGTATTATCTTTAGATGGTCGGGGTGTGTCTTATCCCCGTTTCTTACATTTTCTTCATTAATTAATGCCTTCTCTTGCCTTCTCTTCTCAGCAAAAAAATAAAATCATGTGTCAACAGTCAACACCTGAATGTTGAATGTTCGTTTCATGTACCAACACTTGTTCCTTCTATTTTCATAAATGCCACCTTCACCTATTTTAATGACAATAAATGAAACACATGTTTGATACTCGAAGCATACATACAGAGGATCTCAACTGGAGGAAGCATCCCCATCCCCGTCCCCGTCCACATCCTCCATCCCAATACTGACACACCTCTGACTCGTGTATCAGCACAAGAATGGAGGTTGGGAACCTAATCCGAAGGGCTCCATTGCAGAACCCATTTATCCCATTGGCTGCAAGCCACTTGAAGAGCATCAGAAGAGCGATCTGGCCTCATCCTCGGTAACATTAGTGATGGAATCAAAAGCAATAATTAGATATGCAACTGTTGGCCATCAGAACCATCTCTAAGCCTGTATTTGACTGTCAAGAGTGTAGGGAAGTAAAAATTAAATCACACTTAACAAGAATGTTTGATTGTGAGGGAAATTTTCTCTAAGCCTCTAGGGGAGGTACGCTAGCACCATCTTCTATCTTTCTATCTCTCCTCTTTATATGAAATAACTTCGGTGTCCTATACGTACATGAAAGTATGAAACCATCTTGCCCAAAGAATGATAAAGTGTATGAGAAAAGCACAATTTCCCAAGGTCTACACTTTCTCATACACTTTCTTTCAAGTGTGAGAAAGTGTCTCCCATTCCCCCCCCCCCCCCCCCCCAAAAAAAAGAAAAAGAGGAAACCCTCTCAACTTTTTTCAACAACCAAACATAAACAGTAAAGGATTCACATTGCCTCACCAAAGAGGCCATAGTCTCACTTGGGAATAAATACCCCTTTCCATAGATCATGGTAGTGTCTGTAAAACCATACAATAGATCAAACCAAAAAAAGGGGAAACCAACCTCCCCCCCCCCACAAACCCAAGTTCCAGTTTTTTTGGTTCAACCGCCGGTTGGTCCTGTTTTAAAACCGATGCCTGGAACAGCTACAAGTTTGCCTACCATAAACAAACCAAGCAGCAGATCGTTTGTCAAAGATGCAAAATAATGTAAATCAGGTGACCAATTATGCAGAGGATGTCCCCATGGACTCTCACAATGGTGGTCGTTGAGAATGGATTAAAAAACAAATGCCTTTTTCTCCTCTTTGGAAACACTGCCCTACCTTTTTGATGCTCCAAATATCCTGGACAGTAATTTATACCTTCTCAATGGAATTCAAACTGGACTTACACATAGCAAATGATGAATTGATATTGTATCTGCACACCAATTAGATGGTTCACGCAAAATGTCACATAAAAGCGATATTCAGTATTGCATTCCTTTGAATGGTGTCTATACAGTAATTCTGAACAACCTCTGCATTTGAACAAATGGATTAAAGAATTGATTAAGAAAACTACATAAAATATGTCGAAAAATAATTTGTACCTTTACCTAATTACAAGCCTCCATCATTTCAGTATCTTGGAAGAAACCTTGCGATTCAAAAACCTTTTTCTGAAGGTGACGAAACTGATGATGTAAGAGGAACTGTTGAGAACTCGGTCTCAGAGTGTTCTAGTTGCAGCATGTTTCCCCGAGATGTACTAGGGCTTGGGTCCTGGCCTTGAAATCGATGGCCTCTAGAAAAACCAGAAGCAGCATTAGCTGCGCTTGTTCGATGATCAAGCACTGCACCAGCTGACCCTGTGCTGATTGGGCTTCTCCATGGGCTATCCTTGGATACTGCAGTGGCTTCCGCAGCTTCCCTTCTCTCTCTTTCTTCAGTCTCTTTGAGAAGAAAATCAACCCATAGATCTGCAAAGGACTGGGGAATAAACCATATCAGAGAATGAACATTTGCATTAACTAACTCGCTAAGGTTGCAGTTTTCAAAAACAAAAGAAATAATGAAGAGCAGGAATCTAATTGTTTAAGCATACAAGAGGAAGCTTTAATGTTTTATTCGAAATGAGAAAAATAAAGCAGAAAAGGTACATCCTCAAAATTATAAAAATTTGGAAATAAAAAGGGGAAAGCATAACAAACAACCAAATACATCTACATATTCATTTTGAAAGAGATGTCTTGGCCCTAACAATGGATCACATGTGTCGTTCTTAACAGTCCAAGGCTCCAAGCCAAGGTTCTAAAACTTGGGATCAGTCTCAGGATCGGTCAAGGCCAATAACAATCTGGATCGGACTGTCTCAGACAGATTTATCCCTACTTTTTAATAAAAATCAATTTTTATTACATTTTTACCCTTGAACTGTACTTGTGTATCAGGTTCGGAATGGTCAAAATCAGGGATCAGTCAAGGCCGATACCAATCCAATCCTTCCAATGCTAACAGATCCGATCCGATTTTTAGAACCATGGTCCAAGCACTATTAATTCATTCATGATATGTTAAAGTAAGTTTACAAGACTTCATAATGTAGACTTAGTATTGTTTTTATGTTCTTCAAAATATACAGTTTTTTCGTCTTTCTAAGCTCCAGGAGCCCTACTGGATGTGTGATTTGGTCTGACATTCTCATTTTGCCGACAAGATGGGTAACAAAATGAGACATTCTCATGTAGGAAAAGACCCTTCAACTGGAGAAGTAGACGTTAGAGAGTCTTGCCCACATTCGTAACACTAAACGGGAATTAAGTTCTCAAAATTCATCATCATGTCCATTTTGACACTCAATTGGCTTATTGGCTGCTGTGATCTGGCAGTCGAAAAGAATGAGGAGGCCTATCAGCCCAAACGAAGACTTTCAAGTCCCTTACCTGGTTCTTTTTTATACAAGTAATTGCAGTCCAAAAGGCAAAACTCATGACAATCCAGCTGTATAAGGGTAGGCACGTTTTCAATTACTCTTGATAAATTCATAAGTCTTTCCCAATTTTAATTTTGTTTTATTTGCTATAAGGACCCTTTTCATGAACTGGATCCATATTTCAACAAGGAGTCCTCTTGAGAAGTAAACCAAAAAACCCACAAGTTCTGGAGCTACATAAAAGGAAAAACTTCTAAACTTTCTACATTCATGAAACCAAAAGGGAAGCAACTTGTGAGCTGGTTGGCTAGGAACCAGTTCATTATCTGCCCCTCGCCTGACTGACTTAAATTAACTGTTTTTCCAGGAAGTGACCAAATACCTTTAAAAAGGGGGAAAAGATACCTATAATGATTGGAGGAGCAACCAACAAAAAAGAACTGCTTTACCTGGTTTTCAGATGGCACATGACTATGTGATTCAGGTGAGCCTCCTCCCAAGATGCCACCAACTAGACGACCAGGTAGGCCCAAGACTCCTCGAACAACACCTTTACCTGCACCTTGATGAGCAACACCTATTCTCTGCTTGTCCTCCTCAGAGAATCCCAACATTCTAACCATAAGATCAAGAACCTGGTATCCAAAATTCAACATATGGTTATTGAGTCTTGTCAAATGGAACCCTATTCTGAATGGGAAAAGCCATCCCTTTGGCATCTGTTATGCATGATGCCTAGGAATTGGAAACAACCAAGACCGTTTGATGGGCACAAGAAGGCTGGTCTATACTCACTGACCAGACTAGATGATCACATAATCTAGTTTGAGGACGTACAATGTGGCCCATTCATTTTCCTCTCACCTCACACTCATAGTGTGCAAATAGATGGCACAGCACCGAACTATATTCATGGGCAAGGGTTTCCCAATAAAATCTCCTAGACAAGATAAACCCAAATGATATTCTAGGCCTGCAATGTTTTACTCGTGTACAGAAGATGAAGAGATGGGTTTGACAATACTCACAACCTGAAGCAACTATTCCACTTCAGATATGAAATCATATACCTCTTTACTGTGGTTTCTCTGGAAGTAGGTCACAAGTAATTTAATCACAATGCGCCTGCAATAGTATAAATATCCATCATTAGAACTCCATGTCATTCATCTTATCCAAAAACAAAAAAGAGGGCCAACAATAATAAAGATAACGTCATCTTTGCTTCTAGATTTTTTTCCTACCAAATTTATCAAAAGATGTGGTTTGGTGCACTAATATTATCCCAAAAAGAAGAGGGGTATTTTTTTTTCTCCCTTTTTCGACAAAGTTCAATATTTCATTTAGGTAACAATTTAACAGAATATGCCACCCTTTTTCCTTTAACTAATAATTCTTTCACCAAAGAAACATTAGCCACAAGCCATATTTATATTCACAAGCAAAAGACTAGGAAACATGGGGAACAGTCAACTTACAAGTCGAAAAAGCTAACCTGTCAACAAAGTAATCTGAATCCATTGACATCCTGTTAAGTCTGGTCATGCTCTGCTCAAGAGCGCGGCGTAATTTTATATTGTCTTCCTCAAGCTTTTGTGTGGTTCGTTTTCCTTCAGATATCATCCTTTCTGCTTGTGAAAGTTTAGCCACTATTTCTTCCTTTTCCTGCTTTGATATCTCCACCCGTTGATTTGCATCCTAGTGAAAGTATCACAGGTCAGATTTCCCGAACATGGCTTCGAATCATCCAGGAAAAAAAAAAAAAAAAAACTACAAATTCTCAGTTGCAGGAAAAAGTCTAGGATGTTCTAGTGTTCAAGCAAGCATGTGAAGTTCACCCAAATGGACTTACAGAAATCTTAGTATTGCAATAAGACAACAGCATTAATAATAGGTAAAACAGGGATTAGTACTTCCAGACATAACGGGCCATTTCCAGATACAATGCATTTTTCAGCAATCATGTACACGTGATTCTTCCCAAAGTCAAAATTCTTATAATAAAGATCATAGTTGTGCAAAGATACTAGTGTAATATTCAAATATAACACTACATTGATACACAATCTTCAACTCAAGAGAACATAGAAGAAGTTGAACGGCCAAAAGTCAAAAACAGAATATCTTCTGATAATACAGAAATTCAAGAACAAAACTGGTGGTGTTCGAAAAAAAAAAATTAGATGTGT
>NC_056570.1:7265804-7320255 GCF_013358625.1 Macadamia integrifolia
GGGGGGGGGGGGGGTGGTGGAAGACTAAAGCTCGCTCTGGTATGGTTTAAATTTCTGTTTATCTGACATATTTATTTTTTTTCATGTGTTTGGTATGATTTATAACCCTTAAGTTTATTTAATCTAAATTAAAATTCATAAACAGATGAGGACGTGTTTACATTTATTGGCATAAAGCCATAAACCATTTATTCTTGTTTATGTGCAACCTTTAATGAGCATGTGCTCAGAACAGCTCATATTGAGGGGTAATGTTGCCATTTCATCATATTTTATAGAAGTATAATATTCAAGGACATCTTCTTCTTCCTCGTCTTTCGACTCTTTACTGTTGAACAGAAGAAAACCCCGCACAGAACCGAGAACCTTACCATCAACCCCACTTGGAGGATGATGGAACTGACCAGATTTTGAGCACTCGAAGGTACAGATCTTCTATTCTAGTGTGTGTGATCAGACAGAAACCAGCTCCGGTGGACAGAAGATCTGTACCTTTCGGTCAGGTTTAATGATGGAATCTGCTGCAGATCCATCCCCGGATTTTTGTACTTTACATCGTTTTCTTTCCAATGGCCATTCTTCAACTGTGAAGATCAAAATGGCACAAGCTCATTAGAATTCAAGACAGAGATCTAGTCATCTTGATGCAAAGAAACATGAGGAAAAATTAGGCATCACAGAGCTTCTTGTGCAAATTTGAGAGAGGACCTGCACAGCTGCACCGGATTTGCAAGACCCCAAAATCAGAAAAACTATAATCATCGCTCAATGGAGTAATAAGTTACCAAAGGGACAAGTGATCGACAAAATGGGATTGACAAAAAGGGAGAAAGAAAAATAAGTGATTGATAATGGATCATTACCCCCTTGGGCCTTGGCCCTTTTGCCTTCCTGATAAAGAAAAATTGTCACAGGATGATACAAAGGTTCTCTCTGTCTTTTGTTTGGATTAATCAAATTTGAGAATGAAGTGGAATGTGCTATCTGCTAGTGCAAGATTAAAAGAGGATAAAGGATCAGAGAGTGATCTGTAAGCATCTCTGTCACAAGGCTTGCTTAGACAGATGGATTGGAGTAGGTGGACACCAACACCACATGTCCCCCTTGTCAGGGTTCCCTAGAATAAAAAAGAAATGTTGCTGAGATCGGAGAGAAACAAGAGCTTGAAGAAGAAACCATCTTTTAGTCTTCCTCCATTCCTGGTTCCATCCCTCTTCCCGATCCCACCCCCCTCTGCAACTCTCTTCAGGTTACAGAATTTATTCCAGAGACAGGCATACCAAACCCATTTCTTGTTTGAGAAACTATTCTATCTATAGGTAACCCAACAATTTTTCTTATAACCCAACTAAGTTTTATAAGTGTGTGGATACACAAGACAGGTTTGGACATAATTTTCTGTGTCTTATTTCCTCTTGAAGCCAATAAAATCGAGCGCCAAGCAACACACACACACACACACACACACACACACAAAAGCCTTAAAACGCAAAATCCCCAAATAAAAATCTAGTCAATTTTAAAAGGGTAAAAAGATCATCTTAATGCACAAGGCTCCACTACTGCAGGGTCTAGTTGGGGCACATATATGTAGCCTACTGCAGGGTCAATTTCAAAAGGATGAATTAGTTAAAAACTGAATTGAACAAATAAGCTACAAGCGGCCCAAACTATGCTCACATATGTATCACACAATCATCATACCGTGCAAAAGCATGTGTAATTCCAGTGACAAGATAGCTGAGCTTTAATAGTGCAATTCAAATGGAGTATGTGTAAGCAATCAGCTTCTGAACTAAATCAGACTCGGTATTTACCTAATATTGGGTTCCCTAGAAGGTGAAGCTTCACAGCATGCACAAATTACAAGTGAATAGGCTTACCAAGTTAGTAGTTTACTTCTAAGGTTCATCTAGTGATGCAAACAACAGTGTCCAACATAGCAACTGAGATGGGAACATGTTGGACAATCCTGAATGATACCTGGACCCTCACAGCCCAGAGGACTTAAACACAACCTGCATAAACTTGCAAGCTGTATTTATGAACAGTAACCACAAATTCCATAGTGTGCTTGAGTAAAGTCCACTGAGCAGTGCGGACTAACTGGATGACCAGCCTAGTGTTTCTAGAAAAATCTTCATTGTCTTCAAGCATGTTCTAAAACAATGTACCATCAGTAATTATAATACCACCAAAAATACATTGCATTGTCATTGCCAATTATTTCCATATATTGCATGATTGTGTCACCTATGAAATAGCAGAATAGAGGACAATTATAACACCATTCCTTTTAGGCTTATTTTCATTCTCTCCTTCCTTGCAATCATAGGAACCATCACAAACTATTCTGTACAAAGATCAGACCACTTTGTTAAAATTTCCTTAGAGTAAAAAATAAAAATAAAAATAAAAACCTAAGTTGTTAGTCCAAATATTTTCAAGCGATGTTCATCCTTTCAGTGCTTAGAATGGTTCTCTTCAACTGTAACCCCACATCCTAAAATGGGAGTAGCATTGTACCCAGAAATTTCCATGAACAATTAGCAGTGAGATATAAGATATCTTTGACAATCAGAAGGCATAAAAAACATTTTTTTATCAAATGAAACAATAAGGAGAATTCATACTGCACTATTCATAAAATCAAATATGTGACGAAAGTGAGATAGAGTGCCTCAAGAACAGAACTGAGTGTCAGACCTTCAACAATTCAGAAAGTTTGGCAGATTCTTCTCTTGCCAGGGCTAAACCTCTTTCTAGACGATCCTATCCACACACAAGTAAAACCAATGTCAAAAACTATGATCTCAGGATTGTGGAATTTTCTGGATCATTCTGGATCTCAGATCTTTACCGCATTTTTCGAAGAAAAAAAAAAACAATTGATATAATCAAATAATTCAAGTTTTTACCTTAGCCTCACTTTCAGCATAGTATTGTCCAAGAGCTGTCTGAAGATTCGAAAGTTCAACATTTTTGGCATCAATAGTGTTCGTATAGCTTGCAAGTTTTTGTTTCAGGTCACTTATTGTTTCCCTCGCCTTTTGAAGCTCATTTTGGTTCATCTTCTTAACCTCCTCCTGACTTGCCATTGCTTGCTTCAGAGTGTTCTCCAAATGTGATATTTGAGCTCTTTGATATTCAGAATTTGCACGAAGATCTTCAATGATTTTACTATCCTCATCCATTTTCTCTGACTCTTCAAGTTCCTGTGAAATATCAGAACAGAAGCATCCATCTTAAATTCTAAATGATCGCATAAGCCAGCATCACATTATTGAGTGAAAATACAACAGTAGGGCAGAAAATCAAAAGTAGATTCAGCCACAAATGTTGACAAGTCCAACGACAGGCGACCTTATCTAACAAGTGCTGCTTGAGTCTGTTCAATTCTTGCAATGCTTTATCCCTTTCTCGGCGGACTTCCTTCAAATCTTTCCCAAACTTCTGTAAGGATAGCTCCATTTCTTCTTTTCTGGGAAAATGTCCGGATGACTGTAGCTTCAAGATACAAAATTACAAAATTACAAATTACCACAACAGAATAAATAAGGGTATCAGAAATTGGTGTTCAAATAGGAACACTAAATATCGGACCAATCCTCAAGCTCGTCCCTTTCCAAAATTTTCCCTCAAGTACTTCCACAAGTTTATAAGTAGGAATATTTATTTTGGGAACATTTTCTCCCTGATTCATTTAGTGGATAAAGCCTTTTTATATATATATATATATATAATCATATTTTTACTAAAACCCAAAGGACCAAATTAATGTTTCTGATACAACCATCACTGACTATAAGTAACAAAAGAACCACCTGATCCAAATTGTTTGAATGCTTATTTGAAGAGTCTGGACCATCTGAAATTTTTTTATCAGGTGAAGACTTCCCACTCGTTTTCAGGGCAGCCTCAAGTTCATCCTTCTTTAGCTACAATAGATGAGAAAGTAAGAAGCCAAAAAAAAACTGAAAATGTCAATTTAAATTGTGATGGAATGTGTAATTGAACAAGAAAGCTGAAAATGGATAAAACAACTTGAACTGATACGGTTGTATGCATTAAAAGCAAAACAATCAACTCAAAAAGGCATTAACCTTAAGATTGGTGTTTTCCTTCTGCAGGGCTGCTATTTCTCCCTTCAAACTCTCAGCAGTTTCATCTACTTCTTTGTCACGGTCCCTTCTGTTCAGCACGAGTTGCAGTTGTCTTATTTCTGAAATTTTTGCACTCAATTCATTGCGAAGCTCTTTCATCTCCATAGAATCCTGCAAGTCAGAAAGGGAAATAAAAGAACGGAAAATCTGAGAAGCGTGAACCATGAATGAAAGAAATTTTTAAGGACTACAAAATTCTCAATATAAGCATGAGAACAGATGATTAAATACTAAATAAGTGAAGCATGCAGCAGTTAAAGGTTGATATAACTTTAAATTTTCAAGTAACAAACAAGCGCACGATCTTGCGGAGGAACACACATATGGCCTCTACTGTAAGCAATTCCTACACCAAGGGCCACATAGTCTCCAACACCACCTTAAGCAGAATCCAAGGCCTCATTAAGCCAACAGTCATTGTTGCCATCATCCAAGACCCAACCCAATTAATCACTTAATATTTTTAGTTCACTAGCAATCATGTTCTGCTATTCTATGGCCCCACTTGCTGTTAAAGGACAAGTCCTCAGCATAAATAAGCTTGAAACATCTCAAGATTCAAGTTAAGGACTTGAGAATATACAATGCCAAACTGACTTGACCTGTATGAATCCTGCGGGCAACTCAACTAAATTATCAGCACTCAATGTGATGTTTCGTCAAGAGCAACTGAGAGGTCATGTCCACCAAGAATATTTACATGGTCAGGTCTGATTGATCGTTCTTCACAGACAGACAGAGCTCTTTCTCTTTATATTCCTCCAACAAGGAATCATAGAAACCTCAAAGAATGGAGGCTCCACTAAATACCGCACAGGATAAAAAAAGCTGATATAACCTTACAAACAATTACTGAAATAATAAGGACACAGACAATTAGGAAATTAAGAAATGCTTCAATATATTAAAGAATAAAACACATATAATAGCTTAACTAAATTGAACAAAACTATTGACAACAACCATAACAAGCAGCATTGCTTGTTTCAGTGCATGTCAAGTTCCAGATATCCAGGTTTGAGCTTACTTTGTCCTTGTCCATCTTTGAAGTTTGGACTTCTGTCTGAAAAGATTCATTCAATTTGTGTTCCTCTGAGAAAAAAACTAGGAGGTTTCAGGGGGGGAATAGAAATGGCAAAGTAATGCCAGCATATTTGGATGTCAAAAATGCATGAAATACCTTCTAATTTTAGTTGCATCTTTGCTAGATTATCACGTTCTTTATCAAGTTCCACCAGCAATCGTTTTATCTCTGACTCATGATTAGCTTGCAATAGTGTCAAGGATCTGCTCTTCTCTTCCAGCAAATCTGCAAGCTCCTACAGGGTATTTGTATACATATATTATCATGTTTTCACCAGAAAAAAAAAAAAAAAAAAACAAAGTAGCAACAAATCAATATGTCATGCAACAATAATGAAATCTTATAAAAATATATGCACAAGTGTGAAATTTGGATGTGAATGTTTTGAGCTTCATCATAAGCCATAAGAGCAGTCTCACAGGAAAATTTAATTAGTTTGAGGAACAAATGGAGCAAATTCACCATAAAATCATCTCGCTATTGGAATTCAACAGATAGAACAGAAGGTGCAATTACCTTTTCATAGTCGATTCCATTGGGCTGAAGAGACTGCACACTCCCATTGCTTAAAGATTCCTGTGTAAAGACAGTGCCTTTGTGTGTGCGGTTACCAGTAGAACGGTTGTTTGCTTGAGTTGCAATCCTGTACTGCCTGCTGGGTGATTGGTCACCCATCCCCTATGGAGATTCCAAACAGAAATCAGCCAAGAACAGACACAAAGCAAATCATAGCTGTCAAGGCAACCCAAGGCGGTGGAGGGGTGCCTAAGCACTAAGGCAACAAGGCGCCACTCCGAGGCAACCAGAACACCAAAGTGTTATTTTTTATTTCTCCTCTTTTCTAACATTATTTAGTACGCTACATATACCTTATATCATCAAAAATCAACATTAAGCCAAGTCATCAAAAATCAACATTTAGAGAAATGTTCTTCTCTAATAAGGACTGGTCAAATGATTTTATTTTTACATGAGAATTTTTGTGTTAGGTTGAACACAAAACCAGCTTTCTAACAAATCCAAGATTGTTTAAATTCAGGTTATTGAAAATTTTATTTTATTGCACTTTTGGTTTTTGCAACATTTTACCATAATAAGATTTATAGAATTTTGGTATTTGGGAAGAAGCCCAGTGTTTGAAAATTGAAAAACCCTAAAACCAAAAATCCAGCATTTATTCTTGAACTGTGGGGTTGAATTTTTATCATTTTGGAATTTGATTTGCAAACTACTTTTATTGGATTCAAATAGGGGGTGTTGTTTGCTTATTTATCAATAATATCTTAATTTAAACGATATTTGGCATAAATAAGTGCCCAAACTGGTTCGATATACCCTTTCAAGGTGCCTTATTCTAAGGTGACAGTCACCTAGACCCCATGAAAACTGCCTGGATGCCTAGGCGGCGCCTTGAAAACTATGAAGGGAATATTCCTGTAGACTAATGGCGCCAAAAATATTGAGAGAGAAATTTTAAGAAAAATGTAAGGGCTCATTGTGGGGGTGGGGGAAACGGATGTCCAAAAAACACCGTCTAGAAGTTTACTGATAACAACAGGACCGTCATAGTGAAAAACAAATACATATGGCCTACAGAAAGAGAAATTACCTAAATAAATGTGTAAATTTTAATAGCATCGCCTAGGAACTACAGTTTTTTTTGGGTGTTGAAGTGTAAGGAACTAAAGCAAGTTGTCAAAATTAACTCCATTTTGATGGACATCAAGTGCATAAATTGCTTAAAGCAATTCCTGTTTATCGATACAGTTAACATTGAGACTGCTTGCTCAAAAGAGCTGGCGTGTTTATGCTCTATTCTTCATATACATGTATCTAATTAGGTACATATATATATGTTCGATGTGTGAGACTAACCTAATAGGGAAGCTGAAACTTTGGGTGCTATATAGTAATCTGTCCTCCACAATCCAGACACGGATTCATTTCTTTCAATCGCCTTCAGATTGTTTTGGAGGTGGGGGATGCTATATAGTCTGAAGGCCCTCCCCCCCTCCCCTTCCCCTTTTCTTTCTCCTTTCAGAATATGGTTCGTTTTGTTATGGCTGGGTCTTTTCAGAAGAAAGAAAAATTCAAAGATAAAGCATGACTTGTTCTGAAGACTTTCCAAACCATAGGAATTGCTCACTTGGCTAAGCTGGCAATCTGAAGGAGATCTGAGAGGCTGAAAAACCAATGTTTAGCTTAGGGCAATATAGAGATCCATCCTTGTCATATAACAATTTGCATTCAGGGAATGGTCAAGGGAATCAACCTCAAAGCATAAATTTAGTTTCTCCTTTTCCTTGATAAGCATATTCAGTAATTTCTGATTATGAAGACTAAAAGTTATAGAAAAACAAAAGGAGAGAGAAGGCTCAATCTATTTGTCCTTGGAGATAATCACACATGATTACGAGAGCTGGCTCAAGAACATTTTCTGTTTACTTGAAGGTTAAGAATGGCTAATTCTTCAGCCAATACGTTGGATGTGGGGGGGTATTAGGATTCTATCTCTTTGGACTTCTATCCCTATCATGCAATGTCCATTTGTGGTCTTTATTGGCTATGTCTCTCATGTTCGTCTTTCTGTTGTTGTACTCATTGTATGTAAGATATTGCATTACCAATGAAACTTACCATTACCATTGAGAGAGAGAGAGAGGGAGGAACTTCCAAAGAACTACCTTGAGTACATCTGGATTATTAGTCAACATCTTGGGACTTCCATTTCTAGATGCATACTGCCCAGCATTTGTTGCCTCCACAGTCTGTCTCAATGAACCATTTTCTTCCTGTAATCTGGAAAGTTGCTCCTGCCACATAAAGAATATTTCCAAAAGATGATTAAAGTTGAAGCCTAATCAAACTCTCATAGTCAAGCAAAGACAAATTACCACAAAATAGCACAACCTATCAATATATATAATTATATATATATAACCGTCCTCGGGCCTTCTAACTCATCATACTGACATCAGACTGTGTGAGACTGAGTTTAATAGCAACAATGTTGGGAGCATTCCACAGCTGAAAGCAGGAGTGCATCACCCAAGAGGCATAAGAAAAACGAAAATATGAGAGATTGGGCCACCACAACAATCATATGTTTGATGAGCATGCCTGGTTTAATCTTTAAAAATTTCAGCTGTATAGAATAGATGGAACTAGGGATGGAAGAGGAAGACATAGGGTTTGGGATCTTCTATTTATCCTCTGTTCTATGGCAGTTTAGCTGTAATTATTTCCTTGTAAAGACAATCTACATTTTAAGTACTTGAGGGATTCAATGACCCTGCAAATTAAACCCTTACTTTTCTTTAAAAAAAAAAAAAAACCCCGATTTTCGACCAAGAAAAAAAAATAATAAACCCTGATTAGAACTTTAGCTCCAAATATGAATATAAAGCACCTCACCCCAAAAGGACCTATTCTAACAGCGCACAGTTCAGGCACAAGCATAGTTGTCAAGGCGTCGCCAAGGCGACGACTTGGCGTCCAGGCGGTTTGCCTAGGGCCTAGATGACAGTCACCTTGTTGCACTGTATGTCACCTTGTGTTTTGGCACTTATTTATGCCAAATATCATTTAAGTAAATGATTTATATTTGTTATTTCATTTACTTAAGATATTATTCATAAATAAGCAAATGCTCCTTATTTGAATCTAATAAAAATAATTTAAAAATCAAATTCCACAAGGATAAAAAGTCAACCCTCCAGTCTAAGAAAAAAAACTGGATTTGGTTATAGGGGCAATTTTCAACTTTTAAATGCTAGGGTTTTTTCTCAGTTATGAAAATTTTATAAATCTATCATGTTAAAATATTGCTAAAAACCAAAAGTCCGGTAAAATAATCTTTTGTTTTGATATTCATAAAATTATTTTCATTCGGGCGATTTTAACAGCATTCAAGCCCTTTAAAATAACTTTGATCGGAGCATAACTTTGTCATTGCAACTTAGATTTAAGTAATCTTAGATTTGTTGAAAAGTTGGTTTTATGTTATACCTAATACAAAAAGTCTCATGTAAAAATAAAATCATTTGACCAGTCAAACTTATTATTGAACAAAAGCATTTCTCTAAATGTTTTTTATACCTTAATGTGACTTAATATTGATTTTTTATGATTTGATGTGGCTAAATGTTGATTTTTAATGATTTGATGTGGCTTAATGTTGATTTTTTATGATATAAGGTATATATAGCTTACTAAATAATGTTAGAAAATAGAAAAAATAAAAAATAATAATTGGTCGCCTTGTTCGCCGTAAGGTAGACATCTTCTCACCTAAGCGCTTAGACAGACCTCCACCGCCTTGGCGTCGTGCCAACTATGGGCACAAGGGTGGAAATTCAAATCCTTTGCCTTCTGCAAAATGAAGACAGGCATATGGCCTCCAATACATAATTAGCCAAAAGAAAGTCGTTTGAAGTGGCATGCCCATGTTTAACGGAGGCCTTTAGATGCTCCAGTAGGGAGGCATGATTTGATTCAGACTAAAGGAGCTAAAAGAGCCACAAACAGACCTAAAATGACTCTGGGAGAAATGATGAGAAAAGACATGCATAGATTAGGCCTTGTATCAAGTATGACCTCGAATAGAGTTGGTTGTCGGGTAAGGATCCATGTAGTTGACCCATTTAGTTGGGATAAGGCTGAGCTGTTGTTGTTGTGTTGTTGTTGTATTCAAGAGAGCAACTCTTTGCCAAGAGAAACTTGGAGAGAGATTGAAGGGAAAATAGGAGTTCATTTCATGGAAGTTTGCATTTATACCCTTCTTTTCCCTGAATTGACTCGTTTGGGCAGGATTCCAACCATTAATATCAAATTATTGAATGTATCCCTCCCAGAGGTTGATGCCTTCAATAGCATAAGGGTAAGGAAAGGTGACAAACTCATTGATACCTTCAGAGGTGTCAACCAAATAAACTCTTCTTTTTATTTGTGATTTTATTAGGAATCAAATACTATTGGGTCCAATACATGATACCTCACAAATATGAGCACAGGGAAATTAGAAATTTTCAGTAGTTAAAAAATTTTGCAATCGTTCATTCCTAGCATTTTCTTTCTTTCTTTCTTTCTTTCTTTCTTCTTCTTCTTCTTTTTTTCCTAGTAAGACTAGTGCTATTTTATTCTGCAAATCTCAGATACCCACCCACACTGCCCAGCCCCACAAACAAGTTTATTGGTGACTTCATCACTGCTCCAACAGTAAGCAGACACACTCAGACCATGACTTGCTCCCAACCATAAAATCCCAAACATTAGCACCAAATGAAACATGAGAAAAGAAAAAGAAAAATAAGAAGGGGTGAAGAAAGACATGGATAAATATTTTCAACAAGTGATCTTTCTCATCTTCGATGTGAGACTTCCTCATCTACCACCTGCCCCATCCACATCCCTAGGAAACTCTTACTCCGTAACAAAGCAGAGCAATGTTTTTTTTCCTTTTGGAAAGAAACTACTAACCATGTTCTTCATGATTACAGCTCTTAGAATGATGATTGACAGCATTTCATGATACAAGGATACTCCATTTTTCTGAAATTCAAAGCATTCTACACTCGCTTTCCCCGAGTCTTTTAAATCCAGTCCCATTAACTAAATATGTATAGATCACATGGGCTTTTTAAATTTGTTCAGTTCAGAGTGCCAGACACCTTGTACGTCTTAAACACCAACATGTTTCATGTCCACGCTGCATAAACGGGGTTAAAACTCTATTGGACCATTGGACTTACATTGTCAAAGAGCTCAAAGGGATCATTGCATTTAATTTCTTTCACAACTGATATGCATTGTACATATAGTTGCATTGGTAACTTATTTGACCCATCATCCCAGTACCAATTGTATTCGTAACAGGTATTCAAAGGGTGACATTTCAGGGACATTTCAGAAACTTTCCAGAAACACGTACAATGGTGGTTAAATAAGTATAAATATAATGCATTGCATGGGATTGAATCAATATAAATACGGGTCGAATAAATACTATTGGTTATTTATTCTACTCAAAAGGAAGTTGTTTGCTATTTCAATTTGGGTTGTATCTTATACTCACATAGTCACATTCAACAACTTGCAGATTTCAGAATTTGGATAGTAGAGTTATTTTTATTATTTATCTCTTAATCTTACACAATAAATCTTAACAAACAACTACCAATAGTGTACCAAGTAGAGAAACTATTAGAGTATCAATAGCGTATCATCTAACGTACCAAATAAACTGTAGCCGAAACTTTAAGTGGAGGTACCAGGACCAGAACAGCTACCCATACCAATACTGCATTTGATGTAGGACCAGAATCACAAGTGATCTTAATCCCAAGCAGGATCTGAAAATCTGGCTGAATAGGGAGAAATTCGAGAACTCATAAATCATGGCTCAGATAGAGCTGAAACTTGGAGTAGATGAAGGTCCTATAAGGGTCAACAAACCCTCAAAAGATGAAACAATTCCGATGGTTGAATTGAGAGTTATGCTGTCGACATGAATTAAGAAACTTTTGACCACTCTTTAGAAACTAGGGTTCCAGGCACCAGATGATCTGGTTGACTAGGGAGATATTCAAGAACTCATAAACCGTGACTCAGATGGAGCTGAAACTTGGGAGTAGATGAAGGTCCTATAAGGGTCAACAAACCCTCAAAATTGGAAGGAAGATCCCTTGTATTATGTATAAGGATCCTTCAAAAGATGATCCACACTAATGGCCAATCGGGAAGTTATGCTCAAACACTGAAAAAGGAAACTATATGGAGATTCGCAGTAGCAGCTTCAATAGGCCTTCAATGTCCACATCCTTCTGATCGAGTGGCCTTCCAGATGTGAAGAACAAAACCCCAAAACAGGGGCTCAACAGAGCAAAGGCCAGAGAACTATGGAGGTGGGAAGGTCTGACCAAAAAAACCTGTTCACAGGCTGCCGATTGGATTTCTGGAACTGTAACAGTAGCTTGAATACTTCTCTTAGTTGCAAGCCCATCAAGGAATATATGATCATAACACTCAAAATTAATTGAAATAAAAGGGAAAACATACTCGATGAAAGGGTTGAGAAGGGGGAGGAAGAATTAGCGAAGGGGCATCACACCCAACTGCATCTCATAGCACAACAGCATAACTGCATAAGCCATCTTTTTTGTTTAACTCAAATCTATCTTTTCATTATGATCAATGGGCTTTAAATAGCCTTACAAAACTTGGTATAAAGAAATACAAAAATAGAAAACTAATGGACTGAAATAAGACTTTCTAATTTGTGTCTAACTTGCTAACCAACTTTAACCAAATTAGAAACTAAAAACAGAACTCAGAAGGAAACTAGCCTGAGTTAGGAAACCAACTTGACTAACTTGACAACCTAAAAAAGGAAACTAAATCCTACGCTAGCTGGGCCAAGCCGATGGCTAATGGATATCTTCTCTTGGAACTGAATAAGGGACAGTTGTATAGATCTTCTAGGAGCTTCTTTGAAGACAAACTCGCAGGAGTTACTGTTCACGTGAACAGTATTTCCAGCTTTCCTTTTAGACTGGTTAGATGGGACCAAGGTGGGGGCTTGGCTGGTCCAACACTGGACTTGGTTCAATGGGGCCAGCAGCCCATTCCTTGTGCAAGCTTGATCTACATCAGCATGCCTGTAGAAACGAATACCTAAAACGATGCCGATAATGAAGGAAATCGCAAACAAACAATCGCACAATGCAAGGATTGACATGGTTCGGAAAGATTTCCTACGTCCACAGTGAGATGAGATCTGCTTCACTATCAATGGAGAATAGAGTTACAACTGCTCGTCCTCATGCCTCTCTCAAATTACAAAGAATATCGTCTAGCTACAAATATATAATGAAACCCTACATAGGAACATATCACCAAAATACCCTTCAGTCCCTACAGCCTCTTAACGGCCCCTTCGGAATCAGCCCACAAATGCAAGCGACGGAATACAAGACATCGTACACACATAGCACTCCTTGGCTGCTATGATTATACAGCAACAACTGATAAGTTTATCACATAGGTATCAAATTGGTTGCCCATGACTTGTTACGTGTATCATGGCTGTTTATAGTTTGAGAATTTCTTTTGCAGCATAATTCCTTTATGTATCAAAGAATATCGGTAGGAAATAAAAAAATAAAAAACAAAAACAAAACCAAAACCAAATCAGTTATCAAGGCTTGCAATAAAAGTACATGTGTTGTGCATTGAAATTAAGCCAACAGCAACTTGGTAACAGAAAAGGAAACTTAAAGGACTATAGCATTGTATAAACTTTATAGCTGCCTCAAAGACAACTCAAAATGAATGCCAAAAGTGACCAAGAAAACCACATTACATTATACCACCTTGGGATTCTGAGCAGGAATTAGCTGTAACCCATATTTAACTTCCAATGATACAAATTCAAAATTAATTTCAGCAAATTGATATCCAGACAAACAGGAAAACTACCACAGAGCTACCACAATACCTCTTTCTCCTTCAACAAAGCCGCATAGTTGACAGACAATGCCTTAATTTCAGACTCAGATGCCTGAAGCCTCTGAACTTCTGCTCTGTATTTTTCAATCTGCAAGAACCATTGATTATAGAAAAATGAGGCCCATGTCAGTCACCAGAGCATTTCAAATGAAAACAATTCAACCAGCATGGACAAGAAAATACACTTTGCAGTCCAATCAAATGTATCTTAGTCAAAACTACATAGTTAAATAAACCATTTAAGTTAAAACATCAGGTAATACGTTTAGATCAATATAAACAACCAATTACTTGAGACAATGGGATGTTAAACATCACAGGTTGATAAGTAGAGTAGATATAAAACCACCTTTGAAGCATCTCTTAAATTGTTGAAAGCAATTGAACTTGAACCTCAATGATTATTAGGTCTTCAAAGGAGTAAGAATACAAAAACAACAACAAATCACCCTCATCCCAATTAAATGGGGTCGGCTACATGGATCCTTGCCCTCCAGTCAAGCTCTATTCGACGTCATACTTGATACAAGGCCTAAGTTATGTACGTCTCCTCACCACTTCTCCTAAGGTCGTTTTAGGTATGTCGCGAGCTCTTTTAAATCCTTCAATCTGAATCAAATCAATCCTCCGTACTAAAGCATCCAAAGGCCTCCGTTGAACATGGTCATGCCACCTCAAATGACTTTCTCGTACTTATATTGTATCGGAGCTACTCACAAATCAGCTCTAATATGATCATTCCTTATTTATCTTGCCTAGTTTTACCACTCATCCATCTTAACATCCTTGTCTCTGCTGTATTGAATTTATCTAAATGATGCTTCTTAACTGCTCAGCATTCCGCACCATACATCATAGCTAGGCGCATTCCTTTAAGTTTTAAAGGAATATGTCGATGTTTTAAAGGAATATGTCGATCACATAACACTCCGGACACAACACTCTACTTCAGCTATCCTATTTTAATTCTTTGTGAAACATCATCCTCTATATCAAGCTTATCAACTTCTCTATTTATGGATGAGCCTAGATACCTAAATAATCACTTTTCAGAACCTCCCTCTCATCAATTTTCACCACTCCATTATCCGTCCTACTGTAACTAGAGTTACACATTATATTAAAACCTTTTGATTCCAAGGTCAATCTCAATAATTCCAACTTGGTGTTAATCCTTGTTTTTATCTCATCCACCAAAACAATATCATCAACAAAAAACATACACGAAGGAAACCTCATCTTGAATGTCTCTAGTTAATTAATCCAATGATAAGTGCAAAAAAATAGGGGTTTAAAGCTGATCCTTGATGTAATCCTATATTCACTACCTTGACCCCCCACATTCTTACACTAGTCACTACACCATCATACATATTTTTAATTATGTCCACATATTTAATTGAAACACTTCTCTTCTTTAGTACTTGCTAGATTAACACTCTTAGGACTCTGTTATAAGCTTTTTCTAGGTCAATAAAGTCCATATGGAGATCCTTCTTGTAGTCTCCAAATATTTCCATAAGTCTCCTAAATGAGTAAATAGCTTTTGTCTTGGATCTTCCTGACACAAAAACAAATTGATTCTCCGTAATAGTAGTTTCTGTTTCTTGGGTGGATTTCAATAACCCTCTCCCATAATTTCATAGCATGACTCATTAGTTTTATGACTCTATAGTCATTGCAACTCTAGATATCACCTTTATTATTGTAAAAATAAAAATCACAATGCTTCACATGAGTAACAATATAATGCATAATTATTGAGACCCAGTGGTTAATCAGCTTGTGATAGGATCACTAGTAAGGAAAAAAACCAAATTAAGAGAAAATTGACAACTAAACAAAAACATATCATATGTGCAGAAAACAAAAAATAGAATGGTCAAATCAATTAGATAAACAAGACTAACAAAAATGATTTAACTATTTAAGTTACAGATAGATTTCAATTTACGGAAGAATCTACGTTGAATTAGCAAACTGAACTTCAGATTAAGAACAGAATTCGATGGCAGGAATCTTCAAGGGTCCAAATGGTAAAATAATGAACTGATTTAGTCATTAACAGTAGTCCAAACCTAAAACAGTAATCTGAAATCAAAACCAGAAAACAGAATTTTAGAAGTAGACTTGAAGGACACTTGAAAATCTATTTGTTTTAGTTTTGAAAACATCAACTAAACTAGGACTTGAGAACAAGTAAACAGAATAGAAAAGTGAAGTCAGAATAGGGCCGATTAAGAACAAGATTCAATTCAGCAACTTATGTTCCAGTTAATGGTAACCTGAAACTTGGAAGGAAATAGGAGGACTGCAAATTAGTAGAAGTAATAATCAGAAGTGGGAAGAAGGGGAATAGTAGAAGAAAGAGGGAAAAAATATCACACCTGAGAAGAAAGATGAACAGAAGTAGGAGGAGAAGGAGGAAGATCAGTTCTGGAGTACCAATCCTGTTTTCACAGCTCAACAACACCAAAAGAAAAAAAAAAAGAGAGGTCAAGTTTCTTTGCTCCAAACATGTCTAATTGATAGGGTTGGATACATATATACCATTTAAATTCCAAAACTGACTCATAAAGAGTTCCTAATCACTCTCGTATACCGACTTAAAGTAAATAGGCTCAAATAGAACTATTAAAAGCGTTTAAGCATCCTAATCTAACTCAAATCACTTAACTGCTAGCGGTACTAACTTTACCCCCATTTTATGGACTTACAAATTAGGCCCATTACAATGAAACCAAAGACAATAAAAGGCCCAGCCTTTAACATAACTGCCTAAAGCTTGTTTTCAGCCTATTAGATTGCCATCAATATCCAATGGGCTTCCCAAGCTTATGCCTAAGCCTCCATATGGGATCATAGTCTAATGCAACTAGATCACAATATCTCCTAGTAGTTCGCTTTTAATCATGCAAGCCATTGAAAGTTCTAAAAATGTTCAAAAATTGTTCATAATGAGGAAGAAAATTACTCAGAAAAAGTATCGGCCATAAAGTCTATGTGAAAATTGAATTGAAGAATAATGGAATAATGCAAGTATGAAGGATAGATAATAAAGCAGCAGTACAGTTTCATATGCTTCACTATGCATAACCAAATTTGTGTAAAGGACATGAATAGCGTGCCTACAGAGCCCCCACAATGAACTAACACCAGTCAAAATAAATGTCAAACTGAATTCCCCTCAAAAGATAAATGGTTAAACGAGCATCCCACGCCCGAAAGATGCCCCACAGAGGTCTTCCCTGAAACCCCCCCAGTCACTAAGGTAAACAACGTAGAAAAAGCACCCATTTCTGTACCGGTTCTGGAAGAGCAAAGAAAAAGGGCAAGAACCAAGGAAGTTCATAAGTGAAGAAGAAAGTCCTTCCGACCAACGGAGAGTAAGGCCGCGTTAGAACCAAGCAAGGGCTCGACTATATACAACGGCTAGTGTGCCAGAACAAGCAAGGGATGAGCCCAATTATGAGTCAAGCGCGCGCCAGAACAAAGCTGAAAAACTACAGCACGCGTGTTAGCGCAGCGGTGCTCTACGATCCGCTTTTCCAACCACCACTTTCTTGGCTAACACATTTGACTACGTTGTTAGCCACCTTGCATCCACTGGATCAAGACATTCATGGATGAAGCATGGCTTGAACTTGTCAACATCTGGCCAATGACACAAATGAATCCCCTCCACAACAGGTCAGCTGAAACCCCTATGACAGCTCATGTAACTCAGAGAGAGAGAGCAGCTCAGCCCTAAAAGAGCCCCTAACAACAGGTCCTTAGTGAGACAAAATCATTGTGCCAACACCATTCATATAGATTTCTCCCACCCCGATAGGCCTTAGATTCCTCAATGAGCACCAACAAGTTAACGTTGATAGATCCACAAAGAGCAGCTAACAAATTAAGTTTGATGGATCCCAATTCCCAACCATTAGTTGTCACGGTGACTAGGCAACCAAGTTCTGGATGCCTAGGCGCCTGGATAGCTACGATCCCAACAAGAGAGGGACCACAGAATATCAGTACAGAGAAGTTACAAAAAGATCATAGTATGCTACTCTGAAATAACAAAGTCAAATTGTGTACCTCCAAATAGTTCACTATGTGAAGCTCAATGGGCCACTCTAAAGTAATCAATGAGGTTTTCTTTTTTCCTTCTTCCAGCAAAATGCAAACACAAACCAACTCAAAGCCCATGGAAAGAAGTTTTGGTAAGCGGAATGCACTTTGAATTAAAATTTGGTGGACTTGTCAACCAAACTACAAGTTTGCATGCTCGACTTGTGCTTGAAAAGAGATGATGGATGCCAATTCTAAGCAATATAAGCTCAAGCCAACAACTTGTCAATAAATGAAATCAGGTCAATGTAAATGGAAATGCATCTAGATCAAATAATCCAGAGTGAAGAAACCCATCCACCCCTCCATCACTCCCCTCGCCCCCCCCACCCCAAAAAAAAGAAAAAAAAAGAAAAAAGAAAGGACTAAATCAAATTGATTATTGTCACTTGTCAGGGATACAATGCCAGTTTGAGCTACTTGCAATCTGTCTAGTAAGGGGGGCGATGGGCTCAAAATGTTGAATTTGATCCAGTGCTTCCTCATTCAAACACGAAAACACATTTTTTTTGAAAGGTTATATGCACTTTGACGTAATCCTGAATAGGTTTCAGATAACGCCATAAATGAAACAACACCCTTCCAGTGTTTGTTGATAGGACGACTTACTAACTGTAAGATATTACATAAAGCTGCGCACTATGCAAGAATGTTGGCATATTACTGAGTTCTACGAATTCAATTTCAATAAATCTCCGATAGTGATCGAAACGATTGGTATAAATTCAGCAACACGAACATAAAATACCTCGTTCTGAAAACCAGAATCAACACCATTCGGGATCGGCGAGCGCATGGGTGACTTGGATTGAGCGAATCGATGAGAAATCCGTCGGTCGGACAGAGATGAATCTTCTCCAGTACTTGTTCGAAAGATCTCGAGCTCTTCTGCTGCGTCTTGGACATCGAGTGCCATCTGATTGAGGTTTTCTTTCAAATTGGCAATCGAACTCCACATCGTTAATCCTTTTCGAATCAAAACTTCAGGGAAGATTTGCAATTCTCCAGCAATAAATCCCGCTCAAATGAATCCCTCTAAATCTACCAGAGATCTATGAATTTAAATGAAAAAATTAATAAATAGATTGAAATTCAAACCTCGAGAGGAGATGGGAATAAATTTGGGGTTTGGACTCTGACGAGTCTTCAAATTTTGGTAGATCTGAAAGTGGAGGATAAAGGCTTCCTACGCAATTTTTAAGAACATTAAAACACATCCTCTGTTATTGCCGGTTGCTAACAGCAAACCTGGGCATATCCGCCATTTCAGACAATCAAGGGGTGTGGGGCCTGTGGGCCCTGACCCCTGGTGAACAAAAAATATTTTTGGGTGAAGGGTTTTAAGAGTGTTAAGCTGTGAGATTTTGGTTAAAATAATTTGATTCGGTTCGATTTAAAATGTAGTAAGTGAAAATAAACCGTTTATTAAATGGTTCGATTTTGTTAAATTAAAATCATTTATTAAACAGTATTTTAGTTTCTTGGTTTGTAAATGGTTTTTGTTTCATATTTATTACATATCAGTCTCAATTTATTACCAGCTTGAGATAATAGATTCATAAACAATTTATTAAATAGTTTGATTCGATTTTAAACAAGTATATTATGTTCACAATATATTTGATTTAATGGTTTTTTATACGATACAATCGAAGATTTTAATAAATGATTTTATTTTTTAAATTAGAATTAAATCATTTATTAAACAGTTTATCTATTTTGATTTAAACGGTTTCAATTTGATTTCGACACCTTTACTACTACCTCGGCCCAAAGGGCAAGGTTTAAAAACCCATAATCAGGATCCATATAGGATAAGATTGGATTGGAATTGGCCTTCAAATCCATATATTTCAAGATCTTTTTTTTTTAATATTGAGAGGAGCAAGAGTCTTACAAGCCATACTTATATGAATTGAGATCCTTTATAAGTGTAGTAAAATGAAAGCAAAAGATACAAGTGATGACAATTTAAGGGTGTCAATTTGTATTGTATGGTATGGTATTAATATTTGATATGATATGCAATATAATACAAGGCATATATACCCCATACCAATACCATACCGAATAGTGATTCAATATAAAAACCTCATACCAACTCCATACCAAATTTATTTGGTTTGATGTTCAGTACCAATATTCAATATGGTATCGCTACGGTGTGTTTTTCAAGATTATCTATATCGTACTAAATTAATTTGGTATGATTTGGTACCAATTATTTGTATGATATCAATTTCAATACAGATTGAGACCCTTTGTACATATATACATACAAGCATGGTTTAAAGTATCTCCGATACCGATACGATACCCTCCGATACGTATCTTAAATTTAGTCGATCGATACGATACACACCGATACGATACATTAAATTTTTAAAATCCTTTCGTATCGATATATATCCTACGGTACATACCGATATGCACCAATACACTATCGATACGTACTAATACTCTATGAAAAATATAAAATCGAGGTGAAATATACATTTTGGTATATATCGGTAAATATCGGTGAGTATTTGTATGTATCGTTCGGTACGTATCGATGAGTATCAGTACATATCGGTGAGTATCGGTATGTACCGATACGGTGCGCTACAGTCATATAATGGCCAAGATGTGTATTTTTTCAGAAAACATTATTTTTTGAGTGTTTTTCTTCTAAAGTTGCTGCCAGCCATATTTCTCTCTAACTAAAGTGGAAATCAAGGTTGGGAACAAGGATTTTACATTTATGAGACAACTGCAAACCTTAAATTCTTAGTGCGATATCCTCAATTTAGTGTCTATGCATAATACATGTTATCAATAGCTTTTTTTAACAAATATTTTATGCAAAAGTGTTTAGAAAGGTGTTTCATATCCATTTATATGCGTATCTTTAGCGCATCTTAGTGTATCTCCGATACGATACGATACCCTCCGATACGTATCTTAATTTTGGTCAACCGATACGGCGATCGATACCAATACTTTAATCCTTGCATACAAGTGAATGTACGTGCAAAGGATCTCACTTAACTCCACGGCCTTAAGAGATAGATGGGAAATGGTAGAGCACCACACCCTTTGTACATATACACATACTTATTTATTTATTTACTATTATTATTTTTAAAGTGATCCAGGTCACTTGACAAGACGTTAAATATCCTTATGTACTTTAATGTCATTTCCAATTGGAAGGGCATCTTGCGTAATTGCACATTCCACTTTATCCCAATTCCACAAAAAGGCTCCTGAGAGGTCAACTTCCCACTTCTATGAACAAGTGGCTAGCGCACTTAGCTTGTGGTGTCAGAAAGCCCATTGCTAGGGGTGTCAACCGGTTGGACCGGTTCGATTTTGATCGGGCTTTATCGGGCTTGAAGACTTTCAAAGACTACACCGTATCCGCCCATTTACTTAATCGGGCTTAATTATTGAGGGCATGGTACGCTTTATATTCGGTTGATCGACCTCAGACTATAATCTAACTACCTTAATCGGGCTACGGACATGTTTAATGTTAAACGGGTTTTAACAGATTTTTAAACGGGCCCTCTTTAAAATGTGCTCTTATATTCCGGCCCACTCATGCAAGCCCAAAAAAATGACAATAAATCAATAACTGATACCAAATATAACCATTATTTAAAATGTGAACATGGCTTTACTTTTTAATTTTTACTTTTTAATTTAGGGGGTAAAATAGGTATTCTACAATCATTAAATGGTCGGGCCAGACCGGTTTCGATCGGGTGTTATTCGATCGGTCTCGATCGGGCGCCTGACGGTCCAAGTAGAAAAACCGAGACCAACCATTTATAAACGGCCCGGGCTCAAGCCTGGCACGTTTAATAAACGGTCCGGGTCGGGCCGATCTATAAACTGTCCGGGTCGAGCCGATCTATAAACGGTCCTGGTCGGGCCAATCTATAAACGGTCGGTCCCAATCGGTTTAGTCGGGTCGGGCCACGAATGACACCCCTACCCATTGCCACTCTTGGAGTCTTTGTTCACACCTCCCCACACCCATAGTAAGATCCATAGTTTCAAGTATCAGTCTGGGATCCACAGTATCGAATCAGTATCAGCTGAGATCAATTCCCAATCCCTGACCAATTTGAATCAGTTATCCAGGTCGTTTTAGGGATAAAATAATAAAAAATTATATTTTTTTTTATAAAACGTAAGGACAAAATCAACCGATACCACCGATCTTATCCGGATGGATATTGGATCGGTATTGGCCTACCAAGACCAATACAGACCTATTATAGAAAAAAAAATTCTCAGTCTTTTCTTTATTCAAGGGAAATTAAGTAAATAAACACAAAATTAAGAGCTTTGATCTTTTTCTTCTCTTCAACTCAAGTTCATGACCTAACATGATGTACCTCTTCTTAGTTGGCTGCTTTTTACATTTCATGCTCAACATTATGATCTCATATCAATCATATAGGGTTGATTCGGTTTGGATATAGGATTCGCCTTCATTGATTATGATCTGATGGGTCAAAATTATCCGAATCCCTAAAAAATTGGAATTGAAAAAAAAAAAAAAAGCAAACATTTCATAAGATTTCTTAAAAATATTTATTTAAAAGTCTTGTAGATCTAACTCCAAAAGATTTTTTATCTTATTTTATTTTATTCACTAAATGAAACGAGACTACAAGAGATAATAAAAAATTAAAAAAAAACCCCTTCCTCGAGAGATGGTACAGTATGGCTGTAAAACATGAGATGGCTAAAGTCACAATTCTTGTGACCTATCAATACTCATGAGTCAGGGTCTAGGCGTCACTATGCCTAGTGAAGTATAACGCTTTATTATTAGCCATTTGATAGTACATGGATTAATCCATGTGATATAGGACCACACATATATCTCAATGGCCAAATTTTAGTTCGCAATAAGTAGGAAGAGTTGCTCAAACTCGATTCAAAGTATCAGTAAAATTACCAAAATGCCATCAAATGCAGATGAATATAAAATATAAAATGGCATCTTTTGTAATTTTAGATAGTTCCTCTATTCATTACAAATTGAAATTGTACCGATAAGATGCTTGTCTGTCCCTATCACATGGACTAACCCATTTACTGCCATGTGACAAATAATAAAACGTTATAATTCACTAGGAATAGTGATGAGAAAAAAAATCATTAAACATCAATCATACAAGAGATTTAACATAACGATGAAGAGCAACAGGCCATTACTCAATAAAATTAAGTTTGATTCTATACTAATTTCAAATTGAAATACAAGAGCATGGGCAATATATTCTCTTACTGATGATATGTACAGTTGGTCCTATAATCGTTATAGTAACCTCTCTTGCCAACATGATCATGATGCCAGCAACTGTAACAGAGGCAACAGGGGCAACAGTTTCTACCAAGGCAGGTTCTTCAGTGCTCCAAGTCTGCAATTGTATACAACCAAAGAAGCACCCATGGATATACTTACATGAAATTATTACTTATGGTTTCCAGTGATGTGTTTCGGCACCGCCCACAGCCTGGAAGCTGATTCTTCATCTGAATCGGAGTCGCTGTCTAAATAAGACAGAGTTGATGAAGAGTCTTCCACTAGATACTCAACAACCTGGTAACAAAATAGAGCATGAAAACCCCTCCATTATATAGTCATCTTGAAGAACTATCTTGAAACTAATGGATTGAAAACTTCTTTGCAGGAAAAACCCAGAGTCCTGTAAACTCAGAGCCAAGGATTTGGGTACCTAAATCCATACTTCACTATTTTTTAGACAATTGGCATAACAGTAAATGATATTATACATGGCAAGAGGTCAGGAACAGCATTGAATGGATCTAACCAGAGGGATTTTGTGATTGTGACCATCCCAGCTAATTTTATTTGAACTTTCCCTAAAAATAAGTAACCATGATTTGCTTTGCTGAATAAATTGTTCAGAACAGATTAACAGAAGCAAGATTACGCAATGCCACAGAAAGTGACTTTACCTGTTGGAGCGATAATGGCTTGATTTTATGATTTTCAGGTTGTAACCCATCTTGTACATTAGCACACCTCATATTACTGAGCCAAACAATTGATTTGCAATGCCAACAGTGTCCCCTATTAGATGTAGATATCCGAGATGAATTCCCTAAAAATTTCAATCATCCAAATATGATGTCAAAACCAAATACAAAGGCTAGGGCAACACAGGATTGATGAAAGGAAGCAAGAAAATGCAAAAATCTGGCAAAAAGTTGGTAGCATTTCCCTTACAAAAATATAAAAAAACCCAAAAAGTCACATGATCATTCATGTCCTGAAGTCTCAGCAATCACAATTTAGGCATTACGGTCCTTTGGGCCCAAAACCAGCCTGAATTGATTCGGACCATCAAACTGAGTAATACTTCACAAATCCTCTTTGAGGATCAGCAGGACAGGGAGAAGTAGCAATGCAATTCCATTAGATTTTAGGATATGATTATTGAATGGGTTGTTTTGGGGGTGTTAAAAGAACCAGCATACCCCATATGAAGCAAAAGCATCCAATGTTTGTGCATCATATGAATGGTAAACAACTACTAGTACAGAAACTATATGCCAATTTCTTTTGTTCACCATATTCACAAATGTAAGAGAAGACCCATAGCCCAATGTCTTAAGAGATCTCTGCTTTTGTTACCATCTTGGCCAGACTAAACATAGAGATAACCTCATCTGCAAATTCCTCTCCTACAACAAGTTGAGATAATGCAACCCATCACTCAATAGTAATTCTCATCATCATGATAATATCTTGCTACAACAAAATGTTGTTCTCAAAGACAAACACCCACACACATGGGTTCAAGGGGCAGGCCCAGCAGTCTGAGCATCAATTGGCTCTGATGTCCCATTAAGAAAATTGGTGGATAAACACCATTCCATATGTCACCATAGAATTAATGGTTAAGATTATTGAATCGATGCAAGTTCTTGTTTGATCATCATGCCCCCAACCCAACAATAAGAATCACATGGAGAAGGTGGTGGTGCACAATGGCTTATGAGACATCCCATCAAATCATAAATATTTCACGAGACTTGATCAACGTACCTATATATGCTCCCTTAAAAGCCTCCTTCCAGTCAAGGAAGGACATTGAAACCATGTCCTTTTCCTTCTGTTGTAGAACTCTGTTGACCTTCTCCAGCCTTGGTTCACCAAGCTGCCCCTTAAGTTCTGAACAGTTCTCAGAATTTCCAAAGTAGAGAACATACTGTGACCGCCACAGCTCATTATCATTTGCTGCTAAATTCCATGACCTTTTTCAGAGAAAATAAGATATAAATAAATCAAGAATAACATGAGAACAGAAGGAAAGTCTGAAAATATTCTAAAATGTTTATGGGCAATCTAAATGCCAAACTTTTTACACCTCCTTGCCTTATGGATACATTGATGGACATGGGTGAATCCATGTGATTGAGAATTCCACACCAATCTCACTGGTCAAATTCCAAGCTGAAACAAGCATGGAAAGTGGTTAAAAGAAAAGTTCAAGTTACCAGCATTCCATTTCACTATAATGGAATCTAATGGCATTTTTGTTATTCTGAACTCACTTCTTCAGACACCTCCTGAACTTGATTGGGGCTGAAACTTAACCATTGAGGTGGGTGTGTGGTTCTCTATAACATAGACCACCCCATGTTTGCTGGCAAAGGTGGCATGCCGACACACTTTTCACAATAGTCTGCTTATTGTTTGCCAAAGAATTGATCCAGGAAAGTCATAGGATATGTACCAAAAATTGTACCAATAAGGTGCATCGATGATCTTATCTAACCACCCTCCCTGTGGAACTTTGCTCATTGACATAATTTTTTTAAATTCCTATTTCATATCTAGGTTACCATCCTCTGGCTGGAATATATTTGGAATATCAAACAAGTGACCCATCAACTAAAAATCAAGATGGATGAATCAGCAGGCAGGCCATAATGGAAATGGTATTACGCCTCATAAGCCTCGAACTGGCAGCAGACACATTATGGATTCCAAATGTGGCCAAAAAGAAAGAAAGATTACCAGCAAACCAAACCTGCAGCAACTAATGAGCGCATATCTAGGAAACTAAAGATTTGTACAACCAGATCTTGAGGCAGCATGGATGAACCTGAAAATATGAAAATTATGCACAAAAGAGTCAACACAAGACACTAAATGCATTTGCTATCATAGGCCCTTTTTTCGTATTATATAATAGGATCTCCTTAATCAAGAATACCAGAAGAGCTTTTCTCCCAGAATCTTGTAAGTTATAGGATATATGCTAAGGAGACTGCTTAGTTGATGCTTATCTTAACGGCCAACAGCCAAACATATTTAATCAACTGTAGACTCCAACTCTGAGGATGACAAAATGGACAGTGCAGTCACGGTTCTAGGGTCTTAGATCACAAGTTAAGACAGAAGATTGTCCATGATAAACCCATTGAACGGTTACCTCCCTGTTGGGATACACCTCTATCATGTTGAGCAGCAAGCATATATAAAATTTTTTATGGACTCGGGGAATATTTTCATTTTCGAGCCCAAAGAAAGCAATTGATTGGGCTCACAGACAATCCAGTGCCCAGAAATTTTTTACTTATGAGTAATAGGTACCCCATCACTGGTATGACCCACCCAACAGGAGTTTCCATCAATTCCAAGTAAATTGAGGGACCCAATCTCAAGTTTAAAAGAGGCTTGATCTGCACACATTCACTTTTTTGAATTACGTAAATTATTACCTCCTTCAACTTTCCGGGCTTTACAACGCCTCTTATGTGCCACTACCGCATGCTTGAACTCTGCAACAGCCATCACTCTCTTCTGCTTGGGCAGGGCCACCTCTGCAGCTTGGAGGAGGAGATTAGCTGCTGAAATACCACGACGTGTTTGCATTCTGTAGTGTTCAAGCAATTCGTAATTTTAATAATACAGAGGTTAGTAAACCAGCAAACCAAAGAAGGAGAAGATGAAGTGCGAAGAGAGAGAGAAAAGGAGGCTAGAGGCAATAGAAGTTAAATCCTTCTATCGCACCAGCCAAATATATATATACTATTCTGATTACACACCCTTAGCAGGAATCCTACTAAGAATAGGAGTTTGTTTACAATGAGAAAAACAATTAACTAAGTCAAAGTCCTAATAACAAAAGGAAACAATAACGAAAATAATAAATAAAGAAAACTAAGCTAATTAGACAAGAGATAACCCATGGTACACATGTCCATGGACCAGCACCTCACACTACATGCTCTAACACTCCCCATCAACCTGGGGTATATATATATATATATACACCATCCACAGCTTGGAATAATCACAAATAAAAGCAGGCCGGAACAAGACCTTTGTGAACAAATCACCAAAGTTGAACATTGGAGTTGACAAATGGGGTTTGCATAAGTCCTTCCATAACTGCATTCCTCACAAAAGGATAATCGCCTCAATGATCACTGGCAATATAGATTGCAGCTTAATTATCACAATACATCTTCATGAGTTTTGCAACTGAAAACCCCAATTTTTGAATGTGAGATTTCAGCCACATCAATTCTCCCATAATATGTGTCATGGCTCTATACTCAGCCTCTGCACTAGACTGAGCAACAATAGTCTATTTATTACGCCTCCAAGTCACAAGGTTATAACACCTACAAAGGTGCAATATCTAGTAGTTGACCGGCGATCATTTGCAACACCAGCCCAATCAACATCAAAATAACCCACAGTATTTGTGTGACCATGATGTTGATAGACAAGACAATTCCCGGGAAACCCTTTAAGATATCTCAGAATGCAGCATCCTAAAAAGCCTCTTCAGGATTCTCCATAAACTGAAAGCATGATCCTCAGCTGAATATAACCATTCGTCTGCCAAGAAGTGCATATCACTGATGAGTTGGCAAGGCAAGGGGTGGTGCAGCCAAGACTTTGCGTTGGAGATGGTACTCCTTTGATTTGCATTGGTTATGAGTGTTTTCAGGTAGTTCATCAAGCCGTGGTCCCTCTTGAGGGATTGTATTACCATGCGCCACTATCTTTTTATAGTTATCCAAGAAAGAGAAAAAAAACATAAAATAAAACCCCCAGGCCCCAATATGATAAATGAAAGAAGCTAATGCTTCCTTGGGAAATGAATGACAAAGGACTCAATTTTGATTAATTGGGCAACCCTCCAGATGGGGAAGTATTGTCAAAGCAAAATTTGATGCATCAATAGCTCAAACAGATGAGAACAGATTAAGATGCAGTTGGAGAGAAGGCCATGGAGGAACAATAGCAAGTGCAGAAAGCCATTTAGGTCAGTTCATTGTGCATGCTGCAAAGCTAAGGCAGCAAGGGACGAATTCATGTTACCCATTAAGAGTGTTGATAGACTGTGGTCAGAACTCTCGGAGGAGAGTTAGCAATCACCACTAATAACTCAATATTATAAATAGTTTGATTTCACCATCTTGGACTAGTCGGATACTTGTGGACGACATTAGGGACCTTATCAGAAGCTGGTTCAACAATGTCAAAGTCACACATGCTTATGAGGAAAACTTGGTGGGCAGATTGGCAAGCAATAGTGGAATGAAACATGGGAAAACTTCTTCCCCGTATGTAGTGATGGCAAATTAACCCCACCCACCCCAACCCACCAAAAAAAAAAAAAAAAAAAATCTTCTTAAAGTGAGAGCGATTTTAATGGAGGGCTGTTGGAATCGTTGTCTTCACCTGGGTTAATTGAAAAATCTTCCATTTCTATGTTTGCTAGAAGAGAACATAAAAGTCAGTCTTCCTTCATAGCCTTGTGCCCTTCTAAGGGCATTTGGAAAATCCCTCCCACCCCCAAAATTTGTTTCTCGGGTGGGGATAAGATGGGAAAAGAAAAAGAGAACACTACCGAGTTCAACAATGTTTCTTCTGTTCTTTGCAGAAAGTTCAAAAAAGTTCAATTCCTATAATTCCAATGAAAAAGGAATACATTAGAGAGATAGTAGGAAGCCACCTAATCAAGTTGAGTCAATTGTGCATGCGAACTTTCCGGTGATCAACCCAATTTCCAGATTCGCTACCATATATGATCATAATTCGAAAGTAATAGAGAGAGAGAGAGGAGAAGTAGGTACGGGAAGAAACTCACTGAGGAAGAAAGCGGAAGGCAACGACGGTGTCCTGAAAGATAATGGCCTGTAGATTTTTGGGGACCTTACTGTAAGCTCCTCTCAAGATGAAGCTGAGTTCGTGACATGCCTGAGGATAATCGTACACTCGAGATAACAATTCACGAAGCCCCAATTTCTGGTATCTCTCTATTGCTCCGGCCATTTTCAGAGATCAAACCGAGAAGGCAAAAGTGATCAGAAGACCTCCATGATCAAGGTGTTTAACGTAATCCTTCGATGAATGTCTTCTGAGGATTGGTTGAACCTACGTAAGCTAATGCCACAGAAATCCACCTTCCACCGCCTTCCCTTATTGCCCTATGGCTAACTCCACTCCACAGGCCCACAAGGATCATGAATCATCGTGATTCGAGAGGTCGAGCTGCGGATCGGACCGTCGATTGTGCCACACCGCATGATTGGATCCGCTGCATGTACGTTCATCAAGCCATACATGTGAGTATCAAACATCTATACCACTTTCTATCATTATAAAGCTGAAGAGTTTTTTAATTGAAAACAGAACGGACATTTGTTGGATCTTCACATAAACGTAAGTGCAGTGGATCCGAATTTCGATCCATGGGCCCGTTGTGTTATCAACGGAAGAGTTGAGATCCCCCCTTGATGTACATACACTTTGATGCGAACACTTGTTCCACTTCCTATTGTTTAAAGGGTGAAAAAGGTTTTTAATGAAACAAATGGGACTAGTGTTGGCACATGAAGGGTATGTTTACTTGAAAGTAGAATCTAAACTCACAATGGCACATGAAATGTATGTTCACTACATGCATAGGATCTAAACTCACAGCATGGTTCAAGAACTCAGCGAGATCTTGTTTTTTCTGAAAAGGCGAGTTGTTCACACAGGTGAGGTAGAAAAACTACAATATTTTGAGCGAGATTTCGAGATCTCGCCAAGATCTGGTCCAATAACTCGTCTCCAACCATTTCAGGTCATCTCGATCCATTTTTGGGCCAAACTATACTATTAAGGCCATGTTTTGATTCGACCTGGCGAGATTTCGAGATCTCGCCAAGATCTGGTCCAATAACTCGTCTCCAACCATTTCGGTTCATCTCGGTCCATTTTTGGGTCAAACTATACTATTAAGGCCATGTTCTGGTTTCATCTCTTTTTTCCTCTAGCTCTCACTTTTTAGAAAAAATCAACAAAAAAAACTTTGGGACATCTATTCTTTGGCTAGGATCTTCACTCTAAGTTGCATTGAAGCCAAGATATCCAAGATTGGTGGTGGTTTTTCACCTCAAGAACACTCTAAAGTAAAAACTTCTTTTAAAACCCATTTTTTTTAAAATAACGTCATCAAATCTTGTTTCTTACCATTGATTTTTTTATATGTCATGATACTAAGGGTGATTTATACATTCATGGAAGAAAAATTAAATTTCTGTTTTATTTTATTTTATTTTATTATTATTATTTTTTTTACAATAAATGTTTTTATTGGAAAAAAAATTTGAAAAAATATGATTTATGTAAGATGTTTGGTACTCATTTTTTTATATGTTGGTCACCAAAGGTTGATCTATAGCCTCATGGTAGCCATTTTTTTTTTCAACCAATAAATTAATTAATTGTTAGTTGTTACTTGTTACATGATGTATGTGATTCATCAATCAGCAATAGGAATTGTAAATTATGGCTTTTATATATTCTAATGATTAAGTTATGTTAAAATGGTGATTGTGGAAGGTGAATTGATGAATCTATCATACTAGATGAAGTGTTCGAAAACTCGCCACATACTTACATAGGGTACATTGTCAAAGTACCATTTTGAGTTTTTTTTTTGCAAATCTGATGTTTTCATTGTGTTTAGAATGGTTAAATAGGATAAATACACAGTTTCAGGGCCTACAAAGGCCATATACCCACCGAGATCTACTAATGAATCGACCACCCGAAAAATACAAGGTTTCGGTGAGATCTCGTTTTTTTTTTTTATAGCGAGATAGCTGGCGAGATCGAGTTTTAAAACCTTGACTCATAGTGACACATGAAGTGTTCGTTCACTTGAACGTATGTGCAGAGAATCTGAACTCACACAGAAATAAGGTCTTGCGAGGCTTCGTTTGGTTGTAAGAGAAATGTAAAACCTTATAGGGGGATTTTAGAGGAGAGAAAATGTGGTGGGGGCCATTTATATGGAGGGTGTATAGAGGAATCTACAGCAAACGGTGTGCAGCTCTTTTTTCAATTGTCTAGATTTACGAGATAAAAAAATTAATTATAATTTAAGGATAAGAAAATACTATCCTACATGTCTTGTAAATTTACTTGTTTTGTATTTATTATTATTTTTATCTCGTAGTCTAGACAAATTGTCTGTTTTTTTATGACAAATGGAGTAAGAAGGAAGATCCACAAGATTTTACCCAAGAAGAAAAAACAGCAACACGATACAAGGTAACATCATTTCTATGTTACCTAGAGGAGAGAGAGTGTCAGAAAAAAACAAAGACAGAAATATGAGAACCTTTTCCCATTGGATGTTTCGCCAAAAACTTATTTTTTGACCTAGTAATCTCTCTCCTCCTAGCCCCTTATTGATGAAAAGAAACTGCCCCTAATTGGTGGGTTCTCCATACCATAGGCTTAGAGAACCCTCTCCCCAATAATAATAATAATAATAATAATAAAAAAAGGTATCACCCTTAGTGGTAGGTCTCCAACTCTTGAATCTCTCATCAGCAGAGGACCCAAACAATAATAATAATAATAATAATAATTATTATTATTATTATTATTAATTATAATTATAATAATGATTATTATTAAGAGGACCCAAACAATAATAATAATAATAATAATAATTATTATTATTATTATTATTATTATAGAGGAGGAGATTGGAGACAGGAGGAGCTAGTGGTTCCCCGGCTCCACCAATGGAGGGGCTGGGATGGAAGAGGTTGAAGGGCTTTTCCAAGGGGGAGGAGAGAGACAAACGCAATGCTGCGCACAATGCTAACCTGCCCAGCCCTTTCCTTTATTATTATTGGAAAGACTTTGTGGCTCTTAATGCCTCACTGCATTCAATTACATGGAAAAATGATGTGATGATTTTGAACATTGAATATAAATTGGATAGACTGGATAGGTTAATTGTCAAATTTAAGTCTGGACTCTAGATAGACATTAATCATCAAATTTAAGACTCAAATCAATTACGTATGGTCTTTGTGTATTTGCATGCATTCCTATACAAGGTCATTGTTGAAAGGGGGAACTCGTGACTCATAAGTAATGGCCAACCCTTTTCATGTAAGACTGTTTTCAAAACCATGCAGGTACCAATCAGCATATGGGCTTCTGACCAAGACGCCCAAAGCTGACAGTATCTTCATGGCCGTGACATGGATCCTAAACTCAACCTCAACCTCATCAGTCATAATGGAGCAAATTTACCGTTGCAACGAGATCCTCCTTCTGTCTATTTGCAACACTAAAGCTCCGGGTGTGTCACTATTTCCTTAAGAACTGTGGGTCAGATTCAGAGGTAATTGGCTTCTCGGGAATGATTCAGGGAGCTCAGGTGTATCTCCAAAGCTTAATAGAAGCTTTTATCTTAATATGGAGCCAACAACCTCACTTTCACAGTAAATGCCCATAGAAGAGTAATAGTTGCAGAAGAAAATTAATGCAATAGAAGCTTTGATTAATCAAAAAAAGAAAAAAAAAATATGCAATAGAAGCTTTAATGGAGCTTTCAAGGTGGATTCTTCGCTCATATTAAGGGTCCTGTGGGAGCCTTCAGTGAACTTAACCGACCTTTGATGGTTTCCCAGCTAAATATTCCACCCCCACACACCCCCNCTACAAAGGCCATTTGCCCACCAAGATCTACTAATGAATCGACCACCTAAAAAATACAAGGTTTCGACGAGATCTTGTTTTTTTTTTTTTTTTTTTTTTTTTTTTAGTGAGATGGTTGGCAAGATTGAGTTTTAAAACCTTGACTCATAGTGACACATGAAGTGTTCGTTCACTTGAACGTATGTGCAGAGGATCTGAACTCACAACAGAAATAAGGTCTTGCGAGGCTTCGTTTGGTTGTAAGAGAAATGTAAAACCTTATAGGGGGATTTTAGATGAGAGAAAATGTGGTGGGGGCCATTTATATGGAGGAATCTACAGCAAACGGTGTGCAGCTCTTTTTTCAATTGTCTAGATTTACGAGATAAAAAAATTAATTATAATTTAAGGATAAGAAAATACTATCCTACATGTCTTGTAAATTTACTTGTTTTGTATTTATTATTTTTTTTATCTCGTAATCTGGACAAATTGTCTTTTTTTTTTTATGACAAATGGAGTAAGGAGGAAGATCCACAAGATTTTACCCAAGAAGAAAAAACAGCCACGCGATACAAGGTAACATCATTTCTATCATTCTATGTTACCAAGAGGAGAGAAAGTGTCAAGAAAAAACAAAGACAAAAATATGAGAACCTTTTCCCATTGGATGTTCTGCCAAAACTTATCTTTTGACCTAGGTCCCGTTTGATAACGTTTCAAGAAACGCGTTTCTGCCGTTTCTGCCGTTTCTGTTTCCAGAAACAGCAGAAACAGAGTAAAAAACGTTTGATAAAACTGTTTCGTTTCACTTATTTTCAGAAATAGAAATAGAAATTTTTACTTATTTATGGTTCAAGAAACGGCCCAGGCGAAACAAATTCAACTTGTTTCGCCGTTTCTGGAAACGACTTGTGGCTATTTTTTCATTGGTTACTATCGACTTCTAAAAACATGACTTATCAAACACCTTCAATTCCGTTTCTGTTTCTAGAAACGAAAATTTATGTTTCTGCCGTTTCTTGAAACAGAAACAACAGAAACGTTATCAAACGGGCCCCTAGTATTCTCTCTCCTCCTAGCCCCTTATTGATGAAACGAAACTGCCCCTAATTGGTGGGTTCTCCTACCATGGGCTTAGAGAACCCTCTTCCCAATAATAATAATAATAATAATAATAAAGGTATGTGGTAGGTCTCCAACTCTTGAATCTCTTATCAGCAGAGGACCCAAACAATAATAATAATAATAATAATAATAATAATAATAATAATAATAATAATAATAATAATAATAATAATAATAATAATAATAATATTATTATTATTATTATTATTATTATTACTTGCAGATTTATTTTCTTTTAAGTAATCATTTTACTTAAGTTTTTTGACACGGTATATGCCTTTGGACTATTGGGAGGAGTGGCAAAAGAGTGTAAGACCACGTTTGTGGCCAAGTTATGTTGGAAATACCATCTTAAAACTTAGATCTAGGTGGCTACCCTAGATTAAGATATCTCAAATTATGAATCGTTTACCCCGCTCCATGTCGATGAGATCGGCAAGTGAGGTGAGCACAAGTTCTAATGTGCTCAATTATGATGAACAAACCACAAAAATAGACTGACAACTTCAAAGCTGGAATATGCCAAAAATATCAAGAAATGATATCTATGATCGAGACTGGTTCGGCCTCGAAACAGTCAAAACCATAGAACAAACGATTAATTTTACTCCTCAAACACAAGAAATCCAACTTTTTGATCCAAACACCTTACAAGAATTATACAAAGATCACAAATTTAATTATGTCCACATTGGTTTAGTCCAAGTGGCCATCAAACCCCTTCATCGAGAAGGACTCAACACTTCCATGTTGTTAGCCCTTCGTGACCAAAGATTTATTGAGTTCAATGATTCCCCTCTGGGAGCCATTGAAACTAGTTTTTGTTATGGACCTGTACATTTCAATGTTTACCCAAATATGTCCATAGCCCTTGAGGACCCAAATATTTTACATTCACTCAAACTTAATCTCAAAACCCACAGTTACAAATTAATGCATAGAACCATTCCAATCTCCATCATCCATCGTATAAAATACAAAGCTATGAAATCTGTCCAACCACGTGCCCGAAGGACTTCTCCTAAGGGACAAACCCTTTACCTTGAAACTGATTGTATTCATAGTCAAATTGTTTATCCAACACTTTGTCGTTGGGAAGATATTGCTTTCCCTGAGGAATGACAGCTGCAAACGACTGCAATTCCCCCTCAAGTTTCAAACACTAGTATCCGTTCTACATCTCAAGACTCTGACGGACTAGTTTCTATCCGGTTTAACCGACAAATAACCCCTCTTATCTACCAAAATAGCTCCAGAAGATCATGCTCAGATGCATCGACTTCTTCTGACATAAGCAAATGGTTCTCCCAAACTAGAACTACTCCACCTATCCCTAACCTTGTTGGAATACAAACCAATCAAAATATTGCCCAGGGAACTTACGAAACTACCTTCCCTGAGTCTACCTCATCTGAGGTTCCTGATCAACAATCTCCCACACAATATGAGGTTGCTGCTCCACCTCACCATGATCCAAAGAATCCCGGAGTATACATGATTCAAACAACCATATATTACCAAATTGATAAACCTCTACTCATAAATGATTTTGAGTCACCCAAAAACACAAAAATGTGATTGGTTCTTAGGAACTTTCAATCTTGAACAACAAGCACAAATCCGAACAAACTGGTATAATTTTATGACAAATCTCAAAACAAATGTCTTCTTTTTTACATATTTTGATATTTATGCCCAGGATAATAATATCCACTATCCCTGGCATAATCAAGTATGTACTCAAACAACTTCTCACAAATCTTGAACCCTATGTGGAGGTCCAACTACCACTGCTATCCATCCTCCGGTGGAAAGTATCAAACATAATTACAAAAATAATGAAATAACTACTTCTCCATTCAAAGTTGCTGATAAAGATGACCCAAACAGAAGACAAACTGAACAATTAAACTTCACAAACTTAAGCTCCAAACTATAGGTAATCAACTATCCAGAGTTGAGAACCTAGTCCAACCTAAACCGATAGCTTCTTCGTCTATGACACCAGCTCCGGTCCCAACTTCTCTTCCTTTATTCAAACCTTATAATATTCTCCAAAAACAACAACTCGCTCTTAACAAATTCTTCGTCCTAGACCAAATTAATCAACGTCTTACCATTCTAAATGTTGCTAAAGCGCATTTAGAAACAAATGATCCACAAACACCAGTCCAAAATCAACCTTCAAATGAACCTTCGGATGAATCAAATAATAGAGGTGTTCGCACCATTATAGGATGTTCTTCAGATTCTTCATCAAGTTTTGAAGAAGACAAATTCCCAAAAATAAATCAAATTGGTCAAAGTTCAAATCAACACCCGGTCTTCCCTGACCTCCAAATTGAAGCTAGAGGAACTGCTCCTCAGGCTTCATACCAAAGTGGTATCATCTATGAGTGGAACATAGATAGTCTATCTGAACATAATCTTATGAACAAACTTCAAGAAATGACCATGGTTAGCAACGCACATCGTATCAAAAATACACCTGATAGTGCTGTGGCAACTTTACTTGTTTCTGGCTTTACTGGCCAACTCAAAGGTTGGTGGGACTATGTCCTGAGCGATGTCCAAAAAACTGAAATTTTAATGGCTGTCCAAATAACGCCCGAAGGAACCCCCCTTCTTGATGATGAAGGTATTCCTATTGAGGATGCTGTAAATACCCTTATTTTTAGCATTACTAATTACTTTTTAGGAAATCCTTCTCGTCTCAAAGATAGAACAGCCGAACAATTGTCAAATCTTCGATGTAAGAAATTACATGATTTTAAATGGTACAAAGATACTTTCTTAACCAAAGTCTTAACCATACCTGACGCAAACCTTCCCTGGTGGAAAGAAAATTTCCTTACAGGATTACCAACTTTATTTTCTGAAAAAATCAAACGCCTTAGGAAAGAAAATGATGGGATCATCCCCTATGATCAAATGTCCTATGGCCAAATCATTAGTCTAATCCATGAAGAGAGCCTTGCCCTTTGTACTGATATTAGATTAAAGAAACAAATCCATAAGGAAAACAAATTTTACAAACGAGAATTAGGAGGATTCTGTGAACAATTTGGTTTTCCTCCCCTTAAACCCCCAACAAAACATAGATACAAGTCTTCTCGCAAATTTTATAAAAATTTACACAAATCCAAGAAATATGTGTCTCATAGGCCTTTCACAACCCCTGAGTTTTATCATAAAACTCCTCCAAAACCAAAGTATAACAAATACAGAAAGCCTTTCAAGGCACCTAAAAATTTTAAAGATTCAAAAGCTGACAAATCCTCTCAAGGATGTTTCAGATGTGGCAAACCCGACCATATCGCCAAATTTTGTAGAGTCTCAAACAAAATTAATTCCCTACAAATATCTGAGCAAGACAAAACCCAAATTCTGGCCTTATTTCAAGAAACCTCTTCATCTTCTTCTGACGATGAAAATTATAAACTCAACCAAATTCAAGCCACTGAACATACTTCTTCTAGTTCATCCAATAATAAGAATTTCCAAGCCTGTGCTTGTGATTCTTGTATTATTGGTCTCAACTGTGAAGATTGTGTTCCCAAATCCGTTCGGATGCTCCGTGCATCACTTAACTCAAATATTTTTAATTATATCGATAACTTGGCAGACCCAGAACAAAAAAAGGCCTACCTCGAACATCTCAGAAACAATGTTTCTACCCAAAATTCTCCTCAACCTTACAATCTCCACCAAATTATGCAAAAATTCGACAGAATATCAAAACCTATTATTCCTGACCATTCTGGTCAAATCAAATCTCTTGAAACCAACACTGCAATTTTGCAATATGAGATAAAATATATCAAACAACAATTAGCCTTCTTAAATCGGCAACAAAACCAACAAGCTTCAACATCAAATAATGAATCATTAACAAATCCTTTTGTAAATCAAGAACCTGCTGAACCAAACCCTATTATCCCTGGTTTTGTGGCTACCATCACCTTCCAAAATTGGTATATTCACATAACCTTAGTAATTAACGCCTCATTCAAATTCTCTGCTATTGCCTTAGTTGATTCAGGCGCCAATGTCAACTGTATCAATAAAAGGATCCATTCCAACCCAGTTCTATGAACGAACTACCCAACGGCTTAACACGGCAAATGGATCTGAGTTGAATATCCAATATAAACTTTTAAATACCCATGTCTACAACCGAGGGCTCTGCCTACCCCAAACTTTCATTCTTGCAAAAGACCTTGACCAAACCATAATCCTTGGACAACCATTCTTAGAAAAAATTAAACCTTTTAAAATTACCCAAGATGGTATCTCAACAAAATTCCAAGGTCAAAAAATCACATTCCCTTTTTTACAAGCTCAAAATTCTACAAACCAAAGTCTCAATAAAATCAAACAAATTAATTTTCTTAAAACAGAACTCCTTCACCAACGGATTTCTGACCAACTTAAAAATCCCAAAACCATTCATCAAATTAATCAGATTAAGACCAAATTTGAGACCAATCTTTGTTCTGAAGTTCCTGATGCTTTCTGGCATCGTAAGCAGCATATGGTATCCCTTCCATATGCTTCAAGATTTTCAGATCTTCAAATTCCAACAAAAGCTCGACCAGCCCAAATGAACCAAACTCTTATTGAAACATGCAAGGAAGAAATTAATGACTTCTTGGCCAAAAAGCTCATTAGGCCGAGTACTTCTCCTTGGAGTTGTACAACTTTTTATGTCAACAAGGCTGCCAAAATTGAGCGGGGAACCCCTAGGCTAGTCGTTAATTACAAGCCCTTAAACGATGCCCTCCAATGGGTTAGGTACCCAATACCAAACCAAAAAGATCTCTTACAAAGAATTTATCAAGCAAAAGTCTTTTCAAAATTTGATATGAAATCTGGATTTTGGCAGATCCAGATTCATGAAAAGGACAAATACAAGACTGCCTTCACTACCCCCTTTGGCATATATGAATGGAATGTCATGCCATTTGGGCTTGAAAATGCTCCTAGTGAATTTCAGAAGATAATGAATGACATCTTCAACAATCATGGACAATTTACTATTGTCTATATTGATGATGTCCTTGTCTTTTCAAATTTAATTGAGCAGCACTTCAAACATTTAAGGATATTTTATCACATTATTAAATCAAATGGCTTAGTCCTTTCCAAAAGGAAAATGGAATTTTTTCTTACCAAAGTCAGATTCCTTGGACATCTGATCGAAAAGGGTACTCTTACCCCATCGATCGACCCATGAACTTTGGTGAAAAATTCCCTGATCAAATCCTTAATAAAACTCAATTACAAAAATTTTTAGGAAGTCTAAATTACGTCCGAGATTTCCTTCCTCAAATTAGTAAAATAGCCGAACCCTTATATCTTCGGCTAAAAAAGAAACCAACACCTTGGTCTACGGTCCAAACTTCAGCCGTACAAACTATTAAAAAATTAGTCAAAGAAATCCCCTGCTTGTTCATCCCTAACCCTGAGGCTTTTAAGATAGTCGAAACTGACACCTCAGATATTGGGTATGGAGGGATTCTCAAACTAAAACTTCCAAATGATAATAAAGAACAATTAGTCCAATTTACTTCTGGTACCTGGAATTCTGCCCAGAAGAATTACAGTACCATCAAAAAAGAAATTTTATCGATTGTTCTTTGCATACAAAAATTTCAAAATATGTTATTAAATAAACCATTCTTAGTTCGTGTTGATTGTATTGTGACCAAATATGTTTTACAAAATGATGTTTCAAACCTTGCATCAAAACAAATATTTGCCAAATGGCAAGCTTTATTATCAATTTTTGAATTTCAAATAGAGTATATTAAAGGAGAATCCAATTATATCCCTGACTTCCTTACCCGTGAATTCCTACAGGGCCAGACTCTTCAAATCATCCTTATCAGGATGGCTCCCCCTAAGGAGTAAACATCCTCAAATTCCATTGTCAAAACCAAATCCAGCTATGGTGCCTCCGCAGCCTCTGCAGCACCATCTAACCAAATAGTTACTAGAAGCCGATCCTAGTTCGCCTCTGCAAATAAACCCTATTCCCATACTGTGGTCATTTCCTCAGCTGTTGGTCCCCTTCAAACCACAAACAAGGCAAACTCTAGCCTACAAACTACTCAAGCCAAACCTCTGCAAACAGCCCAAGGTTCTAAACTCAAAAGCCAATACTATGAAAAACCATGCAAAGAAGACCTCTTCACCATTGAAGAACCCCTATTCAAATTTTCTGACTCACCTATCAGAATGGCACAACAAATTTTCTACAAAGGATGGCATCATCATTCCACCTCTTCTGTAAAAACCCAAGAATACTACGAGTATATCCTCGTAGAAATTGACTCTGTCCAGGTTCAAACTCAACTATGGCAGAAATGATCAAACTTTGGTTACACATACAACTGTAACTATATGCAAAATTCTCACACTCCAAGATTGGGGCAGTCATCCCCTTAATACAAGAAGCTTTTCAAATACCTTTAGCCCACAAACTTTTACATATTTCGATTACCAGGACGTCTGGTTCAAAGCTTTCTGCTTTCAAAACAGAATTAACCGTCACTCTTGGTTCTTCTGTTTTGAGTACAGATTCAACAACCAAAGTCCCCTCTGGTTCCCCAAATGGTGGGATCAATATGGTCCTATGATTGAGATCCTACCACCACAAATACAAGATTCTTTCCAAATATTTTATCAAAATACAACCCTCCAACCGCACCAACCTGACTTACTCCGGTTCTTTCTCCACTACCGATTGGCATGGATACTTTTATGGGAGTATCAAATTTATGATTACCAGTCACCTGATTGGATTGCCCTAGTCCTTTGTCAGACCTTCAATGTCAAATGGTGGGATAACTGCGACGTCTCCAAATGTGAAAGAACGTCCCTCATCAAAAGCCTCACAGGCCTCAAACCAGTTCCAACAATTCAAAGTACATCAAAATCCAACATCAAAAGTGAGAAAGAAGCCCTCCTTGCTCGATTGGCTGAACTCGGTTCCGATTCAGACAAAGAAGGCTCTAGTGACGGTGCTTACAACATCAATTCCCTCAAAGGATCTATGCCTGCCCATGAACAATGCTATGGCCAAGATCCATATGAAGATGACCCTGACTTTGAGCTTGCCAGCTCCAAGGCATCTTCTTCAAGCAAATTCAAAGAAGTTACCTCCCGACGATCTCGCCAGGCTACAAAATCAAAATCTTCTTCAACCAAACCATGATTTGGTCCCCAACGTCTGCTAGGACGGTTAAAACTAGCCGACTGGTGTAGTCGTAAAATACACCTAGTCAAATAACCTCGGACAACCTATTAAGGAAAGGAGGTACTGCTACTGTCCCAGGTTAAAGGACAGTCCGGCCAAAATCTGGCTCAAACAAATAGGATACAAACCTCTTGATCAAATTAATACGGAGAACAGTGTCCCTGACACGTGGAATGCCGTGGTAAGATCATTGAAGATTCCAAATCAATTGTCGATAACAACTCCATCAAAGATTCAAAATCATTTGTCGACAGCAACTCCAACTTTCGGCGCCAGCAGTGACCAAATAGTGTCCCAAATTTAAGTGTACAGTGCCAAATGAAATTAGGCACTATTTCAAATTATGTATTGTACCAAACTCAAATGCACCGAATATTCACATGTAATTCAAATGAGCTTCCTTACATTATAAAAGGAGCATTACCCCATTCCAAAAACCACTTGAAAAATTAGACTCACCAAACCAGGAGAGAGAATCTCTGCAGAAGAATCCCTCATCTGCACAAGTTCTTCCAAGATCTCCAAGAATTCCATCGGATCTCCAAGTGTTCCATCGGTCTTCAGCAATCTTTGATCGTCCTCCAAAGGTTAGCCACCCACAGCTCAAAGCCAACCCAACCTTCTTCTTCTCAAACCCTCTAACCCAAGCATACCCAGAGACTTAAGAACTCTAGATCAAAATCTCCAAATATTGTAAACTTTATTTTCAAATATATTACTTTTGATTGCATTATTAGCTTTCTGCATCTGCAAAACAGCAGCTTCTTGTTCTATCCTTGGATCAAAGCCTACAGTCGTGCCTCTTGATTCCAAGAAATAAATTCAGTTAAACAGCTTTTATTTTTAAAATTTCTGCAATTCCATATCCTTCTATTGAAGTTCTTTTCTTTTGTTCTTGTTTATTTTAATTCAGCACGAATTAGTTCTAAGTACGGTATTGCACATATTATTATTATTATTATTATTATTATTATTATTATTATTATTGAGGAGGAGATTGGAGACAGGAGGAGCCAGTGGTTCCCCGGCTCCACCAATGGAGGGGTTGGGATGGAAGAGGTTGAAGGGCTTTTCCAAGGGGGAGGAGAGAGACAAACGCAATGTTGCGCACAATGCTAACCTGCCCAGCTCTTTCCTTTATTATTATTGGAAAAACTGTGGCTCTTAATGCCTCATTGCATTCAATTACATGGAAAAATGATGTGATGATTTTGAACATTGAATATAAATTGGATAGACTGGATAGGCTAATTGTCAAATTTAAGTCTGGACTCTACATAGACATTAATCATCAAATTTAAGACTCAAATCAATTACGTATGGTCTTTGTGTATTTGCATGCATTCCTATATAAGGTCAGTGTTGAATGGGGGAACTCGTGACTCATAAGTAATGGCCAACCCTTTTCATGTAATACTCTTTTCAAAACCATGCAGGTACCAATCAGCATATGGGCTTCTGACCAAGACGCCCAAAGCTGACAGTATCTACATGGCCGTGACATGGATCCTAAACTCAACCTCAACCTCATCAATCATAATGGAGCAAATTTACCGTTGCAATGAGATCCTCACTCTGTCTATTTGCAACACTAAAGCTCCGGGTGTGTCACTATTTCCTTAAGAACTGTGGGTCAGATTCAGAGGTAATTGGCTTCTCGGGAATGATTCAGGGAGCTCAGGTGTATCTCCAAAGCTTAATAGAAGCTTCTATCTTAATATGGAGCCAACAACCTCACTTTCACAGTAAATGCCCATAGAAGAGTAATAGTTGCAGAAGAAAATTCATGCAATAGAAGCTTTGATTAATCAAAAAAAGAAAAAAAAAATATGCAGTAGAAGCTTTAATGGAGCTTTCAAGGTGGATTCTTCTCTCATATTAAGGGTCCTGTGGGAGCCTTCAGTGAACTTAACCGACCTTTGATGGTTTCCCAGCTAAATATTCCCAAAAAAAAAAAAAAAAAAAAAAAAGGAGGAATCATATTCAATCAGTTTCCCTTGAATTTATACTGTATCTGAAGTTCACTTTTCCAATATAAACAAAGAGGCAAAGGGAAATCACAAGTGCATAAAAGAAGCTAGTTCCCCTACAATATGCAAAATCATAAACACTTCCAAATATACTCTTCAGAAAATCTATAAAACAACAAGAACACAACACAACAATCAACACGGCAGCAATTGGTGGCAGTCGGTTGCCAGCATCACCTATGTATCTCCGAAACCTCATACGTAAACAAGTCCCTGTAATTTTGTCCCCTTGATGCATTCTCAGATGAAGCATCTTAGGAGGAAAACCAAGAACTTGCTCTAGGATTGCACACCAATAACCTAATATATTGAAGGTGAAGAACATAAAGTGCCAACTCGAGCATACTACATCTGCGTGGATTTCTAGCAGCTAGTGCTTTTGATTGATTCTTCACCAATTCAGGTGTCCAGAAACTTAAGTTTCAGGTGGTAGCTTTCCTCAAAAGCCTTCACTCTCTTTCAAAGAGAAGATGTCACGGTTCAAATTGCATATATAATGCCTTCCTTCCTCACTTCTAAAGGAAGTATGATAATTGCTCCCTCTTCCTTGAACCTCCTTCCCCATATAAATCATTCCACTGCTTCAGCTCACTCATTATAGATCCCTCGGCTGCAAAACTGGCTGCTACCTGCATTAAATTAAAAAAGCAAGCAGATGTGGACATTCAGATTGAAAATGGAACAATCACTGTTCATTGACAAATTGGCCTTCCACAAATGAGAACAATAATGCTGTTGAAGAAAACAAAGAAATTCCAATTGAATATTACCTGATTCTTTGCCTGTCTCATGTCTTCCATATTCAATGGTCTGAGGGTAATTACTCTCTCCTCTTTAGGTTCTTCTGTTGTATCTGGACCCTCTTCTGAGGTTTGTTCTTCCTCAGCTCTCCGCTTTCTCTCCTGCAACAATAAGTTAAGCAAGAGATTAGAAAATAACAGACTCGTACACCCATCTCGCACAGAAGGGTGGTTGAAAGGCCCCAAGAAACAATGCCAACGAGGCAACAACAATGCCATCGCCACCACCACCACCACCACAACAACAACCAACAATAGCGACCTTACACAAAAACCTTAAAATGAGAGTACTTACCAAATCCTTCAGTCTCTCTTGTTGGATCAGCTCCCTGACAGGCCTATAAGCAGCTGTTGTGCACAAATTCTGTTTTCAACAGATACTGCCCTTGTTAACTGCAGCTTATCACAAATCAATTCATGAATAATTTGAGGAATATACGAACCTTAAGATCACTTCCACTGTACCCTTCTGTCATGGATGCAAGCTCCTTAAAATCTAGTCCTTCAACAACCTTCTCTTTTGCCAATAATGTTTTCAAGATCGATTCCCTGTTCTCCGCAGATGGTAAGCCAACCATAATTCTGTTCATTACAGCAAGCATGTAAGATGAGTAAACATGTTACCATAGACACAATTATCCTTTGGAATCATTACTATTTGACATGAAATTCCTAGAAACAACTTCGAACACCAATGCTATGTATTTTATGTTAATGATGTTGACTAGTCAGAACAGTGAACTCATATTTCACTAATGGAAACTGTAAATCTTATGCGGACATACCGGCGCTCAAACCGCCTGATAATTGCTTCATCAAGATCAAATGGTCTATTTGTAGCAGCCAGAACAAGGATTCGTTCAGTGGGTTTCGTCAACAGCCCATCCCAATGTGCCATAAACTCATTCTTAATCTTCCTCATGGCTTCATGTTCCCCAACTCTGGTCCTTTGCCCAAGCATACTGTCTACTTCATCCACAAAAATAATTGTAGGAGAGACCTTTGCTGCAAGGGTGAACAGGGCTCGGACATTCTTTTCATCTTCCCCAAACCATTTGGAAGTAATTGTAGACATGGAGACATTAATGAAGCTTGCTCCAGCCTCATTGGCAATGGCCTTGGCCAGCATCGTCTTCCCAGTACCAGGAGGCCCAAATAGCAATATTCCTCTGCAAGGTTTTAGAAGCCCTCCTTGGAAAAGATCTGGCCTTCGAAGGGGGAGCATGACCAGCTCCTGAAGGGATTCTTTAATCTCATCTAGCGCACCAATATCTGCAAATGTCACTCCAATCTCATTTGCAGGGATGACTTCAGGCCTTATGCGCTTCTCAAATTCATTGTCTGGAGGAACTTCCTGTAAGGAAAATTTAAAATTCCAGATTACTTCGAAAACATAGTCAAGGGAAACTTAAGAACTGGGAAGAACCAAGTGCTGAGGAAACAGTCGACCTATGTATTCTATAAAGCTGAAGTCCTTACAATACAAATCATAAAATTTGCACGAAGACTGCCTACAGAAGCATTAGTTATAGTCATAAAAGAACCCCATTATGATATTGACCAAACTGTACTTACAGGCACCTTTGATGGAGGGGCTTGATTCTCACCATCCTTCTTCACCACAGGAACTGCTGCTTCAGTTTTGTTTTCAGGGGTCTGACCTTCAACCTTTGATTCAGGCTTCACTTCCCCTTCTGGTTCCTATAACCAATTAAATTAAGAAGCATAATCAAATAATAATAGGGCTTTCAACATCAGTTTCATAACTAACAGATCATTTAAGTGAAAATAAGAGAAATAGAACGGACCTTCGCAGCTTCAGTATTTGCTTCCAGTTTTAGGGTGTCCTCGCCACCAGAATTACCTTCCTGGAATATGCTCAACCCATGGGACAAACTGTTCCATTGTTAAACCAGTTAGCGATAGAATTGGGATTAAGCTAACCAAATCTCACATTATATCAAATAAACCACTAGGCTGACCTCTTGGATGAAATAACAAGCTTTCCGTTTCTGTATTCAGGATCCCTGTTATTCATCAAATGGTAAGAAATTGCTGATACTACAATTTCTTCTATGTATTTACTGAGAACCATTGTATCTGCAAGGCAGATTGAACCCAGATCATCACAGTCAAGATCATTTGAAGCAAGAACCTCCATAATGTGGTTTCTGTTATCCTGAAACTGGATCATCTTCATGTCCTCTTCCAGTTGTGATTTCCAGTTCACAAGGTGTGTCTCATCTTCAGGTGGCCTGATTTCAATGTTATAAGGGAATAGAAGGGTAAGCCTCTCATCCACTTCTCCATAGTCATTACCTGGATCCAGCATCCGTGAACCAAGGATCAGAACTGCTCCTGATAGTTTATTCAACATTTTCTGGAACAATGTGTATATCCTTTGTGATCGAAAGATAAGGTTTTCAACATCCCTGATATAGAGGACAAGTGGACTGGTTTTTGACACTGAAACCAGAACCTGCAGAGAGAGGACAAAATTGGTTTGTAGAAGCCACATGAATAACTAATGATTAAATCAGGTGAAAGTATAATTTTTTATAAGGAAAAATACTGAAATAAAAAATTGGGGAGAAGGATCTATTAGCAAGCTTTTACATTACAATAGTTGCAACTGGTTGATAACAACATTACCTTGTACAATGACTGTATAAGAAGTTTTTCTTCAAAAGCCCAGCTGCTGGCACGCTTCAGAGGAGCTAAAGAATTGAAGAAATTATAAGAGACTGTAAGAGTAAGAATTATTTTGTTTATTGGGAACTAGCTGATGACGATTCATATGAGCAATGCATATAGGAGCCTTCCGCAAATTATACAGTATGGTGTGTAAGGTCAAAAAAGGAGGGAAAAAACCTTTAGATATTCTTTGACAAATGAAAACTTGAAAAGAGTAAAATAAAACAAACAGAAATGAGGTTAGTAGTCTTCAACTCTAAAAGAATGTACGAATAAAGTACCATACACAACCATGAAATTATGCACTCTTCTTGTATGAAGAGTTTGGGACTAGAAGATGTACTTCACTGAATAACAAATAATGTACACTGCTACAACATAATACAATATGAGGGCATTTCTCTCACAATTGCACCCTTTGAATAGGCGAATTTGACAATGTAACTTCCACGATAGATTACATTGGATGCCAGATTGAGCCAAAAATATAAAAACAAATTTATGGCTATAAATTTGTTGGTTCCTACAATCACAAAACATTGATGAAGAAGAAAATTATCACCAAAAGCAAAGGTTTTACTGGTATCATATGTGGATCAGGATAGAGTGCAAAACATGGAGGTTGGGTCAGGCTTGTGGCCCTCCTAAGGTCCACAGTTCCTATCCAAGAAACAACCCTTGCCACCAACCACAGGTAGAGTCACGTTGGGTCATGCTAGACAGGGTTTTGCTTGGACCAATATTACATAAGCTGAAACCAAGTAAGCATTACAAGACCACTAGTAACATAGTCTTGCAGATTAGAGTATTGCTCTAAACATTATGCGACATACGTTAACTCATATCTTGTCCTTTTATCTAACTAAAATTGATTTGTTTTAAAGAATGATGTCTCAAGTACTTAATGTTATGAAAGAAATTGCAAATGGATTGTATGCAATTAGTACTAGTTAAAAGCCACAAAATAGTAGAAAAAGATTAAGCCACAAATGTTAATGGGTTCTGCTCGTGAAAAACTGGATCATAGGTCTCAGATAGTGTTTTAAAGTTAGCACGGAAAAAAAAAAATAGTCTTTTTGAAGTATAAAGTTTCTGAGAAACAACCTGGATTAACGGTAGCACATTGTGAAGAAAGGCTACTGATGTCAGCTGCAGCAGAGGCATTTCTACGAAGCTTCTGAGGTTTATTAGAACATTCAATTTCCCTGACAGAGAAAGAAGATATAGACTTAGATGCAACATGGGACAGGTAACTGAAATTTATTTCCTGTGATCTCTCAAGAACTCCTAATGTGCATACCTTGATCTGATCTCTACGCCGCTGCTGTGCCTCCGCAATGTGCCTGCAGTGAAACTATATTTAAAGCCCAGAGAAGAAAGCAGAGAGAAAAATAGAACACCGTGAAAGCCAACTACAGGCCATGGGAAGACAATTACTAAACTATAAATCGGTTATATAAAAAATCTGAAACTGGTCATTCAATCATAAATAAAAAATACTTAGAAAAGAATAAAAATTTGCTGCAGAAGTTTGATAATTTTAGAAAGTTCAGAAGGTGTAATATTCCTTCATCCAGCAATTAAAATTGCTGGTTACACAGCACCACCGGACGTGATAATAACTTCAAAACCAACTTTAATATAGACAGGAAGGTTCCGAAATGGATTATTAAAGTTCAATTTTCCACCCTGATTAATACACAGGTTGGTGTATGGGTCTCATCCAAAGTTTACATAGATGGATATTTCATTTTTCAAAATTCTATCATGCTGACACCCCATGTCCATGTCAGACAATGACACCAACGGCTCTGTCCTTGTTATCGAGTTCTTAGCGATCAGCATCGCCAGCCTACTCATGATATCAAGAAAATAGTACATAATCATGACTAAATAAATAAATGATGGCTCTATCCAAAAATGGAAGGTTAAAACAAACAGTAGCACCCTCTCATTCTATAACACAGAATTGTAGTCAACCGCTCATTTCAGTAAGAATTACATTCTTCTTGTTGTTACACTCCAGTGATTCTCGAGATACGGCATAGACATTGACAATGAAACAGGTGATTTGTGTAATGTATGGAAACATCAAAGAAAAAAAAGCATTCATACAGTTACAATTGAACATGTTAGAAACCTTTTAAAATCACACTCAAAACTAATTACTGCTGTGAAAAGAATAAAATGCAAAATGTTTATTACCTTTGGGTTCCTCTCTAGGAGGTAGCATTGAAAAAGAACCAAGTAAATTGGACATCCGCTCCAATGTCATCTCTGAGATGGATCTCTTGAAGGTCTACAGAAAAAGAAATTACAATTATATGAGGAGATAGTTGGAAATAGTTGCGTAATTCTTCTATCCTATAGAAGCATAACATAATAGGCCTAATTATATCTCCCAAAGAAGCATCACAAAATATAGTGACCAAAACATGTACTGGAAATAAATGAAATAAAGGTTGCACGAACCCAGCACAACCAAAATTAGTTGTCTAGATTCTAAAAAAAATTTGCTATATTCAAATATAATGCACAAGAAACAGCGGGGTCAGAATCAACTGTAGATGACTTACAGGTTCTTTGTTGACACTACTGCCATATTTTCCCAGCATCTGTACCATGACACAATGAATAATGTCACTATCATTATTGTCGTCCATTGATTGATAAGAAAAAACCAATGGGAACTATAAAACCAAAGATCTGGGACAAGACCCATCTTTTCTCTCATATCTGATAACCTGGTGCCACCCAGCTCCCTCACTCCCCTAAGGAAAATGGAAAGGAAATAAAAGTTGCAAATACATACATACATACCTTTAGAGAAAAATCTGTTACATCTAACAAGAGCAACTTGGCTTCAAAGTAATGGGCCAGTGCCTTGGCAAGCATTTGCTGGTAAAGCTCTTCAGAATAAAAAAAATAAAAAATTTGCAATGAGACTTCATCGTAAATGCAAATGTAATCATAAATATCTTTGGGCCAAAACAGGAAAGGATATACACAATTAATTACCAGCAGGTCCAGATAGCAAAATGGCCCGACTTGCGGGGGAGAGGTTCCGAGTATGCTTAGAAAATTCCGCTTGCTTCAGATGGACATAGGCAGCACTTGTCAGTAACACCCGTGTCTGCTCACTGAAATTAAGAAGATCAACAACAAACTGACATGAGACTCAGAATAAACCAATGAAGAGGGCATACTTAAAAGCGAACAAGGCAAATTGAGATGGACAACCATAAATAAACCATGGAAACTGTCTAATATAGATAAGCTACTATCCACAAGTAAAATAAGCACTTAATATCCTGTCATCTCCAAATGCATCACGGTAATGTCCAACATCAACCTATTCCTAGTACCCCAGTACCCCAAATGTGATGCAGACTGAGACTATCGTCATATTAACCTACATATAAACTAATAATCTGGAGCTTAGATTCTAAACAGGAAGACAAAGAACTACTTTAAACAAAACCCACTCATGTATCAGACATTCATATTGTACACTGTACATGAATTTGTTTATCCTTCGGTCTACATTATTCCCAAGTACTTTATTGGATCAAATCCCCCACAAAGAGTATTTTAGTGATAAGATTTTTGCAGAGTTGCTCATGCAAAATGCAAAAGACAACTCAGCAAAAAACATGGATAGGTTGCTCAGAAAAGTACCCAAATAACACTGCTAAGCACTTTGGAATTATTTTTTGCAAAAAATCTGAGAACACTCAAATAAAGTTGTCCATACCTTTGGGCAAAAATTTCCACTGACACTTATGCAGATTCACCACCAGAGTACATCACATGACATGTACACATATAAATAACAAAGTGTGCACACACACGTGCACACACACACAGGTACATATGAGAGTATTCCGGTTCTGTTGCTGTGGACTCTGAAGCCTGCAATGCTGTGTTTCTGCCACACAAAGGTTTGGCACCTTATAATATGTATGCTGCCTTGTCCACAGCAGCTCAATACCAGAATGTGTCTTGTATTTCTTACTGAATAGCCCTTGACAAGGTGAAAAACAACTATGCTTTCTCTGATGTGGCAGTGAGCTACTAGGCTAAAGCCACATGGAAAAGGGTAGCATGGAGAAAAAAATGTTGCCTGATTTTTAAGTGCCACGTATAAACATGGACTACAAAAAAAGAATCCATTTTATTTTGGAAAACAACTTAGGATCAACCATTTTAAAGATCAACAGAACCTTATTAAGAGTTTGTTTTTTGGGCATTTTTAAAGTCAGCTATAGTAGCTTTTCTGGTTTTGAAAAAAAAAAAAATCCGCTTCTTTTTTAGAAATATCATGAGGTTGAGAAGCCATGGAAGAGTTAGTTTATTAGGATAAGATATTACTGGTTTTATCATATTAAATTAATGGAAGTTCTCAGTATCACCCCTTTAAAGTATAACTATAATTAGTTAATTACTGATACTCCCTTGTGAAATACTTTTGCACAATTGAACCTAAATACTTACTTGCACAACAACTTTCTACCCCTATTCCTTGTTATTTACAACATTACCCATCTTAGAGAAATGGACTAAAATGAATTAATTCAAAGAAAAAACAAATTGGATATAACCATTGACCTGGTCAAATTCCTTTAAAATTAGGGTAGCAAGTAACCACCACTCAAATCAATAGGCGCTTACGGTTATGACTTGAGAAGAATTAATTTCCATATCTAAAAAAATGATATTATTATTATTATTATTATTATTATTATTATTATTATTATTATTATTATTATTATTATTATTATTGTGGTGGACCCATTCAAATTTCACCATGATCATCAATGTAATTTTTTGAAAAAAGCATTTTATAAGGTAATATCAGCAATTATTGGTAATTTGGTGTAATGTAAGACAGTGAAATTTTCTCTCAGAAAAAAATTAAAATTGGAACCTGGTACCTATGTGGAGTTTTCACATTAGGAGAATAGTAGAGTCAAAACTACAAAATTAGGAAGGTAAACCCACAAATATCACAAAAATGCTAGCACCATGATCCTGTAATTTACGACTGTCCAATACAGTGGATCCAACGGAGTTAAGGAGTGCAACCCGCCGTACCGAACCGGGTAAAACTAGGACTCCTCTAAAGATCAAAACTTGATAACAACAGGAAGAGAACACAAGAGGGTGAGAAAAGCCAGTAATTTAGAAATCCGAGGAGGAGAAATAAAACCGCACATGAAGGTGATGGTCTCCTCGAATTAACAGAGGAATATCTCTCATCCATAATGTATTCTGCAGTTCTGCAAAATTATGGTGTATCTGCTCTTCTGCAGGCTTTGAAAACGATATTTATTAACATATCCAAAAGCCAACCAACGATAGAATAATCGAAAAAGGATGGTCTAGTCCATAAATTACAGAATACCCACTTCTGTGGGGTATACAGTATTATTTTCCTAAAAAGAATAGTAATCAGAAAAGAGGGGTGCGCAGGATAAAAATGTATGCGGTGTCCTCACCTGAGGTAATATGGAAACTCGTCGAAGGTGACAGTGCTTTGTCTGCCGTCGACGACCTGTCGCAGCAACTCCTGCTCGATCCGTTCTCCTGTCATGGCATTTGGAGAATTATTGTTTCGCGTCCATCTACCCACAGTCTGTCCAGAAGCCAAACCAAGTCCGACTCCAACACCGACTCCCACGCTCAATGCGGACATCAGAATATGTTTTTGCTCCATTGTATTCGAACTCCTAGAACCCCAACCACTTCGTCGGAACTTCAACTTCCCTCAATCTCTCGTCCAAACCTTCCAATACAAAGAACAATCCCGATATAGTAACAGAAAGCAACAATCTCCAGAGCAAAACCTTTACTGTTAATCCTTCTTCAGTTCCCTGCACTCAATCCCATGTTTAATCAGAACAACACGAGATCCAGTCGGAAAGAAGAGATTTACGATAAATTTCCATCAAGAAATCATAATCCAAAAACTCGAAAAACCACCTAAACTTCAACTTTTCTTTTTGAATATTTAAATTCTGTAACAGAGATTCTAAAACCTTCAGAATCCGATTCCTAAACTAACAAGTGAAGATTACGTGATCCGGTTAAAATTCATGAAATCATCTTAAACTTTTTTTGACTCAAATCAGAAATTGAATCTTCAAAGACATAATCAGACAAAGAGTATATTCGATTTTGAAAAAGACGACGAAGAAGAAAATCTAATTCTAAGTTCTGACCGGAGAGATTGATTTTCGGAATTCCGACAAGAACAAACTTGCGCTGACCGTTTCTCCGTCTCTGGCTAAAAATTTGTCTGTTAAACCTCGTGTAGTTCTTCTCCTATGATCGCTCCCTCTCTACCTATTTATAACCACCGAGATTATGGGATCTCAATCCCTTCAAAGTCTCCAAGAAAAGGGAAAAGAAAGGGAAACGCTGCAGAAAGGAGTAGTTTTCGGGAGCTTTTTCTCTTTTTTTTTTTTTTTTATTTACTTTCCGGCTACCGGGAAAAATCACATTTCACTTTGGAGGAGGAGGAGGATGGGGGGCTGTTTATAGCCTTAAAGGTTTCATTTGAAAAAAAGGGGGGGGGGGGTGGGCTTATAGTTATAGCCTTATAGGAATATAGGGCCGGAGATATGAGGTGCAGTGGAGTCGGTTTTTCCCGCTTTTCCAGGCCTTCAATATCGGAGTTTTTTGAGGGTCTATTGGAAATTTTTTGCAGTGGCTACGTGGCATGAAGTTGACGGTAGTTTGATACTTTGACGCTTATTGAATATTTTTTTTAAATTAAAAATAAAAATAATAAATGTTTTGGGTTTTCGCTTATAAATAAGAGAATAGAGTCATTAAAGAGACTGGAATAAAACCGCCTTGATGCGCCGAAGTCTGAAGCTGACGGCTTACGCATTTGGCTCAATGCTCACGATAGAAATCCTATTGAATCGCATGGTTTTTAAACTGGGATCGGATCGGATCGGAGTGGTATTGGTCAGCACTGATTCCGAATCTTTACCTTTTCAATCCATACACACGTGTATGGTCTATGGCACCATTTGATAATGTTTTTGTTGTTTTTGTGTCTAGAAACAGTATAAACGATTTTTCATGTTTTCGAGAATAAAAACGGATTTTTTGATGTTTAATAAACATGTTTATGAAATTGAGTAAGGTTGGGTAGATTCTTAGGTTGGTGTACATTTTGTTGGGGAATTTGAACTTCAATCCCCATGAACGATTCAGTAATGGATTCATGAGAGTTCAGAGAGAATTGGAAGAAATCTATGAAGGAATTGATGGATGTGGATTTAAAATTTCCACTAGCAAAGCAAAAATTCAGTGTATTCCTTCTCGTTTCCCTGGAGAATCTTCGAACTTTGGAAAGTCGTCAGGTAAGGTAAAAGCTGGATTGGAAGATGCAACTTTTCATCAGGGTCCATCGATTTTTTTGCCCACAAGTTGTTTGAAGAAACGGAAAGTAAGTCTGACTTGTTTCGTAAAACCATTTTCTAGACACATAAATAAGCTTCTATTAATGTTTCAAAAATAGGTGAAATGAAAATAGGTTGATCAAACACTTTTTTGGGTGTTTTTCCGTTGCTGATCACAGAAAAACTAAACAATACGTTCTGAAAATATTATCAAATGACGCCTAAGGGTAATATAGCAATAGAAACTTTCTTTTCTAACATTT
>NC_056570.1:7320275-7388998 GCF_013358625.1 Macadamia integrifolia
GGGGCTGCGGTTATGGGAATCGAACAAGAACAAGAAGATGCTTGAGCCTTCTCTGTTTCTGTTCCGTTGTGAATCGGAAGTGAAGTAGACGCCCTTGTGAAGCTCCGATGGGGTTTCATCCTAATCGGAAAAAGAGGGTTCCGAGGTGAAGACCCTCTCTCTCTCCTCACTCTCCCTCTCTCTCTCTCTCTCTCTCTCTCTCCTCCCACCCAACCAAACAAAGTCGGGGTGGGAAGCTATAGTAACTTTTCCTCATTTTTCCATTCCGGTTCTTCACCCCACTAACATGTGGGACCCATGTGTCATACAATCCCACCCCCAACTTCCCTCTAAACAAACGGGCCCTAAAGGGACTGGAAAAATACCGCCTTGATGCGCCGAAGTCTGAAGCTGACGGCTTACGCATTTGGCTCAATGCTCACGATAGAAATCCTATTGGATCGCATGGTTTTAAAACTGGGATCGGATTGGTATTGGTCAGTACTGATTCTGAATCTTTACCTTTCCATACATACGCGTATGGTGTATGGTCTATGGCACCATTTGATAATGTTTCTGTTGTTTCTGTGTCTAGAAACAGTATAAACGATTTTTTATATTTTTAGGAATAAAAACGGATTTTTTTATGTTTAATAAACATGTTTATCAAATTGAGTAAGGTTGGGTAGATTCTTAGGTTGGTGTACATTTTGTTGGGGAATTTGAACTTCAATCCCCATGAACGATTCAGTAATGGATTCATGAGAGTTCAGAGAGAATTGGAAGAAATCTATGAAGGAATTGATGGATGTGGATTTAAAATTTCCACTAGCAAAGTAAAAATTCAGTGTATTCCTTCTCGTTTCCCTGGAGAATCTTCGAACTTTGGAAAGTCGTCAGGTAAGGTAAAAGCTGGATTGGAAGATGCAACTTTTCATCAGGGTCCATCGATTTTTTTGCCCACAAGTTGTTTGAAGAAACAGAAAGTAAGTCTGACTTGTTTCGTAAAACCCTTTTCTAGACACATAAATAAGCTTCTATTAATGTTTCAAAAATAGGTGAAATGAAAATAGGTTGATCAAACACTTTTTTGGGTGTTTTTCTGTTGCTGATCACAGAAAAACTAAACAATACGTTCTGAAAATATTATCAAATGATGCCTAAGGGTAATATAGCAATAGAAACTTTCTTTTTTAACATGTGTATATCTGTTTGATATGGTCCAATCAGGCAGATCTATATCAATATTAAAATAATTGATTTCTTCTAATGGTCTTTCATCAGTCTATTATTGATCTAATCTCATTTTTTCATATATATATATATATATATATATATAATAGAGTGTCTTCTCACACAGCAAATAGAGGAATTTATATATAACACTAATGTTTTGAAAAATATATCATCCATATGAAATCCACATGATTAAAGAGAAAGGAAATAACAAATAAGTTACGGGGAAGATTTTCCCACCAAAAAAAAAAAGAGTTCTATTGGGGTTTTCAGTTTTTTCTTTTTAATCAATTTGTTATATTCATCATGGTTGGTTCAATTGATTTTGATTATTTTAAATAATTTCTAAACAATAAAATCAATATCATACCAGTAAAGAGTTTGATCAATTAAATCAATCTGTGTTTTTGGAAATAATTGGTTTCAATTCAATGTAATCAATTTTGAACCCGGATCCTCTCCTGGACCATAACCTCTTGTAACAATCTCCTGGTGAAGGTCATGGTCCAAGAGAGGATCTGGTGCTGTCAAATTTAATTGATTCAATTGATCACTTTTCATTTTTTACATCCTTATCATATACGCAAAAGCCTAGTATTTTTCCCCTTTATGGAAAATGAGATTGAGAGGGCTATAGATCTCCTTATATATCCAATTTTTAAAGCTTTTGGTTCTTAATATTCTTAAAGATCTAATTAAAAAGATTACGCATCATTGAGTTTCTGTCTTTTATCACAAATATAAGGAGAAAATACCAAATGAGGTTTGGGTTGTGAAAGCTTACCAAACATTAAAAACACCTACTCAGATGATCTGAGTCATCTGTCCAGTGGTGGTGGCCATTTATTAAGGTCATTTGTGATCAGGGTTTAAAAGAATGGAATCTGGAATTGGATCAGTCCTGGCCAATTTCAATCTGATCTATATGGGAATTGGCGGAATTAGCCTAGAACAGTCAGAATCGGCCAAAATATGCCCTAACCTTAGAAAATCAGTATGGATCAACTGTTGTAAAATCTAGATCGGCTGAACTTGGGATCAACCTTGATCGATTTGATCATATAATCCAGATTTTTAAAACGCTATTCGTGATGAAGATTAGAAAAGGTTATTGGAGATGGCGAATGGTGAAAGTAGTACGATCAGATCAAAATAGGGTTTTAGTGCATGGTATGAGGTATCAGTTGCCATTGATATCGATTATATATCGACTGGATCACATCAGATTGGACCATTTTCCCCCTAAAATACTAATATGGGTATGGGTTTTTCTGGGACCATTTTGTCCTCTCTTGTTCTGTTACCACTGATACAATATTAGTCAGGTAATAATATCAATCAAGGTCGATCCAATCCCGACAAATAAAACCATGATTCAAAATAAAATGGATTTTGTTTCTACAAATCTATTTATGAGTAAAGTTAAAAGGGGACCAAGAAAACCATGGTCTCAAGGTTTTTAAATCATTGGGTTACTGAACAAATCAAAGTTAGTAAATGTATCAAATTATAGTCACAATAATAAATGGAAGTAGTAAACTGATATTGCTCATGGCATAGATAGAACAATCTTAATGTAATCATTTATGTAAAAAGTATGACTCGTCATTATAATTTAATGGGTCTCATTCAATAGGAGTATGTTGGTGATTGAGTAGTAATAATTTTATGGAAAAGCGATGTCTCATGCTTGAGAATATTCATACTAGAAATGCTTCATGTGTCATCGTTTTTCCATAAAATTATTACTACTCAATCAATTTTGTTGTAGGAGTTAAAAGTATAAGATTTAAAAGTGAAAGAAGAAATAATTGGAAAAAATATGCATTCTTTTTTCACATTCTCTCTCTCTCTCTCTCTCTCTTATATATATATATATATATATGTATATGTGTGTGTGTTAAATACATATTGTTGTCATTTGTATTTTTTTACGGAATATTTAAAGATATTACTAAAAGGTGAATTATTATTATCACAAAGGTATTTTTTTTTTCTAAATGTTATAAAGTATTTATTTTGCTATGTAGATAAATGATATATCAATTCCGGCCATTGGATAGATAGGACATGATCTATATTGATCATGTGTCAAATTTAGAGTTCAATTCTATCAAACATCATTTTTTTATTGGCATACATCCCAAAATACTAATTTGGGTTTTTTTTTTAACCATTTTACCCTCTCCTTTTCTGATACCACTGATACGATGTTAGTCTAGATGTAATGATATCGGCCATGATCAATCCGATCCAATACTTAAAAGTATGATTCAAAACATATAGATTTTGTATCGACAAAGTATTTATGAGAAAAGTGAAATGGAAACATGAAAATCCATGGTCTCAGGGTTTTTAATTCATTGGATTACTAAACAAACCAAAGTTATTGTAAGTATCAAATTATAGATACAATAAAAAATGGAAGGAGTTAAATGCTATTTGCTCATGATTATGATTATGGCGTTAAAATAATGATTATGGCGTTAAAATTTGGACATACCTAAATGACAAAGAAGTTAAAGAAAAAACCACTAGAATTGGCTTCTCACATTTGACATTAGTGTGAACAAGATAATCTATCATATGGTAACACAAAATTATTTAAAAGAAAATCATAGTTCTTCATAAGCTTTCCATATATGACCTCATGTTATGGGCAAGTTGCACACATTTACTCAGTACTTTATAAGGGTTTACTAAATGTTTTCATTTGATTTCTAGAATTTGATTGAAGGTAATAAGGAAGGTAAAACCTATGTAATGTTTATCGTTCCTTCCTTTGCAAAACTTTTAATTACAATCAATTTTATATCAAAAAATGATTTACTCTATGTAAACATGGATGTTACATTGGGACTATAATAGAGTGGGGACCGAAACACTAAATTTTTCCATGCCTCCACCCTTCAGAGACGTAATAGGAATAAAATCCTTAAACTCAGAACTGGCTTTGGTGAATGGACTCAAAATGAAGAGGAAATAGTTCATGAGGTGGTGGATCAATACAAAACCATTCTCTGCTCTAAAGGAGTTAATGAACTTGCTCTCCAAGTTGTTTTACAGACTATATCCCCTGTTATTAATGTGGCTAATAATGAATCTTTGTGTAAACAACCTGGGCTTGAGGAAATCAAGGCGGCATTGGGTTTCATGGCCCCCCTTAAATCCCCTGGGCCAGATGGCCTACCACCAGCCTTTTTTCAAAATTACTGGGACCTTGTCAATACTGATATCTTTCATTTTGTACAGGAGTTCTTCAATGATGGAGTGATGCCTAAAGATCTTAATGATACTATGATATGTCTCATTCCTAAGCATGACCACCCTGAATCTGTTGACCACTACAGACCAATTAGCTTGTGTAACGTGGTTGTGAAGATTGTGACAAAGATTGTGGCCTCTCGCTTGAAGAACATCCTTGATAAAGTCGTTTCTCCTGCACAATCAGCATTTGTTCTTGATTGCCTTATATCTGATAACATCCTCCGTGCCCACGAAGCCTTCCATTATATTTTTCATAAGAAGAAAGGTAAAAGAAGATATGTGGCAATGAAGCTAGACATGAAGAAAGCCTATGATAGGCTTGAATGGAGATTTATAGAGGGGGTACTCACTCGAATGGGGTTTTGCCAGAAGTGGATTTCAATGGTTCTCTCATGCATTTCTTCAGTCTCATATAAGATGATTATCAATGGCTCGGTTCGTGGTGCTATAACCCCTTCACAAGGCATTCGCCAAGGCGACTCCTTGTCTCCGGCAATCTTTGTGATTTGCTTCCAAGCCTTGAGTGCAGTTCTCCACAAGGCTAGAAATGATGGTTTTATACATGGCATGAAAATTCGTAATAGAAGTGAACCCCTATCTCATCTACTTTTTGCTGATGACACTCTAATCTTCTTGGAAGCCAATCCTACTGAAATTCAGATTATCAAGTCTTGCCTGGAGTTGTATTGTTTGGCTAGTGGACAGCAAGTCAACCTCCAAAAATCTTGTTTAGTCTTCAGTCCCAACACGGTGGCGAAGTTCAAACGTTGGTTTTCACGTATCTTGAAAATCCCTTATAGAACTCCTCCAAAGAAATACTTGGGACTTCCCATACATTTCGGTACTTCCAAGCTTGAGTTGTTTAAGGAAATCAATAAAAAAACTGAAGGTAGAATGCAGAGTTGGAAACACAAATTATTGTCATATGTCGGGAAGGAAATTATACTGAAATCAGTCACTCTTTCGATGAATACCTATGTTGCCACCCATTTTAAATTGCCAGCGGCTCACCATTCTACTCTTCGAAAGGCGGCAACTCATTTCTTTTGGAATGGGATCGATGAAAAGCACAAGATCTGCTAGATTTCTTGGGACAGAATGTGCCGCTCTAAAGACAAAGGAGGGTTGAGACTCAGAGACCCTGCCATACACAACATAGCTCTCCTAGGCAAACTGGCATGGAGGTTGTGGAAGTTCCCTACCTCTCCCTGGGCTCAAATGATGAAAAGTACATACTTCCCAAATACTGATTTTCTCCATGCTACAGCGGGTTCATCTCCCTCTTGGGGCTAGCGAAGTGTGCTCGAAGGTAGGAAGGTTTTAGAGAAAGGACTACTATGGTTGGTGGAATCTGGAGAGGATATTCTAATTTGGGAAGATAGTTGGCTTCCATCTTCTCCTAATTTTAAGGTTCAACATCCTGAATATAATGATCATAATTGCAAATGGGTGTCAGACTTAATTGATGAGGAGAATCGGGTACAGAGGGAGGACCTCTTATAGCTTCATTTTCATCCTGAGGATGTTGCTCCATTAAGAAGATTCAATTAAGTCTATTCCCTCGCCAAGACTGCCGAGTATGGGGAGCTTCAAAGAATGGCATTTATTCAGTTAAATCTACTTATCATCACATCTGCAATATGAAAGATAATGCTCAATGTCTTATTCCTTCCTCTTCTACCAATAGACGTCAATACTTCCCATCGAAAGTTGTTTGGCGGAAAATCTGGAGTGCTCAGGATATGCCCAAGGTTAAACATTTGGTTTGGAGAGCATGCTCTGATGGTCTCCCTTCAGCTGAAGCTCTGATTTGTTAGAATGCTCCTCTCAATCCAACTTGCCCTCGATGTGGATATGAGAACGAGAATATAAATCATATTTTTCTCAATTGTAGCTTTGCTCGGGCAGTATGGTATGGTTCTAGATTGGGTTTCAGCCCTCCATCCGGGGATCCTCATTTAATTAATACTATTCAAGGGTGGAGTTATTTCTCAGCCGCAGGAAAGCAATTGGGGAATGAGATATCTGGTCTGGCATCTTACATTTGTTGGGCTCTATGGTTGGCTCGTAATGATCTCATTTTCAATGGTAGAGATCGCTCACTCAGGGAGATAATCTCATATGTTGAAAAAGAGTTTGATGAGTTTTGCAGTAGCCATGCACCCAATACACATTGTTCTCAGAATCCACAACAAATTGGTTCTAACCGTTCAGTACATTGGTGTCCTCCCTGCCCCTCCTTTTATAAACTCAATACTAACGCTACCATGTCCAAGATGAAGATTGGAGTGAGATTTATTCTGAGAAATTCCGACGGTGTCCCCAAGTTTGCTATCTCTGAGCCAATTTTTTTCTCATCTATTCTTCAAGGAGAAGCAATTGCAATTCGGTGTGGGCTCTTACATAGTATTGCTGAAGCAATTGAAAACAGATAATTTTGAGCTTGCCACTATCTTAAGCAGCAACCATGCGGATCCCAAACTTGAAGTTTTCGGTATTTGGACGGACATCAAATAGTTGGTTACCTTTTTTCTTTCTTGTTCATTCAAGTATGTTCCTAGGGAGACTAACAGCGTCGCTGACTCCTTAGCTCGGAAAACCACCTCCTTAGCGTGCAGGATGGTTTGGCCCTCTTCTACTCCTTGGATTTCTGATCTATGTAAATTGGACTCCTTGCACTGGTCACGCATAAATATATAGGACCGTTTTTACCAAAAAAAAATACATTGGGACTATAATTAAACGAAATTACTCGACTTCATAATATAAGGGGCAAACTTCTCTATACAGTGAGATGCTAAAAAGGGGTGCGGTTTTTTTTTTTTTTTTTCACATAATCATGTTGTGTTTTGACAACCCCCCTCTCTGTATGTATGTGTTTTAAATACATACCATATTATTGTCATGTCATAAAGGTTGGTTCATATTTTTAAATGCTATAAATTATTTATTTTTGCCATGTAAACAAATGATATATCAACTTTTGTTTTTTAGCAATGATATATCAATTCCAATTATTGGATAAAAACGCCATGGTCTAGATTAGTCATGTCAAATTTTAAAGTCTGATTCAATAAAATATGTTTTTCTGTACTAGCACACATCCTATGCACATTTTCAAAGTCTAATCCACGCACATTTTCAGAGTCTAGTACTGTAGACATTATTGTGCACTCTCTCGATTTGAATGGAAATAATTGGTTTATATTAAAAATATAAAATAAAAATGAATGACTCAGAATTGTCTTGTGATTTTTTAATATCGCCTTCTATTGTTACATAGATAACTATTCTAAAAGAAATCTAAATCTAATAAAAAAGCAGTTCCCTATCCAGGAGAATGGCTTTTGCTAATGTGTCTGTCTCTCTCTTCAATCCAAAATAAGTGGCAGCGATGTCTTTTCATATAAAAAGAAGAGAAGAGAGAGACAAATGGGAGCACTGGTGTAGGTTATGCTTCTTAATAGAGTTCCTTTTCCTATCTGTTTAATATCTATAAGGTTGTTTACTTGTCAAATTTTTTTTTTTTTTTTTTGGATTGAGTTTTACTAAAACCACAGTGAACATAAATTTGTTCATAGCGTTGCCCCGTGACCCCAGGATATAAGAGAGAAAGAGGGGGACGGGGGGTCACATTTAGACCATCTCATCGTTTAGCCACCAATCAAAGAAAACAATTTTTTGTCTACCCAAACTTTCTCACCTTGCTCTTGAGTTCTTAGTCAATCACTACCATGGTTCAAGATGTCGATGAATACCACATAGTATTACTAGCCACAATTTCGATACTTAGCTAATACCATATCCATGGAATGATACAGACTAGATGTACGTAAGGGTGTTAATCGGTTCGGTTTCGGTTTAAATGGTGTGGCTCGGTTCACATTTATTTGGCTGAAACCAAAATCGCACCATTTACTAAATAATTACATTTTCTAAAATTGCAATCATTTAGTAAACGGTTTTTGTTCCACTATTTTTAAACGGTTAGTTTCATGGTTTTAAACAGTTTCAGTTTCGATTTATTCCATACGATTTCTAAACGATTAGCTATCAGTTTGCTAGTTTATTTGCATGTTTACTAAAATTTGCTTTTAGTGATAAATGATTCAATCTTGAGAATGTGAAATGCAAACCATTATGTTTTGTTAAAACAACCAAGCAACTAAGCAAAATAAAATATTACATTGAGAAAGTGAAATGCAAACAAAACTACTAATGAACACCGGTAGTTGTGGTAAATGATGCTGAAATAGGAGTAGAAGGCTTTGAAAACACATCTTCCAAGGCTTCAAATAATTCCTCTTCATCCGTCTTAACTATATAAAGGAAGAAACAATTACTTAGAATATGAAACTAATATCCAAAAAATTTCATACGAGGTTAAAAGAAAAAATATTACCTCCAAAAGTTGGTTACTTAATCGTTAAACGGGTTAATCAGATTGATTTTGATGGTTTTAATTGTTCGATTTTCACGGTTTCAATTCAGTTTAAAACCAACGGGTTAAACGGTTAAAACGGATTCAACACATTTAATTAATCGGCCTTAAACTTAAAACCAAAACCGAACCATTTACTAAATGATTTTACAATTTCGATGTAAATGATTCTATTGGGTTTCGATAAACGATTTCGATTTTAGATCCACATCCTTAGATGTACGATCACTATCCATTACTCACCGAAAGGAGGAGCCAATCCCCGATACATTAGCCGCAGAAATTGAAGCCGAGCTTAGCAGCTGCAGCCGCAGCTAAACCGGAACAAGTGCAGAATGGGCTATTACACGTGTCGTTTAATTGTGACACGATTGGGCGGCTGCCACGTTGGAAACCAACAAAAAACCTTTTCGACATGGACGAGAAATGGGCAGATTAACCGACTCTGGAAATCTGCTGAAAGATTTGTCACTGTTCAAGGAATCGTGAGATTGGAATCTGTTGACTTGAAAAGATTGATGCCGATTCAGGGGATGTGATATGTCTCCTATATGTGTATGACTTCATGATATGACATGGTACGATAAAGCCATATAGCCATCATGGGCATGCAGCTGAAAGGAAACGAAACCATGAAACCTCCGAACCGGTTGGATTGATCGAGATCGATTGAATAAAATTGAACCGAATCAAACCAAAAGTGAACCCGGTTTTGTATCGGGATTTTAGTGACCAGTTAAAAAACCAAACAGATTGGATGGATCAAATGGCCCGCCCGAAGCTGGAAACCAAACCAACTCTAGAACTGATGAAAAAAGACGATAGGAAACTGCTACGAAATCAAAAAATTATTATTGTTGTTTTTTAAATATTAATATGCAACAAAGAAAATGAATGGGGCTGAAACGAAAGAACACTAAGACCAAACCGAACCAAAAAATTTAAACGATATAACCTAGCTTCAGCTTACATTTTAGTTTTGGTTTTGGTCTTGGTTTTGGTTTGATTTAATATTAAATCGAAATTGGTTTAGTACTAGATCAAACCGATATGCTTTCGGACAATGGAAAAAATCTCTTATAATTGTGCTTTCGTTTTGAAAAAGATGCGCTCACTTAGGGGAGGAGATTATTAAGACACTGTTTGATAACGTTTTTATTATTAAGACACCGTTTGATAATGTTTCTATTGTTTCTGTGTCTATAAATAATAGAAACGCACTTTTTGGTGTTTGATAAACCTGTTTCTCGAATTGAGTAGGGTTAGTTAAATTTCTTGGGTCGGTGTATGTTTTGTTGGGGAATTCGAACTTCCATCCCCAACAACGATTCAATAATCAATTCATAAAGGTTTGGAGAGAATTGGAAGAAATCCACAAAGGAATCGATAAATGTGGATTTAAGGCTTCCACTAGTAAAACAAAAATTCAGTATATTCCTTCTCGTTTCCCTAGAGAATCTTTGAACTTTGGAAAACCGCTAAGTAGGGTAAATGATGGGTTGTGAGATACAATTTTTAATCTGGAGTCCATTGATTTTTGGGCCCACAAGTTATTCCAAGAAATGGAAAAACAAGTCTCAATTGTTTTGTCAAACCTTTTTCTAGACATAGAAATAAGCGTAAATTTCTATCTATATTTGAAAAAACACGAGAAATGAATTAGGTTTATCAAACAATTTTTGAGGTGTTTTTCCATTTATGAACATAGAAAAATGAAAAAACACGTTTCTAAAGAACGTCAGCAAACGATGCCTAAGATTCAACATGAAAACAGATGATTTGTAAAAAATTGGATGAATTGAAATATTCTTTAGCGACTTTTCCTCCAACCTCACATAGGCACACAAATCAACACTCAGGTGATTAACGCTTAGCCAATGCTCATATCTCTGATTAAAAAACTGTTGAACATAAAGCCGTTAGAGAGGATCCAAATCCAAATTGGATATTCCTCCTTGGTTAGTCTTTTGTACGTAAGTTTTACTCAAATCCTAACAAGTGACTGATGAATGAGTATGAAAGCCGCTATAGCAGCTATTTTCTTCCATAAGAGACAAAGAAATCTTACAACAGCGTACTTACTACAGCACAGGGTTTCAAAGATTCAGGAGGGCAAAATGATGGATCTTAGGATTCCCTGGAGGCTGAAGCTCCACAGGTCACAGACAAAACTGTAGAGATGATGTGTTTGGTTGTCTGTATCGTCCTTGATTTTAGGTTCCATGCATGTATATATATGTATGAACTGCAACTTGCAAAATGGTCTATGACCTACTGTGAAGGTCTTATAAGTTCATTGAATGAAGCCATGCTCAAACAAGAATATATATTTAATTTTAAGAAGAAGAACACCTTTAAATAATGGTTGAAACTTGAAATATAGTTGTAGCATCTTAAATAATGTTTCTTCGAAAATTGAAGTATTTGCAATGTGTTCTTAGAAAGTATACACATTCCTAACACTCCCTCGTAAGTGAGAGAATAGGTACTGCAGACACATATCTAATACGATGAAAACCTACTCTAATATCATGTAAAGTTTTTATATCTCAATCACAGGTTTAAGGGATGGTATTGATATATTGATTCAAATTGGATCAATGCATATTGATCGGTTTTTTTTTTTTTTTTTTTTTTTTTTTTTTTTTAAGTATAATTTTTTACTATTTTACCCCTAAAACGATACGGGTAACTGATCCGGATCAATTAGGGATCGATCTTAACACTGATGCAATACGGTCGATACGATATTGATACTTGAAACCATGATCTCAATAGTTCGAATTGGTAGGTGGAGGGACACGCTGGTGTAGAGGTGTCAATCGATTAGTTTGGATTGGTTTCGGTTTGGTTTCATTGATTTCGGTGTGAGAATGAGTGAAATCGGAACATGAACTAATTTGGATGCACCACTTTTGGTTTCTCTTATCAGTTTTTACTATTGGTTTGATTTCGGTTTACCATGTAATTATATTAAAAAGTATGGAAAAAAAAAGTGTTTTTAATGAATCTCGAGTTGGTATCGATTTCTTATCGAGTTATATCAATTTCAATACAATTTTTTAAGTTCATTTCAATATCTTAACAGTTTCAATGCGGTCCAATTTGGTTTCAATGTCACAAATCTTCAACCCAAAACATGATCCAATAAGGTCATATCATTTCGATTCAATTCGATATTGTTTGGTTTCATTGGTTCATATTAAGTTTTGACACCTCTACCTAGGTGTATAAGGGTGGTTGTAGGTTAATTAATAGTCATTATGGGGCTAAATTCCTAATAACACCAATGAAGAGCGATGGAATAGTTTTGTTCAAGGAGGCAAAGAGATCATTTCACTTGAGGAGGAGAAAGATAGAGAGATAATCCTAATCTATGGGAGAACTTTTTATCTTCCACAGCCGGCTTAGAGTACTGTTTTTTCCTTCTTTCACTTATATAGCTAGATGTACCTATTGTAAAAGAATTCAACCCACTGGTTATCACTCTTTCTAAAAGTTCTCTTTAAATTTATCTTTCACATTAGGCTTAGAGAACTTTTTCATTTCTTTCTTTTATATAGCTAAAAGTACCTATTATAAAATAATGCAACTTGCTAGTTATCCCTCTTTCTAAAAGTTTGATGGGTCTATCTGCCTCCAGTTCTTCTGCATTAGTCTTTCTGTACCTCTCTAAGGAACTTAGACCATGATTTGTCCAATCAATAAGGCATTTTTGTATTTAAAAAAAAAAAGTATGGCATGTGATAGGTTGGTTAGTGCTCAAATTTTTTTAGTTTTGTTGTCTGTAAAGAATTTACATCATTCTTTACTAATGTGGAAAAGTTCAATTCAAAAGCTTCTGTTTTTTTCCCTAAGAAAGGGGTTTCACATTCAAGCCTGATAATAAGGTTTTCAAATTCTTAAAAACAGAAGACAGCTCAACAAAGAAAAGAGTTCCTTCCTTCGATATGAAGTTCAGTTAATAATATTTATTTTCATTTCGAGAAAAAGCTCGTACCATGGATTATAGTGGTATCAGTCTCTGCTGATATCGATCCAATCTGGTCCGGATTAGTATCAAAGACGATCGGTGGGTATCGATCATTTTTGCCTATTGTTTTCAAAAAGGTACGTTTTTTTTTTACTGTTTTACCCCTAAAACGATACGAGTAACCAATCCGGATTGATCAAGGATCGGAGATCTGTCTCAGCTGATATTGATACTTGAAACCATGGCTGGTATGCTATTGGGTTGCCTAGCCTGTGTCATTCTCTCTCTCTCTTCATTTTGGAAATGATTTCAATTTTCCTCCCATCCCAGCCCCCATGAATCCTCTCTCCCCCCTTTTTTTTGACACTAATTTGGATTTGTTTTCCAGGTCAAAACAATACATAAGAAAAGACATGTAATATTTAGGTGATTGAGTTTTATTAGACCCATGGTGAATGAGAATCGTGGGTGTGGGTGTGGGTGTGGGTGTGGGTGTGGGTGTAAGACGGTATCAGAAGGGTATTTTGAGAAACCTAGGATGTTGGGTCTTGAACCATCCTTTAGGGTGAACAAAAACTTTCTCCATTATCTAAGTAAAGGTTTTTTTCTTGAAAAATCCTTCTCCATAGAGGAAGTGACCATATATGATTGAACTCTTACCGTCATTATCTCACATGGTGAATGAACGGGTGAAATAAATCTCGTATCTTATATCTATTGAAAATATAAGATTGTGTTTGGTATGTATTATAGGAATAAATTATGGGTCTAAAGCACATTTTGAAACCAATTCTTATCTATTCTCTCGCTTCAAATATGTTCTAAACTCAAAAATTCTATTTGGAGAATAAATATCAAAATACGTTCTAAATACTAATAAATCTATTCGTAGAATACATACCAAACATCATAATATTTATTTCAACTTTTTTCCCTTCTTGTAAACAAAATGGAGAAGTAAAAGTGGGAAACTGATCCCACTAGTTTCCATTTCTTCAAGTAATCTATTCATAAAGGTCCTTGATCAGCAAGAAATTAAGATTGTGAACAGAATTGTGTCACTTTAATGGAACACAAGCTTTTACAAATCCTTTTTCTTTCTCTCTATTCATCTTTTGACTTTTTCCATTTGCTTTCTTTGAAACCAATCGCAAGAAACCAAACAAGAGGAATTAAAAAAAGTTGGAAAAGAAAAATATGAGAGAGAGAGAGAGAAAAAAAAAATTATTAAGCAGTGTCAAATCAAACACGTGAATGATAAAGTGAACCTTTTACCCTTTACGCTGTGAAAAGTAGAGACTACTTATCAGTTATCACTCTAATAAGAAAATCACTATCAGGATGGAGAGATCTGTGAATGAAAGAAACCATGAAACCAGGAAAGGGCGTGGTGAAGAAGACAGCTAAGAAGAAAAAGATTATATAATATGTGGAATACACGCACTGCCACTTTGCATAAGTGCATTTTCATACAAAGAATCACACATCACTCAAACCCCCCACCCCCTCCCCCTTTTTTTTTCTTCTTTTGAAGGAAAACCTGACCCCTACCAAGAAAAAAAGAAAAAAAGGAAAAAGGGCAGGGAACCAGACCTACTTTCTTCTCTTTAGTTATTACTCTAAGCTTGACTGATTTAACAATTAATGACTACTTTATAACAATGGTAGGTAAATCTAACATAGGTCTTAGATATCTTCTTAAAAAAAAAATCAAATAATAATAACAAAATCAAATAAAAAATAAAAAAACTTAGGTATTGATATCGGTATTGATATGTATCAATCGTAAATACAGAGATAGATTGGATCGTTTTGCCTCTCAAAATTAGGGGTGTCAAAATTTAGCAAGCCGTAATAGGTTCGACCTGAACTGATCGGTTGATCCTCAAGCCCAGTCCAATCGATTACTAAACTTTTGGGTTCAAGCACTAACTGATTAACAATCGAGCGGTGTTGGTGCGATGTGGATCGAATATCGTGACAACCAATGACCAACCATGTATAGGACCAATTAGATTGTTTAAGCCTATTTGACCTGATTAGAGCTCATTTATGTTCCATTTATAACTTAATTAATCAATTTGCCCATTTAAAGCTTGATTAACGACCTAATTACATGGAGCACAATTATGGACTAGAAACTGATCAGTCGAATAGACACATGTCCATGCCATGGTCCATGATTCCCAATTACCTAAATGAGCGAAAACAGTGTGAGGCCTTAAATTAGTGGGGGACAATTATGCCCAATCGAAATCGATCAAGCTCAATCGATTGACATCCCTACACAAAATATCCTAACTTTGGACCATTTTACCTTCCCTTGTATTGATACAACTATTATGGCATTGAATTGTACAAGATTTAGAAAAGTAGAGTCGAGGATCATATTGATTAGCAAGATTATAATTCGGTTCAAAATGTACCAGAATCTACCAAAAATGAAGTACAATGGATTAGATCAGTTATGAACAATTCTAATTCAAAACAGTCGTCTGGGCTTGGCCACTAGACCCCCTTTGTGAAGACACCCCTTTTTCTAAAGTTATTTTACCGAGTTCCTTAGAAAGAATTCTTGCACCCTTAAAGTAGTCTCTACCTACCCACTTGTGTTGGTTTTAGGTACAAGTAATCTTTTGTTGAAAGTTTTTCCTAGGCATGCTGATAGGATAACAATACCTTCAACCATGATGGGACATAAAAGTCACATATTTCGATTTCCAAAGACAGAAAACAAGATTCTCCACCAATGCAGCCGTGAGTCCGTGACCCATAAGGAATCAATAGAAATGGTGGGTGTGATCTGTTGGAATAATTTTTTATTGGGCCATTAAGAGTTCCACAGCCACAAATTGTATACGTTGAAGGTTGAAATCTACACAACTATAATGAATTGATGTTAGGGGAGAAACAAACAGGTGATAAAGTAATGGGTTTGGCAAAAGGTTTTATGTACGGCTGTGTCTGTAAATGATTCTAACTATTTTTTTGGCTAACTATGAGTATTTAAGAAGTCCTGGGAATTCATAATGACCCCATAACCATATGGTCATATGGATCGGATCATACCAGGGTTAAATAAAAATCATTCAATTTTCAGTGAAAGTTATGAAGAGCACTAAACATTTCGTGTGAGTGACCCAAGATTTTCTTAGTGGGAATCAAGCTTAAGACATTTGAATTTGCGGCTCATACCAAGTTTTATTGGTTAGAGGTAAATGATTGTACCTTTAATTGTTAGATGAGAGAAAAAAATATATATGATCACTTTTTTGCTGTTATTCTTATTCAACGACTGCAAAATACAATTGTATACATACACGATCGTGCGTAAAATAATATATATATATATATATATATATACACGACAAACTTTGGTTCAATAGTTTTGGTCTACCTAAAGAGAAATTTTTAATTTGTGCCGACATAGGTGAGGGTATGAGATGAGGCCATGAGGGTGAGGGCCATCTCTGATGGGACGACAGAGTTGGTCAAAAGGAGATGGAGGGAGACACGAAACCATTTCTAGCTTTTACGTGAATGTCTAGTTGGACAATGGCCTTTAACAGGTGGAAGGCACATGAATGCCACCAGCTTTTCTTGTATACAAGTCTATATTCTAAAACAGCACTTCCATCCAAAACTAAAAAGTCTAGAAGAACCCCCCCCCCTCTCTCTCTCTCTCTCTTACATTGTCTAATAAATCATGTACCATATTTTTAATTTAGGGTAGAGCTTTTCCAAAAAATCCTCACCAATGAGAGGATGGGAGGTGGATTCATTTAGTAGAAAACCTATATTTTGTTTGAGGAGAGAATGTGTCAGTATAGGTTTTATAGCTCATTATGTGGAATGGCATGGAAAGGAATATCCACTTTTTTTTTTTGGTAAGGAATATCCGCTTGGCATTATAAGAATCTTTTTTTAACTTCTTTCGGCTGTACCCATTTGGACTTCTAATGCTTATATGACAGCAATTGACTATGATAATTGTCATTAAGTTGATCGTCATCTTGACTTTGGCTTTGTCTTTTTCTTTCATTATATTAAATTTTAGGATCAAGTTTTTTGTCACCTATGATGAGAAGAGAACATCTTTTACTTGTGGGTTCTAGTGCTTAAATATGACTCTTGAAACAGTGGGGAGGTAGTTCAGATATTCATATACAAAGGAGCATGTCATTATAGCATCTTAGTGGTGGGATTCCCTTCATCTACAATGAAAGAAAACTTTTGTTTCAACTTTAAACATACTTTTTAATTCATTATTAAAAAAATTAGGTTTAATTTTATATCCTAAATAAGAGGACCTATTGTTGGATTTAAGTTATTCAATATTATAATTTTATTATAAAGTTTAATTTTCAAAAGATTTAAAACATTTTCTCCTTGTATTTGTTTTGGCATGAATTATAACAGGGAACTTGTAAAGGAACAAAAGAACCTTCTTAAAATTAAGTCCCATATTGGTTTGGGAGGAAATAAATGATGGACATATAAAGTTTTGGCTCCAAAATCATATAATCACACCCCTCCATTGAAGATACACACATACAAATATATTTGTATGTATTTACACTACATGGAGAGACATTTCATGAACCAAACATACTTGCACGTAGAAAGACACGTACAATCACCTCTACATCTATAAATATAGAAGTCATAATGGGATTTGTTCTTTGATACACAATAGCGTATAAGAATGTTCTACTAGTCCAATCTTTTTTGTTCGCTTTGTTCTCTGAAATTGTTCTTCATCCACAAAAGACTTTGTTTGGCTTAAAATGTATATTGTTTTCTACCCTTCTTGTCTTGAACAAATATTGAGTATTACCTTCAGATATCGTTGTTGTAATCACTTTTGGAGTGCACCTTAAGTAGTTGAAGAGTTGTTTTATCTTAGAGCTGAAGACGTATGGTCAACCCGATTGCATATTTATACTGGGATGTTCAAATAACTTAAGGAGAATTTGCCTATATGACTCAACTTTACATAGATTGAAGGATCTCTATTATCTTTAGGAAACTCAAATTTATAAGTTTTTGGATGAAATTTGGATGAAGAATAGGGAATGGAAGGCCTACTTGCATATGTTTCCTTTCACCTATGGTGAACGTGAGAATTCCTCCTAACAAGGGTATCGGACGGTATAAAAAGGGTATTGGGAAACAATAGGAGCATTATCGACTTCGTACAATAGGATGGAGGAAAATTTGGCCTTACTCTCTCATAGATTTTCCCCAATTAAATAGAAGTAAGCCGGTGGGGGAGAAAAATCAAGGCCCAAGTATGGCCTAGTGGTTTTCTCTATCCATGGGCTTGGCTCAACCATGGATACAATAGCGGTGCCAATTCCAGGCCGTGCCAGAAATGGCCAGGGTTTTAGGATTTACAGCCAATCCGTATCGGTATAGGCTGACACCGATACCAATATCTCTCGATGCCAGATTGGTGATACAGTACAGACAATGTAAAATGCTCAAAATCCATATTAATATATCTTTGAGAGCAAAAATGTCCGATACAAACCGATATTTATTGGTATTGATATTGGTTTTGGAACTGATCGATACCCAATCCGATACGATAAACTAATCTGTTCGATGTTTGTGTTTCATCTTTGTATCAAAGCAATGGTAATCTTCTCCCATCTTTGCACATGTTCGTGTGTTGGGATTGCGACTCTACATAGGCCCATTATTTATTTTGGTTGGGTCTAACTTTGAGCGGATAATTAAATGGCAGCGTGTCTTGAAAAGGAGAAGGTTTCCCTCGAAACCAATCTGGGGATGGAATCTATCACCCCACCTCAACGACAATGTGGAGAATGACATCATTTACATGGGACTCACATGCAGTGTTATCAATTCGGCTGAATAATTCGGTCGAACCGAATTTTTTCGAATTTAATCAAAAATTCTGACCGAATCTGAATTAAAGATAAAATTCGGTAAAATTTGCGATTTTTTCAAAAGTGAATATAAAACGCGAATAATTCGGACCGAACCAAATTAAACCGAATTATTCGGTCCACTTAAACAGTATTTAAAAAAAAAAACCAAAAAAAACAAAAAAACAAAAAAACAAAACCCAGTAAGCTTTTTTGACCGAATCCTTAAATTAATCAATCGAATTATTCCGAATAATTCTCCGCCCGAATAATTCCCGAATCCGAATTTGCTAACTATGCTCACATGATCAAGTTAGGAGAGAAAAAATAATAAAATAATCTCATGTGAGAAGGTGATATTATATTGATATTAGGATCCAGCTCCCTTCCGACACTATAGGGGTGGTAACGCACATCCAACGGCCGGAAGCACCCACACATGGACCCCAACACATTGACGCACGTCTCAAGGTGCTCCAAGCAGTCAAATGTGCACTATCACTTCCACCTTGCCATAGAAGAGCCCCACCCTTCGTGTCATTGTGGGAAACTTTTCCCCCTTTGGAATTGAAAGCCATTTGAAATGAATTCTAGCGCTCGTGGCATAAAAGTTCATAATAAGAAATGGGGTCATCCTTTTTTTTCCTAAGAATATGAAAAAAATGTTTCCCACACAACTGATTTCCCGTATGCCCTCTCACATGAGTTTAATTTATGGGAGAGAAAATTTATTTTTTGGTGGAATTTATGGGAGAGGCTATTCTAAGCAAACAACATTGTTTAATACACCAATGAGATGCAACAAATTCAAAGAAGTGAGGTCATTTCATATGAAGAGAGACATAGACATAGACATAGAAATGCTAACGTACCCACCTCTCCCTTTAGGTATTTATTGAAAGAAAAAAGAAAACTAAAAGGCAGCAAGACCCATGCACCCACACACATAGCAAAACGACACGACCCGAAACAAAACGAACCCACCCCCCGTCCTGGTGATAGTGGAAATCCCTTCATGAGTGGGGAACCCTGGTTTTGGCGGAGAACAAATAGAGCCCAAGAAAAGTGGGGCTTGGAGATATGCAAACCAGAGGCCAAAGAAAGTAGAGTTTAGGGAATCCCTCTTTACAACAGCTTAGGCCTGGACTATCCTAGCCCAATAGTTTGAGGCCCACTCACTTTCGGCTGGTCCATTGATGGCCTACGAGATTCTTAGTCTCCCGACCCATGCCTCTTTCATAACCAACGTCTCTGGCTCCGTCCCGTTTTTATTTATAGTTATAATCTACGAAGGTAAAAGACTCACACTCCATTTGTGTGCGGATTCTGCCCTCTTAATTTTAGTGAGGGCCCACATTCTCTCTTTCCTCTGAAATCCACTATTTATATAAACACTGCCCCGAGGAAACTTCACGTAATAAAATACCCAGTTCTTATTCAGTGGGCTTTGGGCTTCCATCATGGAAGTGGCCCATTCCATGTTTATGAAATATAACCTATGCTCTTTAGGATTAAGTCCAATTCGCTGATTCCATTCACAAAGAATCTGCACCGTTGATGAAGAAAGAAATTCTTTCATCCACCCCATTTAGACTATGGCTGCGTTTGATAATGTACTAGAAAAACATTTCTGGACTTTTTACGTTTTATGTGAACGAAAAACGGAATAAATCGTTCGGTGCATTTATGGTGTGTTTCGTTTTTTTTTTTGAACAAAAAGTGAAAAAAAAAAAAAAATGATAGAAACGAGAATTGATGGAACAATAAAAGGTTGTTCTGTTGTTCCAGTTTCGTTAAAAAAAAAAAAAACGACATTTTGACATATAAACTAAAATTTCCATTATTGACAAGAAATGTCGTTTCTGGAATAAAAATGTTACCAAACGTAGTCTATAGGTATGATTATGATCTCACATTAAGAATCACCTTTGAAAACATATGAGGCTGTGTTTGGCAGTCATTCGAAAAAACATTTCTGGCGTTTTTTCGTTTTATGGGAATAAGAAAACGGGAATCTTCTGTTTGGTATCCATGGTCTGTTTTTCCATTTTTTTGAAATGAACCGGGAAAAAAAGAAAAACACCAGAAACAAGAAATGTTGGAATGTGATAAGCATGTTCCAACTTTTGAGTTTCGTTTCAAAAAGAAATTTTGACATAGAAACGGAAAATTCTGATTTTGACATGAAACGTCATTTTTAGAACAGAATGACTATCAAACACAGCCTAAGGTGTAACAAACACATCAAGGTTCATTTGATGGAACATCACAGTAAGATGAAAATGGAATGTGAACCCTAAATAAGACATGCTTGTAGCTTCTTGCTAGCTGAAACAACAACCCAAGGCAGACACTTCTAACCGATAGCCAAACAACTGCGATCTGGTCCCCCTTATATATAGTATTATTTCTTGATAATTTTTGTGTTTTCCTTGCAGAAGCTGAGGCATTGATTCCTTAGGAAGAAGGTGGCCATAATAATTCTTTGCAGTGACCATTTGGGTCTGTTCTATCCATCTTTCTATGTAAGGATAACAAACAATCGAATCCATTTATCCACTTCAAGTGTATGAGATTCTTATTATATGACTTCATATAAGCTTTGAAGCTACGCAAAGTCTCTCCCTTGAGAGTTGAGGAATGGTTACAAGTAAAGACAACCAGCATTTAAATAAGGGTTGGATCCCCCCCAAAGAAACCACAAAACACAAAATAAGGAAAAAAAGAGAAGGAGAGGTAGGGGTTACCCTTTATTTAAGGTGTTGATTGATGGAAGAAAGAAAACAAAACCATATGAAGAAAGAAAGAAACAAAGAGGAGGGAGTGTGTCTTCACTCATCAAACCCTGGCTTTTCTCGTAACAGATTTTGTCTTTGTTCCCCTTTGTGTGTTACTGCCATGTGAACTAAGCCCATCTGCCCATGTATTCTGACCTGGTTAATAGAGGATCCAGACCCAATGAAGTATCAGATTTGGCCTAAACGAAGACAAGGGAAGTCCTTGGTCCTTTTCAAACTACCTTATTCTCTCAACTCTTTTTGTGGACCTTGGGAATCACTAGAAGATGAAGGCCTTTCACACTTCAGAATTGTTGATTGGAACTAATTTCCATCTCCAAAAGAAACAAGGGGGATGTCAAAGTTCAGCCTGAACCGATTGGACCGGATGAAATTGACCAGTTTAGTCCATATTGAATCAAATTTTTATCGGTTCGGTTTAAGATTGGGGTTTTATGGAACCGGTAGAAATTGAAATTCAATCGGACCAACAAAATGCATTGATTGAAGTTGGAAAAAAAAAATTGAGACCAATAGTAACCCGATAAGAAGCTAGAAACGAGGGGAGTTTCCTTTTCCCTTAGCCTAAGGGTGTCAAAGATCAGCACAAACTGGTTGGAATGACTAAAATCAATTGGTTCAATCGATATAGAATTGAACCTTTATCGGTTTGGTTTAAGAATGGGGTTTTTGAAACTAGTAGAAATCGAAACTCAATTGGATCAACGAAAAAATGGATCAAATCCAAAAAATAAAATAAAAAATGAGATCACCAATAGTAACATGATAAGAAACTGAAAATCTCTCTACCCCCCCTCTCTCCCAACCTTAAAAAAAAAAAAAAAAAAAAGGATTTCTTAATTAATTTACTGATGTATATGTGTAAACTCGAAAATGGACTGACCTATGTAGAATTGATGACAAAAAACGATAAGAGACCAGACTAAACCAGACTGAAACCAAAAACTTCCTTAACGATCTATTTTTAGGTTAACTTAATAATAGATCGAAAATAAACTGAACCAACCGATTGACACCCTTTACCGGCTTAGCCATAACCTTAGCCTTTACTTTCAGAAGCCACGAGGGGAAGAAAGAGATTGCAAATGAAGTTTTAGTTGTTGGGAAGATGCTTGATGGTGTCATCTCCATTCCCCACATGCCACAGTAATGCCCCACAATTAATTGTATCAATGCTCATCTGTGAACTGTGGAGTCACCATTTGTCTGTATCATAGGACCACCTAATGGTTTAATTGTGCATTGGCCAACCAAACCCAAACAGTCTCACTCTATTCCTTTCTCACTTTCTCAGCAACCAGATATATATATATATATATATATATATATATACACATAGGCTGCAGCAAAGTAGATTTTTAAATTTTAGTTCATGGAAGGCGAGTGAGGATTTACCATAACTAGATCTAGTATAATTGTGTGTGTGATTTCTTTCAATAATATGACCAAAATCTAATCAAAATGAAACTTGACAAGGCTGCATTTTTTTTCACCATAAATATTTTATAAGAAATATTTATTATTTATAAATATTAGAATATATTGTTTATCATATATGACCAATAAACACATTTGCATGATTAAAAGGAAAGAATCTAGCCATAAGATTTTTTTTTTTGGGGGGGGGGGGGGGCGGGTGGGCTGTGAAATCTTCCATGGGTGTTAAGAGTGCCAATGATCAAGACATATATGATTACTATTTTTGAAAAAATATATATTTAAATTTATATATTTTTTAAATTTTTTTTGTAGTATTTCAAGAAAATATTCGCTCTTTCAAATTCTTATATTGCATTAAAAAAAAAAAAGAATTCTTGTATAGTTTTATATTGGTTTTAAAAAAATCTGATAAAATATTGTACAGTGAAACAAAGGCATCCTAAATTTTTTTTTGTGGAAAAAATGCGTCCTAGATAAAGGCGGGTGAAACTTACTAATGCTATATTGAATTTTCCAAACGATTACCTGGAAAATGTAAGTGCGAATTGAAATTAATTTCATAAGGCCATTACTTATTGCTATGTAGTGAACTTCGATTAGTGAGGTGGATTTATTATTACAGGATTTTGACACCCATCATAAAAGATTTATTGGTTTAATATGAATATGCGTGAGGAACAAAAAAATAATTCAAAAGTTAATGTTTTGTAATCTAAAATATGTAATAGTTTGCAAACAATATAGGTTTTTTTCCCCTTATTTTTTTAAAATTTTCATAATTCTAAGTGAAGTTTTGAATCTTGCCTCATATAACATGATCATTTTGAATTAAAATTTGACCAATGAGATAAGCATTAGGCTCTATCAAATGGATTCACCGATATTATTGACGTGAGTGTCTCAATGACACCTCTATAGATGTATTTAAATATGTAATATTCTTCTTTTGATTACCCTTGACTTATTCTTAAGAGATCTTTAAATCAAAGTAAAAAACTATCTTAAAATTAATTTTAAGAAATATTGTTTTCTTGAACGTGTTTCGAATACACATGTGAAATGATAGAATTTTCTCCTTTTTGAAAGAAAAATTGTGCTGCACTAAAAGAAAAATAAAATAAGATAATAAATTATTTAACAACTTAAAAAATATCAATAAAGAAACCCTTTATGGATTTGTTTATTTCTTTCCTTTTCTTCCTTTTACAGGCTCCCCCAATGCATGTAAGATGGATCCCATCTCTATGATTGCATGGGCATATATGATTAAGGAATGTATGGTCTTAATTAGGCCACCCTAAATCTTTCTCCCCCAAAATAATAATATAATAATAAATGAGATCCATTTTATGATGTGTTCAAGTTTAACACATTTACCTAAAAAATGGTACCAAACACTACGTTATCAGTCTTGGGCCACATGACCTAAGATTTTGGTAGAAGAGGAAACAATTTTATGAAATTCTTATCACATGTACACTCAAAGACTGAATTTCTAGAGCAACTACCAACAATATGGCCATTAGGTCATGGGCTTTTCTATATTTTGGGGGGAAGGAAGAATATATTCCCAATATGAGGGGTCCTTGAATAACAAAAGGGACATGGCCCTACACATGAGAAAATATTATACCTCAATCCTAAGGTTTGTTTAATCACAATCAAAAGTTCCCTTTGCCCTTTAGAAGTCACCAAACCTCTCTCTATATATATATAATTCTAAATTCTAGAAGAGCAAATCTCTTCCTAACAAAACTGTACTGCCTATAATTGGGAGAAAGAGTTGTCCTATCATAAAGATGGAATTTTCATCATTCTTTGCTTTGAGCACCCAATGGCACCTAATATATTGTTCAGAAAGTTTTCTACCACACCGGATGAAGAGATTCTAAGTTGATTATATGCTATGATTGGAATCTTGGATCTGAAATATTTTTTCTCAATCCAATTGGAGATTCAAATTCTATGGATTAAAAGTTCCCCCACCCCCCGTCCCCCGTCCCCCCACTACCTATTATTTATTGTTTTACACTTGCAAACAAAAAGGTAGATGAAAAAAAATGTAGTAACCTAACTTTTTGCCCTTAAGTATGATACACTCCCTTCCCACCGAACTTTTTTTCCTTTTAAGTATGATCTAGAGAGTGGATAAGCTTCTCGTGCGAGAACCATTCTCGTATGAGATTGACCTACACAAGAAAAAGTTGGGTGGTGGATTTCATGTGTATGAATCAGATCGTACGAGAATATGATCTACACTTTCCCTTTTCCCTGGGTAGGGGGAATAAATCATTTTATTTCACATAAATACTACAATAAATAACTCTCAACAATTTAAAATCCCCTTTTTACCTTTGCATTAAATAACTTTTAGGAATAAGACTGAGGGACAATTAAATGGATGTTATAACTTCTTGATTCACCACTTTCATGATAACATGTACACATTTTCGAAACCGGATCATCTCCCATGCCATTGTAGGCCTCGTTCACATCTGACAACAACGAGGACTGGGGTATGCACCCCAACACACATGCACGTACCCTCAAGTCCTCTTAACCGTCAGATACGTGCTGAGTCTCTAGTACTACTGGAGAGGATCTGAAGTCCACCTCATCAATTAAAATAGTTATATTGATTGGGTTGGCCCCATGAATCTTGTTTCACCATTCAACTTTTTCAAGATGCCTCTTACTATAGTGAAAGTCCAAACTAATACCATCATAATAATTTTTTACCATGTCGGCAAAGGAACAAAAAAGAAAAGAATAAAATGACCAAACACTGCTTATGTCTTCCTTTTGGTGTTAAGCACTTGTGACCTTACAACTGCGATATGTACATTATTCAAGGGAAAACTAAGGGTATCACCACAATCAGTAAAATAGAGAGAGAAAGAGAGATTGATTTACCCTCTATTATTCCCTTGTCTTTCTTAATAAGGAAGCTTTCTACTGATAAGTTGTCATAAAAATAAGGGATGTACAAACTTAACCTTAATATTAGGACTAGCTTTGCTCCACCCTTCTCTACTTGTGTTGCGACTATGTGAGCATTATCACTAACTTCTACACCCACAAATACCCTTCTAGATTCAATTAGGATTTAGTCGTTTAGATGTCTGTGGTGAAGGGATTCTTTTTCACCATGGTTGAAGGAAAATGGGGTCCTTACTGTTATTTGTACAAGGAAATCATGGTAAACTTTCTACACCCACAAATGTCCCTTTTGGAATCAATCACCGTAGAACAGTCAGCAGAACAGTCTTCTACCGCAGAACATGGTAGGAACTGTTTCTCAAATTTGTCCACTACATTCTCCGAGAACAGAAGAACAAACCGATATGCCCAAACACTTTTTTATCAATTCTTCTATTCCTGAAGAACAAAAGAACTGTTCTCCCGAAGAGTTATCAAACGTAGCCTTAAAGTCTAAATAATTAGTTGTCATACCACAAGAATTACTAATATAGGTGACCTCTCCAATAATGTTGACAATGACAAATTAATAATAAAAGAAATTTTTTTTTTTAATAAGAAATCTGATTTTCTTGACTATTTTAGTTTACTTACCAAAGTAAAGACTCCAATAGGAAGGAGGAGATTCTACTCTTTTTGGAACTTTTCCTACCTATAGGAAGAGGATAATTATAAAAAATAAGAACAAAAATTATATAAATGGAGGGTAATTATTTTATGTTCATTCTCTAGTGGGAAATTCAGAATCGCCAGGCCTCAACCATGAACCTTCTCCTACCTTAAATGACTAAAAAATTAATAGAAAAATATAAATTATCATCAAAAGATGACAGCAAATGGGTGAGGAAGAAGGAGATAGATGCCAAAAAACAACCTGTACAAGATAAAATTATACTGTTAGGATCTACTTCAGACATTCCCTTTCCTATCTTTCCTATTACAGTATAGTTCCCATAATTCTAGAGAGAGAGAGAGAGAGAGAGAGAGAGAGAGGGGAGGGGAGGGTGGGGGAGGGAAAGCAAGTCTTCTTCTTCTCTTCTTCGTCTGTCGTTCATCCTTTCTGCAGAAGTCTCCCACCCTTTTCTGCAAATAACCAAAAAAAGAAGGAATTTTTATCCCAAATTCTGAAAATTAAAAAGGAAAACAGAGGAACCAAAGAGTTCTTACTGACCAAATGATTTCTTGCAATGGAGGACGGCCTCATCAATGTCACAGCAATCAGTATTTGAACAACAAGAACTGTTTCGAGCAGAGACCTCTCGAGGAAATGAATTCTCATGGATTCCCTCAATGGGCTCTGTTCTACTTGTACTACGAGCCCTTCCAGAGCTTCGTACTTTCTGATACAGAGGCTTGAGGAAACTCACGTACTTGTGGAATATGGACTTTGAAGATCTCCTGCAACTCCTCAGGAATCTCCACTCTATCTTCCCATCTTTATGGGAAGAAATCAAAGCTCCTGATGATTCCTTTAATTCAGAGATGGTTGCCTCTGGTGGTGGTGCTTTAATGGAGTCCGGGCCCTCCATTTTTGATGGGTTTATGAAGATAGGCATAACGAGGCCATTAGAGAAGAGTTCGTCGGCGTGAACAAGGAATACAGGAGAGTGAGAGAAATCGGAATCGAAGCTGAAATCATGGGCATATGATAAGAATCTCTTGGAAGGTGTCAACTTTGGATCCAAGTCTATGAAGGAAGAAGTTTCATCGTATGGATCGTCTGCTATGGGGGAATCATCGAAAGAGGGTCTGAAGTTGATTAACCAGCTGTGGGAGAAGCTCTCAATGGAGAGAGGAGGTTGTGAGCTTTCCATGGCTGCTACTACTCTCACCATCCAAATTCAAGAAGGAATAGGAAGGAGATTATATTCTCTTCAAGATTTGTGAAGGGTGTGGAGACCGGAAAGAGAAGCCTTTATACTTATATAGTTGTTGATTAGGGATGGGGGAAATGGGAATATATGGAGCCCTGCTCACCTTTAGAGGGGTATTTGTGAAAGAAAAATGATACATATGGTTGTGAAACGGTATGTAAAAAGTCGATACACTCTACTAATTATGGGGCCAGCCTAAGGACTCATCCGAGGGTGGGGAGGACCTGAACATGCACCCCAACGCATCGGTGCACACCCCAGGTCCTCCCCACCCTTAGATGAATCCATGGGCTGCCCAATAATTAGAGAGGATCTTTTTCCTTGGACAATTATCGACTTGCCTTTTATGATGTGAAGATGCAAACCCTTACAAAGGTGGGGAATTTCTATTGCTCTTTTAAGCTTCCTTAGTCCCCCATGCACCACAGCACTAGCCATAAAATATTGGGAGAGCGGTATTTGTGGGGGAGTGCAACCTCCAATAGTGTCCCACACAATATGTCTTTATCTTCTATCCATATAGGTCATTTTACATTGGGCGGGGGGGGGGGGGGGGGGGGGGGGGAAGATACACTATGGCGGAGGCTGCACTCTCCCATAAAGAACATTATCCCTAAAATATTTGAAGGGAAAAGGCTCTCTGACCATTAGGCGTATATTGTGCCTCCTCATATTTATTTTTATAATAATTTTTTAATTGAAAAAAAATAATGACAAATAAATATGAGAGGGTGTAGGGTGCCTTGCTTGCTCCAAGAACCCTCTCCCATCTCAAATTCTTAGAGGACCAGTTTTTGCTTGGGGGGGAAGGGTGTGCTAGCACCTCCCACTCTCTATCTCTCCTCGAGGCAGAGAGTTTAGTTCCTATGTGTGTGTGTGGGAGTGAGAGAGAGAGAGAGAGAGAGAGAGAGAGGGGCGCTAGTGCACCCTCCGCTCATAGGCAGGAAACATTATCCCAAATTCTTAACATGTAAAATATTTTTAGGGAGAGGGTTCTCTAAGCAAGTGGCATAGTAAACGCATCACCAAGAAGCGATGAAACATTTTCATAAATAGAGGGCAAAGAGGTAATTTCATGTGAAGAAGAGAGAAAAATAGAAAAAGTGCTAGAGTACCTCCGCCATCGGCTCAAGACTTTATCTCATATCTATAATAAAAATTTGGGCAAGAGAACGTTTGACCACGGTGTGGCCACTATACCAACACATAGGCCAATGGGGAGCTACACATAAGCATCTTCAGTGCACTCAATGGAGGGCAGTGCGGTTTTATCACACCTACCTATGTCTTGGCGTAGAGGGTGCAGGTAGACAAGTTTCTTCTTCCCTAAGAATTTTTATTTTGTTTCCCATATGGTAGGAAGCTAATGGATTGAGATTTACCACCACTGGATGATCACATGTGGAGAGAGATCACCCACTCATTTGTGTGGCAATTTGAAGGACTCAATGTTTTGGCTTACCAAGGGCATTTGAGAAGAAGAGCTCGGCTCCATGGCTAACGGTAATCAGTCTTATCCTAGTGACTATATCTTCAGCTTTGTCATTGCTTAAAGACTTGGCAATTCAGTTGCCCCTATCTCCATAAGAATAAGTTTACTTTATAACAGAAATAGAGGTTTGGTAAATGTTTGAGAAGCTAATATAAATAAAATCTTATAGAAGGCTTATACGGGCACTATCCAATCCATCCAATGATTGGAGTACCTAAATCGATCCTCCATGCAGTGAAAATAGCCATGGGATATTTTTCCCGTACAATGTATTATTTGCATGAAAATGGGCTATTATAGGAACAAGTGGGTCCTAACATGTAAATAATACATTATACAGGAAAATTTTATTACATGACCCCCTCAAATAAATGTTTCATTGAGGCTGTATTTTTTAGTCACGTGCAAGGTTATAGGTATTGGTATCAATGTCCATATCAGCCAGCATCCAGCGTGATTTCAATATTTTGTGGAGTATGAAATGAGGCGTCACATACACATGAAAATATATGTAAGAGAAAGAATCAAAGAACCATAGGCATTGATACCACGTTAAAAGGTTCAACTGAAAACACTAAGGCCGTAAGTGAAGAGAGCTACTCGAATATATAAATATATAAAAAGCACCAAAGACTTGAACAAACCCATGTGGGGGCTATAACCCTATAACTCCCAACAATCTCCATTTTGGGCTCCATCAGTGTTAGTCTTGGACCTAAGCCATGACAGACAAATATGAAAACAAGATTTCACCCAAAAAAAAATGAAAGTATGATATTTTTATGACAACCTTTTCTATCCTGACTGACAATAATGTGATTGTCAAGAATAAAAAGTCGTTAAATATGACCCTTTTTATCTGTCCTGACTACTCTGGAATGGACACTTGATTGCAAGCACCAATCACCACAAAAAAGGGTGTACCCAATGCACTTGGCTCCCGCCACTACAACAGAGCCAAGTCAGTATCAACACTTCATGCCTCACTGGAGTGATATGATATGAGGTTCACCATTTGCCCCGGTTGTATGAATCCACTAAAATGGTAAAAAAAGGCTAGGAGCCTTACCCATATTCGCAGAGAGGCTGTTTCCTAACTTTAACCCACGTCCACTTGGTCACAATGGAACAACTCTAGTGCACATGTGAAAAAGAGTACCAATTTTAATAGGTGTAAGGTCACATGTTACAACAAATCATTAGATGCTCATTGTAGATAGAAGGAACCAAACATAAACCCCACCAACTTCGAAGATTGGGTTTATACTGTCCCAAGAGTAATCCATCTCTCTTGGGTAGAAAGATTTCAATCCAAGAGTTCTCACATGGGTCAGCCACAGGTGTAGATACAAATGCCATTTTAGCTTTCAGGCTTTTACATCCACTAAAAGGTCTGAGGAGGTTGTAGATATGAGATTTTACGTCTAGGTAGGTTGTTAATGTCACATTCTTGCAGAATAGAATTCGTTAAAAGATGCATAGCTTAGAAAAAGTAAGGGAAAAGGAAAGAACCAAATATAGCAGACAAGGGTCCATGGAGTGGTCGGAGAAGATTGGCCTTAACCAAGGTTTTGAAGACAAAGTATCATACATGGAAAGCGACTTCAAAGGAAAACTATTTCTTTTGTCACAGGACACCCTTTAAAACCGGAAAAAGAAAAGCAAAAGTGACCCACAACCCATTCTCACTTGCTAAAGATTCCCACCCAAGCTTTCCTAAAAACTAACAAATGAGAGATGGATGTCTTCTCTTTTCACCACAGGAAAGATACAGTAATTTTGAAGAAATCAAAAGGCGGTACCAACTGCAACCTCTGATATAGATATCAATCCAACTTTTTACATAAGAGCCCGCATATTTCGAATCCCTGCAAAATATTATTGTCACAAGGGTTTGTTAGTTTTTCAAACATCATTAGATTTATATATTAACAGAAGGAAAAGATACAGAATGCACAGAATGCTACACCGCAAAGATCACAAGATAACAAAGAAGAAATAAAAGGGGGTGGGGGAAAGATAAGTTCCTGATTTACAAACATTCGATTGTTGGCTCCAAAAGAGGCTAAACTAATAAGTCTACAAATTAGCCATGTGTCAATTTTGAAGTAGTTTAATCAAATACCCTCATGAATTGGCATGCATCCAATATATGTACATGCATGTGTACCAGTACTCTAGCCATTACTGTGCACTCAACCAACTTTGAGCAAAACAGATGGTTTAGATAAGAATAAACCATGACAATGGATGGCTCAAATCTATCTTGTGACTACTTTAAACATCACAACCACGTGTGATGCAGATAAGTCACTTAATGGGCTTATTTTATTGCAAATAAGCATTGGGTTGGGTTATGTATGTGTTGGGTCTTTGATCCCATGAGTTTTCTTTGTAAGAGTCACTTTAATGAGCCTAAAATATGGGTAGAAAATGGGAAAACGGGATTTAATTCATTAGTTAGTTAGAGTCATGTTTTGAGTTATTTCCTTTGTTATTTCAGTTTGAGTCAGTTTAGATTTTCCTATTAGTGAATGACTAGTTAGTTACCTACTCCATGTTGGAGTTCTAGTCCTAGTTCTATTTGGAGTCCAACTCCTATTAGGTATTGTCTAGTCCTACTTGAAGACTAGCTCCTAATTAGGTTATGATTGCTATTCAGCCCTCTATATATAGAGGAGCATATGTACTCTCAATTCTCAGATTTGAATAAAGAAGAAATGCAATTATTTGCTTAGAGTAGCTAGGATAGTTGTGGGTGAGAAACCCAGGCTGAAATAGCCACCTCCTCTCCCGCTTCCCTGGTTTCTTCTTGGTTTAATCACTTTGTTTCCTTTGCTATTTTCTGTTTACTGTTATTAGAAGTTCAGACCTGTTAAAGCATTTATAGATAGAATCGGCCAGCTAAGAAGTTCCTAGTACTGAAGTTAATCGACCCCCATTGCTGCCCCATTCTGTGACCTGCCTAGAAAGACATCCAGCAGGACTGTTCCAGGCCCTCAAAGGAACCATCAATCCCCATTAGAACACAGTTATGGAATCAGCCTTGTTCATGAGAAACTTCTCTTGTTTCTCTCTCCTCAGCCTGAAATCAAGAAAGTAATTAACTCCTTATCCCTCCGTCAAAAGCTCCTCATCTTTTTAGGTTTTTGTACCCTCCTTAGGGACTACCATCGATCCAATTTTCAGCTCATTCTGAGCTTCACAGCAGCAGCCGCCCATCCCCTTTATTACCCTGCACAGGAGACTTTCTCTCTCCTGGCCGATTGTCACTTTTGGGGCTTGTTTCATGTGGGTTGCTTGTTTATTGTAAGGGTTGTTTAATATAGTTGTTACCTTTCTCTAAGATCTCTTTTAAATTGTATTGTTTGGGGTTACACATTGTGGGGGTTAGTCTTTTGTAATCTACTCCTACATTAATGTGTGACACCAAAAACTACTCTGACCAAATTTCACTTTCCCTGCCAAAAAGAAAAACCAAAACTTGTCGATGGAGCAATCAGATCAGTGTAAACCACTTGGATGGTAAATAACACACAGGATGAATTCCCTGGAGAAGTTGATATCATTCCTCAAAAGACTAATGGATTAATTCTAAAACCACAAGAAATCTCCACATAATGAGACCAAGTCTGAGAAAATTTTAGCTATAAGATGAGTTAACCTATTCAAGTTCCTAGGAATAATCTCAAAGAACTTTTTTTCCATTGGTTTGTAAAATTCTATCATGCTGAAGTCAATCCAGTTTTTGGGGTTACATTAAGCAAATAAATAACCAAGTTGGGCTGAACCTTAGCAAATTATGTCCCCTATCAACTAACAGTTGACTGCATTTTGGCAATGTTAGGCAACCCTATTAACACCATCACAAGCATGGTGATGATATAGTGACCAATTGTTCCTCATGTACAATTACAAATGACAAACAAAAAATACAATTTCATCAGATCTAAGAAAACAAACCATTCCACAGGCTATGCAACAGAATTGATGCTAACAGTTTCTTTGATTGTGCAAAGACAGCACTCATCACCCAAGGAAGATAAGAAGAAGCATATTTGGGGCATTGAAATGGCTAAGGTGAAGGCCAATGAACTTACTAGGATTGAACACCATACAGGCATGTATCTCATCAAAGAAGGGAGAAGGAATCCCTGGAAGATAATCTCCTCCCACACTGAAACTACTATTACATAGAGGGCCATTGCCACTGGATCTCGAACCACAATTGACTGCCCAACGCATTATAGAGTGATGGCAACAGATCAAGGTAGACCTGGATAGCCAATTGACCATAGGGAACATGAGACATCCCAAGCCAACATCAAACAGCCAGTTCCCACTCAGGCTGAACCTAAACCAATCAGATGAAAGGGAATGAAATTTTGTGAGGCAGTGATGAAGGATTGCAAACCCAGCAAGGCCTTCGGTCACATCCGTCAAAAGGCTGTACAGAGCTTGGCCTCTATATGTCATGAGATTCCTTGCTAAAGCCAGTTGCATGGGCATGGAAATGAGTTATTCAAGATCCAACAAAACAGAATGAAGCAATCCCGAGGAAGTATAAGTGTATAACCTGCAGAAACAAATGGGTTTTAACTGCTTGCATTCCGTTAATTCATAAAAACAAAATTTTATAGCGATTATTACATATTAACAACTCCTTTGAGTCGACCTGAAAAGCTACCTAGATTTTTTTTAAACTACGCACTAAGAGTATACCAACGAACTTGTACAACAAGTCCATATTAACTCATCCTGTCAGTGGACTATTAACAACAGTGCTTGGCTACAATAAAAGATTTCTGCACTTGTTTTCCTCTTGTACTAACTCTGCAAGACACTTTATAACCATATGTAGGGTTTCCATGAAAGGTTTGGATCCCATGTTTGGTGGAAACCCATTAATTGGTTATCACCTCTATTGTGGAGTACTTGAACAAACTATGGCAGAGTTTTGCACTGCATTAGGTTGAAGTTCAGGAGCAAGTCCCAAACAAACCTTCTGGGAGTCCTGACCATAAGTACCCACAGCGGCCAAGGATATTGTTTAGTCATTTATTTCTGGATGTTACATCATAAAAAGTGACAAAAATGCCCACCTGAAAAATGGTCTCTGCTGTCCATGGTACAGACCAAGGTTTACTGGGTATTCTAAAAACTGCATCTACAGCCTGAAACAGGATCAAACCATCAAACACTTCGACTTGTCATAGAATTCCACTGATATGTCTAATATCACTATCCAAAAATACCAAAATAGATCCAAAATAATAAACTAGTCAACATTTTGAAGAAGTATAATAGCTTGAGTAGTATCCACAGTCTATTACCACATACTATCTATACACATGAGCTCTGGCATCTCTTGTAACGTAAAGCATTCCAGTTTGAAGGATACGAAGCCAATAATTCATCATTTGGACAGAAATAGGGTTGTGAATACCATTGAACATGTGGTCCATGCTTCTACTATAATCCCACCTACCAACCCTCCTTTTCTTTCAACTCCATTTTTTAATCTAATTCTGAAAACTTTTCCTCATAAAAACTGAATATTAATCGAAATAAAAAGAAAAGCTAGTCAATCAAGCATGCAACTCATTAGTCAATTGGTCCAGGTTTGTCAGTATGGATGAGAATACGACCACAAATGAAGCTATGAAGATCTTAAGCCCAATCAATATCTAACCAAAATATGAGTTGAAATGCACTTACGAGGCAACAGTAGGGCGTGTTTGTATGGTTGTGGGTTCTTTCCCCCCCCCCCATGTGATGGGTTCAATTATAAGGCCCAAAGTTAGGCCCACAAGGGTTACACAGGATTAGTAGTTAAGTAGTTGGGTTAGATAAGAATATTTAATAATGAGATAGATTTAATATTTTCAGTCTATTTAATTTATTCATCGTGCTAAGAGTGCTAAGGAGCCCTCTTATGAGACAATTTGGGAATTTAAGAAGTTTTTAATACATTTAATACACCCCGTCAATTGAAGGTAATTTTAGTAAAGAATATGACCCCAAGGGGGTTTGCTCAATTGGCAAAAGGCCAACACCTCACAATTAAGAGGTCATGAGTTCAAATCTTCTAAGGGCCAAAAAATAAGGGAAAAAAAGGAGAGTAAAGAATATGAGTTCTTTTTATGAGTTTCAGAGTTGTTGAGTTTGGCATATGGGATTGGTATCCCAAACCTGATTTCTTTTCTTTTGTTGTCTTCTCCTCTCTTCTTTTTCTCCATTGATTACCATGCCACTGAAATAAACAAACCAGTGAGCTTTTTCAACCCCGATTTATCAGAAAAACATTTCAGATCTGGGTCTGTGGAGCAGCCGATCTAATTATTCTTAATCTGGAATCTAGGTTGGCTGACTGCATCAACTTAGTATCAGAGCCTAACCTAGCCATGGATACCTCTAATTTCAAGACTACAGTTTGTTTGCCAAATGGAAATAATTCTTCCCATTCATAGGTAAAGGGAAAAACACGAATCTTGTCTCGTAGTTTATGTAGAGATGTTTTCGAAAACATATGAGTCATGAGATCATCAAGTTTTCATCCAATTTTCAGTTTCTTCCTACTGTGATGGTGCTAGATGTCATATATTTCCTTCTTCCAAAAATGTCATCATTGTTGGCCAATCATGGTTAGAAGAAAGGAAAGTTGTCCTTGATCATGAAGGGAACTTGCATACGTTAAAGTCCTCTCATCTACAACAAACTATTGTCTTGAAAGGGATGAAACATAAAAGCTCTATAAAGCCGGTTGAAGGCTTGAAGCAACAACAACAGTGCATCCACAAAAGGAGTAGAAAGGGGCAAAACAAGATGAAGAACTTGTTCCTACAGAGCCTATCAAGGAAATTCAGCCCCTCTGAGCAAAAAACAAGCTTGTGAAAGATCCTACTGCAGAAAAATATGTGCTAACCCTTGAGTTTTTTATTCCCCACAATCCTGTGGATTACTTCTCCATTGGACACAGGAGATGCAGTGATGCAGCTCGGCGAGGGATTAGTGCTATCTTTTGACTTGATTTTTATTTACTTCCTTTATTGGTTAGAGATTAGATTAACAGTCTTTTATTTAGATTTGATTTTTATTTTAGTTGCTATCTAGGTTTAGTTTCCATTTTTAATTAGCTTCCAAAATTATGCCATTATTTTTTCTTTAAATAGCCCTGTAATGGAGAAGAACTCAGTTTTAGATTTTTGGAAATTGAATGTTTAATTGGCTTAACAGTGGTTGCCGTGACCTCCATCTCCTTCTTCTTCTTCTTCTTCTTCTTCTTCTTCTTCTTCTTCTTTGTTGAGTCTTCTTCTTCTCTTCCCTGCAATCTCTCTTTTGTCTTCTCTTCTTCTTCCTAATCCTTTTAGTTCTTTCGGTTTATACTCTGATCGGATATACTCTGATTCTGGGCAACGTTAGCAGCACCACACAAGTGGGTCATCTCCATCATACCCTAAGCTATTGGTACGTTTAACTTGGAGCAACAGTAGCCAGCCCTAAGGCAATTCAGATATCTGAATCTGAAGTCGAAAACACTTCTGGTTTGTGAATTATAACTCTGCAACCAGATCTGAAACAACATCCATCGCCAGACCTGAGTTGCAGGTTCAGATCTCCTCCTCTCCTTTACTGTTTGGGTGATCCATGACTGCATCCAAGAGGCTTCTGACATGGGGACCTTAGCCTAAAGTGTGAGATCAAACAGAGCTCTAATGAAGAAGTTTTCTTCAATGAAGCTGCAACTGGTACTTCCGCCTTGGGTTTGAGAAGCAGCGAAGAAGACTACTCCTCTCTCCCACGATTCTCCCAAGTCTTTAAAGCCTTCCTTTTTCTCTTAAGTACTTTATTTATTGTTTTCCCCTATTGCCCATCTCCATTATTCTTAATCCCACTTGTGTCCCCTTTACTTGACCGACCCCTCTATCACTTAGGAATTCCAGATTATTTACAAGTCTGCCACCCTATTACAAGAGTCCTAGTATTTACAATTCTGCCATTTTATTTTTGTGTTGAGTTATTTGGTCATTATTGTGGGCCCTAAGCGATTTGATTCCTGTTCTTGGAACCCGGATTCGCATCATGCAGCAAGGACCAAATGAGATCCTAATGACAATTTTATTGTGCATTGGCCTTACTACAAATTTCATTATCTCAAACAGCTTAGCAAATCCTTTTAACATAGAATTTAGAAGAAATATTTGGGAAAATGTAATGATTCACCTCTGTGAGTTTAACAGGGTTTCAAGAGGGTAAATTCCTCCAAGACTTTGGAATAACCCTTTTGATGCCATGGTTCGTAAACTCAAGCGAAACATGCGAAATTTCGCATGTTTCGACACAGGTCGAAACAAAACCATAGGGGATTTTAAAAAATCTCCTGTTTCAACCTGGTTTCCACAGGTTTCGACCAAAATTCCCATGTTTCAAAAATTTCGACCTTCTCTTGTGCATTTTGTCTCCCAAGTGTGGGAAGCTTGGGGAAACAGGGGATATTTTCATTTTTTGACACTTATTTATGTCAAATATCATTTAAGTAAATGTTTCATTTACTATATTATTCATAAATAAGGAAATACCCCCTATTTGAATCCAATAAAAATAGTTTAAAAATCAAATTCCTAAAGGATAAAAAGTCAACCCCTCAGTCCAAGAACAAAAACTGGATTTTGGTTATAGGGGCGATTTTCAACTTTTAAATACTGGGGTTTTTCTCAATTATGAAAATTTTATAAATCCTATAATGTTAAAACATTGCTAAAAACCAAAAATCCGGCCAAATAATATTTTGTTTTGATATCCCTAAAATCATTTTCATTCAGGCGATTTTAACAGCATTCACGCACTTTAAAATAAGTTTGACCAGAATATAACTATGTCATTACAACTCAGATTTAAGTAATCTTAGACTTGTTGGAAAGTTGATTTTATGTTATACCTAATACAAAAAGTCTAATGTAAAAATAAAAATCATCTGACCAGTCAAACTTATTATAGAACAAGAGCATTTCTCTAAATGTTGATTCTTTATAACTTAATGTGACTTTATGTTTTTTTTTTATGATTTGATGCGGCTAAATGTTGATTTTAATGACTTGATGTGGCTTAATGTTTATTATTTATGATATAAGATATATATAGCTTACTAAATAATGCTAAAAACTGATAACATGCGTGCCTTGAGGGTAGTGAGTCACCACTTGGATGGAACCGCCTCGACACTTTACTTGGAATTGAATCACTAGTTTCGAGTGTTGAGTAATTGAGTCACTACTGTTCAGTGTTGATAGATAACTATCGATGATGTAATATTTTTATCTATTTTGGATCATTTGGATTATGACTTATATTTTGATGTAGATTATAGACTATATATAGTCATTATGTAGTAAAGTTTCAAAATTTAAGCCAACAAGTCAACGTAATGATTATCGAACCTTTGGTTCACCACACAAGTAAAACTTTGTGTTTTTTTTATTAAACTAATGATGTGAATGTGTTAGAAATGTTTAAAATAGGTTGTACACAAAAAATCATACAAAAAAAATACTGTTTGGGGGTCGAAACCTAAGTTCCACCATATCGAGAAAAATTCCCCGGTATCCTCAAAATTTCGGTCTCCCCAAAGGTCCAAACCTGGTCGAAACCCGATACCGTGAACCTTGTTTGATGCTACTGCCAATGCAGAAAGGGATTCCTTCTTTGATTATATATTTAGCATGTGAGGTATTAATCATGATGGAGAAAATTCCTCATATTCCTCTGATACAGGTGCTCGTACTAATTGAGACATTATCAGAACTTTGCCCGAGGCATTAATCTACGGTCATTAACTTAATGGGCATCAGTCTTTCCAGTTGACTTATAATGGATCCATAACCCAGCTCCGGTTTGAAGGGAATTTTTGAGATTGTATGATAAGTACATGCGGCATAAGAACTAATTGTGATGGTCAACAATGCTATGATCATAGCCAGGTAATTGCAATTAGCAAAAAAATTGGAAAATTATATTTCCTCAAGGATGGCATGAGTAGCCTTGGGCGAGACACATCCTTATCAAAATTTGAAATCAAAAGAATTCGAAATTGAGAACTTTTCCTACATGAGCAACAAAGCATCATTTGATACTGAAATAGCAACACTAATCTAAGGAGCATCCAATTTCTGCACCTAATGGGACCTGCAATCGGAGCCACATCCAACTAGAAGTTGTTTGGCCCAGTTTCACTTCTGCACAGAGATGAAGGACGATCACACCGAAGACATTATCGGGTTAGGATCTGAGTCCCCTAAGTCTTTAGGTTCTCTTTTTATTGAGTCTCCTACTGTAATCTCTCCTGATGCTTATTCCATCGGTTATCAATAAAAATGCCTCTTTCTTGTATATGAAGTCTCTTTCCTCTTTCCTGTTAGATGAGAACACTGCTACTTCACCATGCAAAAACAAGGACCCCCTTGCCACCTTTAGATAAACCCACAAAACCACTTTCCATCGAGGCAGTTTATCAGTGCCTCAATGGTTTTAGCAACCAACATTAGTCCAAACATCAACAATTACAAAAATGATATGCTCATGTGGCAATTTGGACCACATCAACCAATAGTAAAAACAATCCATTTTCAATACACTTGTACGTCAATGCTCAAAGTGCCTCTTATCTTGGCTCAATATGTCCGTAAAGAGATAAGATTGAATTAGAGAGGTTGAAACTTGGTTAGATCCCTTGCACATATTGGGAGGTTTTGAAAATCTTCATGAACCTCAAGCCTCCTTATCTTAGCTCAGTGGACTCCTAGTAAGTTACTGACAAAATGTGATTAAACTGAAAAAGAAAGAGGAAAAACGAAGTATTTAAAATTTTTAGATCCTAAAGGGCCACCATTATTCATAAGAGAAGAAGGAATCACTTTGTTTAACGAAGTAGAACACAGCTAGATGGAGTCTTCTACCCGAATCCTGGACATCCAATCCGTCCTATTAGATGTCATACTTGGAGCAAGACCTAATCTATGCATATGTTTTCTCCCCACTTCTCCTATGGTAATTTTGGCATGCCCCGAGCTCTTTTACATCCTTCTATTTGGATCAGATCACTCCTCCTTACTAGTGCATCCAATGGCCTCCGTTGAACATGGTCATACTATCTCAAACGACTTTCCCGAAGTTTATCATAAATCGGGGCAACTCCCGAGTACACTCTAATGCTGTCATTCCTTACCTTATCTTTCCTAGTTTTTTTGCACATCCATCTTAATATTCTCATCTCTGCTAACAGAGCTTATCAATATGTCACTTCTTAATTGCCCAACATTCTGCACCATATATCATAGTTGGGCGTATGACTGTCCTATAGAATTTCCCCTTAAGTATATCAATTGTAAATAAAAGTGCATGCTAATGGGCAACATGAAGACAAAAATGATGAAGGTACACAAACGATAGAAGTCGAGGATAGTGCACATCGTAGATGGACCGTGCTCCAGTTCCCTAAGTTATCAAGCGACAGAAAAGTACAAGACAGTGATAGACCACTTGGACAAGGCATATAGAGACTCCAGAACTGCCTTGTGGATTTGGACTACTGTAAGCCAATTTTCTATTCCAAAAATTGAAATTTCAGCTCTTTGTAGAATTTAAGAACACCTACACAGAGTAAGCCAACATCTCTTCCATATAAAGGAACTAGAAAGTAACAATTTAAGTCCATAAAATCTAGTAGTAATGCTCAAACATGAAATAAATAACCAAGACCGAGACTGAGTAAATCTAACCTTCTGAAAAATTGAAATCCAGTCCATTTTCACAGTGCCTGATTGATCTAATTCTTCCTTGCATAGTTCCTCCGGCAGCTTATCATGCCTAAAGCACCAAACTCTCCATATCTAAGAGATTCAAATGCGACAAGAAATAGTTAACATGTAATTCAATTTACAGCTATAGATCAAACAAAATTACGCAAAAGGTAGCACTTATCGATATTCAAAGTAAAATTTAAGAAAAAAAATCGAGTTTTATATCACTTAACTTACATTCTTTGAAGATCTGGAATGAGACTCAACAAAATGTATAAACTCCGATCGAGCACACGAATCCCCATTACGCTTCTAAACCCTGGGCTCAGAAATGGATGATAAGAGAAGCGGGGGGCTATCGAGTGTCGATTGAGGCAGTAGCAGCAACGAATCAACATGGATTAATCCCGGATTTGTTAAAATCCGGCATAGATGATGAGCCTCCAACCTCTGCATTGCAGAACTAAAACCCTAGTGCAGCCCTAAATAAATAAATCACCTGCGACGTCTTTTGACGAAATATGACATTTCTCGATGCGGAAGAGAATAACCTCTTCGATTCAAACATGCAAATAAAAAGCGCGGGAACGAAACTCAAATCCTAACGGTCTCGTAATCGAATCCCACATTCCCATTGCAGAAGTGTAGTGTCTTAAATAATTATTGGGAAAAAGAACCTGTTCTAAAAAAAAAAAAAACCAGTTCTGCTGGTACAGGAAACGCCCAGAGAGACAGGATCGGAGAAAAGACGACTCTGCCCAGGGCACTGGAGATGCTGGTGTGCCCTTTCATTGGGGCCTGTGTACTGACATTTCCTACGCCAGTAGGACAGGGCTTTTCGCCCTTAGCTATCGCTCTTTGATATCATTTTTCATTTTTATTTTTATTTATATAACAAAAATCATTAATAAAAATCATTTTTTATTAAAACACAAAAATTGTTTGATAACTACTTAACAAAAATGGTTTTTTTGTGAGAAATAGTTTGGTATCCCAATGTGCAAAATGATTTTTTAAATAAATGGGTAAATAGGTGTTCCCTTCTCCCATCTTCCTCCACTTTGGACTGAAGAATAGTGGGGCAAAGGATTTAGATTTTTAATTACAAAACAAATGACTACGTTGTTTAACGCAATGACTATGTTGGGGCTTTAAGCACATGCTTATCAAAGTTCAACGTAAAAATAACTAAAATCAATTTTGGCCAAAACACATAAATGACTCTTGATCTCTTTTTTATTTTTGTGTTTTATCATTTTTTTGTAAATAAAAACAAGTTCCATTAATGATATCAAATGCAATGAAAATTGTTTTTGTGAACAAAAAAAAAAATTGATACCAAAGAGGGATCCACTGTTTAACTTTTATTTATATCCATTAAACAATTTAAAATAAAATTTATTCTCATTCCTCCTTTTTTTTTTTTTTTTTTTTTTGGGGTGTTAAGAGAACCTCCCTTGTTACGATAACTTTGCTAAGACGTATAATATACAATGATGACAGGATGGGTTAGTATTGTTATTCAAAGAAAGTTTGTCTCACTTTATGCATAATACATGATAATAGGAAAGTATTGAAGTTGTTACCCTGAGCCCATCCCTTCGGGATGAAGCAGGCAAAAGCATATGGATGGGGAGTGGAAGGAATCTAGAGTGACTAAGAAGATTTGAATTACCTATTCTCAACCGACAATACTACTTCGTGGTTATGGAGCCAAGGATGTGAATTTGTAATCAAAATCGTTTACCAAAATCAAATCGATCCATTTACACCGAAACCACATAATCATTTAGTAAATGGTGCGGTTATAGTTTCAAGTTTTAGGCCGATTAGCTAAACAGGTCGGGTCGGTTTTAACCACAAAACCTGTTGGTTTCAAACCGAATTGAAACCGTTTAAACTGAACCGTTTAAAACCGTTTAAACCAATCCGATTAATCCGTACAACAATTAAATAAAGCAAGGGCAGTAATCCGTATAATAGTTAACAATTAAATTAAGTGTCCATCCTACTTTGGTATGATTTATTGCAATTCAGTTCAAGTTAAGGCTTTAGATCATGAACTTGTAATCCATATATGTTACTATTTGTTATCACAGATGAGGTGTTTTGGCTGAACCACCTGTCATTTTAATATTTTATGTTGTAGAAGGCTGGATTTGGATATTGTATGATATTGATTTTATATGTTTGAGAATGGTCATGCAAAGAAATAATACTAGATTATCAAAGTAAGACATACCATCGTTAATATAAAATCTCTTATTTGTGGTTGCCAATTATTTTTGGATAAGTTTATGATCTTCAGTTTAGAGATGGTTGCAAGTTATAACAAACCAATTGTGAACCATTTAAAATCGTGAAACCGACACCGTTTAGAAACCGAAACCGTTTAGTAAATGGTGCGGTTATGGTTTTAGCCAAATAAATGTGAATCGAACCGATCCATACGGTTTAAACCAAAACCGAACCGATTAACACCCTTATTTGGAGCACTATTTCTTCTTCTTCTTCTTTGTGTCCATAACTTCCCCTTTTTTGCCTCATTTTTTCTTAGGCATACTAACGATTTGGTCATATTGTAGTTTTGGTAATAATTAAAACAATTAAAAAAAAAAAAAACTCTAACCCTAATTTGGATGTACTAATAAGTTATTTCACTTCATATAAAATAAGAAGGTAATGATTATTGTCACAATTTTGTATTGATATTTGTAATGCTTCCACTATGATTTTTAAGGATATTTTTTCATTTTATACATTCCAATAATTAAAATGCTTTAAGATAGTGATACGAAAGAATTTTTTTTTCTAGGGAAAAAGTTCCTAACAACGCGAGTATACTATCGATTTCACATGGATCTTTTTAATTGTTTTTTCTCTCTCCTATCTGACCATTTGGGCCTAGATTATACCGTTTCCCTTGCCACCGTTGGTATGGTGTGGGAATCTTTCCCCCAAACTAGCATTGTTGAGGAACCCTTCCCCCTTTTTCCATATGGCTTTATTTAGTTTGACATTCGAAATTGAGTTATTTCAAATATAACTTATGGTTATTTTCCTAACATCTTTGTTTTTTATGGGAAACAAAGAGAACCTTATTAATGAAAAAAAAAAAATATATATATATATATATATATGTATATTACACTCTGTTCTCTTAAAAGAGGGGGGTGTCAGAATGCATTCTAGACGCAAATTCTACCCTGAGAATGCATACCAAACACAGCATTAGATACAAGATTGCTGACACCATATATTCTCATTCATGCTTTATTCCTTAAAAGTGTTCAGATATACAAGGCAAATGTAGTGTTCCACAAAAATTGGTCCCCAACATCCTTCATCTCAGTATTTATATTATTCAACTCAGATTAGCCGGGTATTCAATTGCTAAGCTGGCTACCCACCTCAATGTAATGTCACCATGAAGTTGTTTAAAGGACCCACCAAACACACGAAGTCTGAAGTCAGGAACCAACAATAGATGGGGCATGCCAGCGACAAGAAAATACCACCCTGGCATGTTTGCGATTGGTATCTAGTGCATCCCCTGATGAAACCTGCAATTCTACACATGGTAGATCATGCCAACCTCAATTAGACTAATGTGAGGAATATTCAGGGCAACTGCAGGGCGTCGACAGTTCTTCCGAAGAAAAGAGTATAGCACATTGATCGCAAACTTCTTTAAAAATGATGAACTTCTCCTGGCCTTTATATAGGAATGGCCCATAATGTATGCTATCCCTGCATTTCTAGCTTCTACAAGCTCCAGTAGTTCTTCCTTCACTTGTGGGTCTACATACTCTCCCTGAGGTATGTCAAAACGGACACACCGCCTCCGACTCGACTGGGGGGACTCTTGCTCATACAAGGACTGCAAGTTCTGCAATGTGGCCGACTTGCTGGTCCTAATGGTGGATGTGGTAGCCTCACTGTTTATACCATTTTCACTACATTCCAACATCACTAGCCTTGTCCCAAATCTTTCAGAAGACCGAACGACTGCCATTCTTCCATCACCAGAGCCTTCAGAGGTATCAGAATCCTCCGCTTCCAATTCGATGAACTCTGCTATACTCATCATGAGGTGGTTTTCAAAGTCATCTTCATCCTTCCAGACATCTTTGTAGCCATATCGGACGATGCAACGGTACATCCGATAAGATTTTGGGCCAATTCGGCCGATGAGATACCTTTCATCAGCACTTACGTATGGCACAGGGACAGATTTCACACATACAAAAACAAGCACCTGGTGAAAAGCTGGCAGGTTGGTTACAAAATGGGAGAAAATGGATGGAACACCGGTTACCAACTCAGTGTAGATGAGACCAATCCCTGGCACCCTGACAATCCCTAGGCTAGGTCCCAGCGTGAGGATCCATTTCATCGAGACCTTGTTTTGCAGGTCAAAGAGGTACTTCCTCCTAGTACCATAGTGCCACACATACATGACAACCAAGAAAATTACTGATAGCACAAGAGGGACCCATCCCCCTTGAGAGATTTTCACATAAGCAAATGCAGTATAAATGAGCTCAATGAAGCCGAAGAAAATGAAGAATCCTAAGGCAAATAAGAGATTCTTCTGCCATACAAAGATGATAACGAGTACCATCAACCATGTAGTCACAAACATCACGGTCATGCATGCAATACCTGAAATAAAGAAAAAAATACTCAGTTTTACATTCAACTAGGATAAGCAAAGATCTTGCAATTTATTCCATTTGTATATGATCTCATTATATGAAATACTTAGGTCGTGACATTCACTTGTTCAGTTCAGTATGCTGCTTACATGGTGGACCATAGTTGCCATAACCACCTAGGCATTTAGGCAATTCTTGAACGCCTAGGTGCGAGCCAGGCCAAGGCATCAAGCAACCACCTAGGTTCGCCTTGACACCTTGGCGCCATGACAAGTATGTGGTGGACCCGCAGGTTGGTTGAAGGAGCAACTATCTGTTGGGTTCTACTTCAGCTGTCTCCTCCCAGGGCAAATATTCAACTAGATCAGAGTATCACAGCCATCGAATATCAGTCAAAATTTCATTGACTGACAAAACTGTGTCAAGAGAGGCAGGTATAATTCATTGGGTTGAAATTTGGAACTTGTCACAAATGGTCGATTTCATCCTTTTCTGTTCCCTATGTGTATGCTGCCCTTCAGAATATTGGTGTTAGATATGATTTAAGGCCTTCAGGCCTTTTGCATCCTGGCTTAATTGCCTCTCTAGTAAAATTGAAATATCACAACCATCAATTGTATTCTTTCCTTTAACATGTTGGTTATATAATGCTTGTCCTTGCTGTGTCATGTATGTGGTGCATCTGCGCGGACATGTATCTTGGACAAAATATTCAATTTCAAGGTGTACATGCAGCATAATATACATTTATAAACTATATATATATATATATATAAAAGCAGAATAGGATGGATCCATTGATAGGCCAACATAGAAACCACATACATATGGATGGTGCACATGCCAATGCAGTACAATATGACTAAGCAGACTTGATTTTCAGAAGTAAAGATCATATCAACAACTCTGGAATTTACCATAAGCATTTCCTATAATGTTTGTGTCCCGGAAACCAACTGTTACCGCCAAAGTTAGAACCATAAGAATCCAGTTTATCTCCGGGATGTAGATCCGACCATATATCTGTCTTGATGTATGCACAATCTTGACTCGTGGGAAACAACCCAATGCTTGGCATTGTTTGATGATCGAGAATGTAGCAGAGATGATAGACTGACTGGCAACAATAGCAGCCAGAGTTGCCAACACAAAAATTGGCCAAAACAAAGGTCCTACCAAATAAAGAGAAACAGTGAGAAAGCATAGCAATATGTAACCTGTGAATGCAAAATGACAGGAAGCTTTAGTAAAAGAACACACACACAAAGAGAAGAGTTTTCTTTTATTTTGGAGGGGGTGGGTGGAATAAATGAAGTGTTTTGTTGTGCATGAGGATGTATTGGGTTTAAGAAAGTTCTAAGATGAATTTGGAGTGAAACATATGAAAGGGGAAAGGTATCAAACATCAATGAGGCAGATCACAATTCAGTTGGCCAGCCTGAGGACCTTCCAGGCCAAATGCAAATCTGGCTGGCAAACCTGACTGGAGGATCCTAACTTTTGTTCTAGATATAATATATGCAACTCATAGTGATGGAATGCAAGGTTGGATACTACTTAGGGCTTCTCAGAGCACCGTCTTGGCCAAATGCAAATCTGACTGGCAAACCTGACTGGAGGATCCTAACTTTTGTTCTACATATAATATATGCAACTCATAGTGAAATGAAATGCAAGGTTGGATGCTACTTCGGCTTCTCCGAGTTATCCCTTGTTTTTGTGTCCATGTTTATTGATCCATTCTTACCAATTCACCATATGTAAAATATTCAATATTGAAAAATATGGGTGTAAATCAATATTGGGAAGTAAGAGCCTAAGATTACACATAAATATGTGGAATTTTAGCATGTAGAAGAATATATGAAAAATTACATAAGAATAATTGAAATATAGATTAACATAAAAAAATTTGGATAAATAAGAAGAAGGGATACACTAGATTACAATTTTTTTTTTCCCGACTATTTGAGTTGTATGCTTATTATACACGTCATATATCAGAGGCTGATAACTAACAATGGGTCTATCAGTAGGGCTTAGCTTTTCTGACGAGTGTTTTAGAAAGCTTACTTGGTATAGATGCATAGAAGCTGACAGGTATAGCAGAGAAATTTTTTGAAATAAAAGCAGCCTGACCCATGTATTGAAGTAATAAGCAAGGGTAAATAACGCAAGAAAATCCAACCTGCTCGTAACAAAAAATGCTTAGGCATTGACTGATATTTCTGAGACAAAAATATTTGACAAGACATTAAAGCCTATCATGATATGATATGAGTAATAGCAAAAAATACTTACGAAAAAAGTGAAGAATTCATATTGAAGCTGCAATGTAACAAAAGAAATTCTAGCATAAGCCTTATTCTTCAGAAAAAACTATCTAGAAGTCGGAGCACTCATGACTCAACTCAGATAACAGGGGAGCTAGAAATGATAACCCTTTCACATGGCCCTAGAGGACCAGGACCTGGAAATCCCTGGGTTTAGGAGATCTCTAGGCCAAAATATCCATATTAAAGGACAGTTCTTTAGGTTCAAGTTGAAAATGTAAAGTGCAAAACTGAATCACAGTTCTGGGTCTTTGCTTGTGACTGCAGCTTGAGAACACTGAAAACCAAATGGATTATCTATCTAATGAGCCAAATTTTACTAAATGCAAAAGAGGAGAGTTATGCCCATTAAAGAATAACATTGGTAGGCTTAGGAATTATATTTAGAAACTGCTTTTTTTATTTTTCAAGTCCTACAATAAGCAACAAAATTTCAAGAAAATGATTATTGGTTTCTTAAATGCGTTAGAGGAATCTGCATACTCCAAGAAGCAGGAAAAATACTCCAAGATGCATCCCTGAACATGTGGGGCATGAATGTGTGGGCAGTGCTAGTGCATCATACTCAAACATGCTAGATCTCCCACTTATCGTGGACCTTGCTTCCAATACATGGAGAGTGCCATGTTAAAAAGTAGAAAACTAGTCAAATCTGTCGTGATAACTGATTAAGCATATGGGGTCCGCCTTTGGATGGTCCCCGCAGAACAGACTGACTAGACAGATATGACATGGAAAGATATGAATAAAAAAATATTTTCTGAGCAGAGAATGGATCTGGGCTGACATGACCTTTGGCGGCTCCTCCATCACTGACACGACTGAGAAATTGACATTCTATGCTACCATCAACCATCTCTGGTTGGAGCACAATTTCCATAGATGGACTTCCAACTCTCGTTCCTTTGAAAAGATTTGGAAAGCCATCTACTTTGATGTCAGCTCTAAACTTAGATGCATCCCTCAGCGTAGGATTTCTGATACCTCAAGGAACAAGCTTATTGTTGTCTCCTGGGGCCTCCCTCTCTCTCTCTCTCTTCCCCCCCACTCGGTTCCGCTCCCCCTCACTGCCCTTAGGTGGTTTATAGTTCCTATCAGGGCCCATTTTTTTTTTTTTTTGATTTTGTGCTGCCCCCTGGGCTTGCCTTTGGTCTGCACCCCTCCCCCCCTCCTCTTTCCCCTCCCCCTTGTATATTTTTTTCCTCCGCTTGGTAATGAATTTATTTATTCATCTAAAAAAAAACATATTCCTATATTTGTTTCAACAACAAAACAAATTCCATTGGCATTCTATAGATCAGCAAGAAAAACATAATAACAACAAAGATCATTATAGTAACTAACAAAGCTCTTGTAAGGGCGAAGGACTGCAGAATTTCTAGTTCCCCAAGGATGGTGTGGAAGGCAACCATCTACCAGGTGGCAACATACTTGATGCCCAAATTTGGTGCACTAGAAACAAGAAAGCCTATCCCCCTTTATCCATATTTCCAGTTTCATCCCAAGTGACCTTAACATTCAAAGGATCAAAAGACCACTCGATAGGGACATCAAGGTGTACAGCCGAAAGAAGAAGAAGACCCAACCACACGATCCATCTTTGTGGTTGGAGGATTAGAAGAAACAAGAAAGAAGATGGAAGAAAGAAGAAGGAAAGAGAGGAGTCGAACCAGCCTTCCCAGCATTGGGTTCGACCCCCCTTTGTCCTCCCATTTGGCAGATCTTGTGGACCCCATCAAATCTTATTTTGTTACTTTGCTTTAATTCTAGTATTATTTGATTGTTTTAAATAATTAGGAAACTAGGACTTCTTTCTATTGATCTATTAGGTAGTTTATTATTTCAAGTAATTGAGTTTCGAAATATCTTTTGTTTATTTTTGAAAGTTTTATTCTATTTAAGTGTAAGGCCATTGGCCATCGTTTTTTTGAATCAATGAATAATATTTTGAATGCAGAAGTTGTCGCTTTTCTCTCTCTCACAATCTCCTCTCAGTCTCGGCCTCTCTTTCTTTCTCGCCTCCCCTCTCTCTCACGACTTGCTCTTCCATTAACTTTCTCTCTTTCGCTGCCTCTATCTCCCTCAACTGCTGCTGCTGATCTCCTCTTCAATAACTGGGCTGCTGCTGATCTCTTCTACAATAACTGGGCTGCTGTTGATCTCCTCTTCAATAACTGGGCTGCTGCCGGTCCTCCTACAATTAACCAAGAACTGTTGAAACACCCAATGGATTTTCTTCATCAACAACAGTGTGGACAGCAAGTTTTTTCATCCTTGGAGGACGTCATCTTCTTCTTTAATCCTCAGACTTGGACAGCAGGTAAGTAATGAACTGAACCTTTCCTCCCCCACTATTGTTCCGCTTATTATTTGCTTCATACTCTTCCATTAAACCCCCCCCCCTTTCAGCCCATTGTTTGACCTTTATCTGCCCATTGTTTTACCTTAGACGTTGCTGATTTTTCTTATTACAAGCATGACTAGTTTTGGAGCATATAACATGGGATTCTTATCTATCTTAGGTACTTAATAGGCTAGTGTTAGAACCTAACTTTGCTAGTTGCTATGTTCCCTACCCCATATTCCCCCTTGACGCTTGAGTGAGTTTATGTGTTTTTCTTCTTAGACTATTATTGCTCATTGTTACATTGCTCATTAATCTCACTTTATTTTGCATGTCAATCTTGTTTGCTGAGTTTTCCTTATCCTGTCCAACCCAAGTCCGTTGAGTTTACCCTACCTAGTTAGTTAATCTTGTAGGAAACCTAGTCATCTAGGAACCCCTACATCATCTTGGTATCAGAGCATGATTTTGTCTAGGTTTAGGGTAATTAGGTACTGCTGTCCATTGTTTACACGTCTTATCTTTTGAGGTCTAATCTCTGTCACAATCTGTCAGTAGTCAAGTCTGAGTTAAGAGAGCATTACCATAGGTTAGAGGACACCCTTTTCTTCCTTAGATTGGCGGGACCAAATAGCATTGGACGTTTTTCCCTCCAAAAGCACATACTTGAGAGGGCTAACTACCAATCTCAATTGGAGATTCTAAGTAGACCTTGAGTCTTTGGTGGCAACCGTACCTTAGCTTCCCCTCTCCTGATGTCCACTCATAGTGGTAGAGCATACCAGAATATGTCTGACCCTCCTAGCACCTCCACCCAACCTGAGCAGTTGGCTAAATTCATAAAAGCCATCCAAGCTACCCTCCAAGCTAACCAAGCTGTACAGGAGGCATAAACTGCCCATCTCCAAACCCTTACTGATAAGTTGGTTGCCCTTGAGACAAATGCCCAAAACCCTGATGGACGGCAAGTCCGTAACACAACTAGCACTGAACCTAGGGACAGAGACCTTAACCCTGAGGAAGTGAACGAGAATAACCACACTGATGGTTATGACCAGATAGGGGATAACTTCCAAGGCCTAGGGCGTGGCAGAGGTCAGGGTAGAGGTCGAGGACCACCGCCAAGACACCATACCCAATATGGAGATGATGAGGGTTATGAGCATCATGATAGGGGCTTTGATGTCAGACGGATGATTAAGGTAGATGCCCCTACCTATGATGGTCAGATTGATGCTAGGATCCTTCTGGATTGGATTAAGCAGATGGATAGGTACTTCAATTTTTACGATATGCTAAATGAAGTCCGCTACCGATTTGCTAAGTTCAAGCTTGTTGGAGCTGCTCAAGACTTCTGGATAGACCTAAAGTACCAAGAGGACCACCTAGGACTTGAGCCAATCACCACCTAGGTAGAAATGCAAGAGAGGCTCAAGAGGGAATTTTTCCCTATCACTTATAGGCTCCAATTGTTGAATGAAATGAATACCCTAAAGCAAGGAAAGTTGACTGTGACCGAATACATAAGGAAGTTCAATGAATTGAAAATTAGAAGCCATATTCAGGAGGATGTTGAGCAGACACTATCCAGATTCCTTAATGGGCTCAACTCAGAAATTCAGTCTTGTATGGCACCCCCACTTAATGCGAGATGTTCCACAGGCCTTCAGGATAGCCCTTGAGGTGGAATCCTCCATGAGAACTTATTCTCAGAAGAAGAGCTTCCAAGCTGGGGAGTCCCAATTTAGAAAACCACCCCAAGGCTCAACTGGATTCCCAGAACCCCCTGCTGCACCACAACGTCAATTTGACAACAGGGGTAAAGGAATTTTGGGAGAAGAACCCAAGAGTAGTGGGCAGCAACAGTGCTTCAAGTGTTGCGGGTTTGGTCACTTCTCTAGAGAGTGTCCCAATAGGAATCTTTATGTGGGAGAGCAGACTCCTGAAGAAGGTGACCAAAAGGGTCTTTAGGACCATGAGTATGAGGACCATAGACCAGATGAGACCACATATCTGATAAGGATGCCGACGAGGCCGGTGACCTCAAGCTTGGTATTATATGATGTATGGTCTCACAACCTAGAAGTAGCGATGATTGGCGGCGAACTAACATTTTCATCACTTACACATGTCATCAGGGCAAGGACTGCCGCGTCTCCATAGACAGTGGAAGTTGCATGAATGTGGTCACCAAGAGCATTGTTACTCGAATGGGCCTCAAACTTGAACCCCACCCCAAGCCTTACAAGGTTGCCTGGGTAGATCAGTCCACCATCCCTGGTTATACAACTGGGATGTCACCAATTATGGGAAGTCTAACACCTATGTCTTTGAGTTCGAAGGGAAGAAAATTAGGCTGACCTCCAATGCCCTTAAGTACGGGTTCAGAACACAAGGGGAGTACATCCAAACACACCCCCACCAAAACACTTACCATTCTAAATCAACAACAATTTGAAGGAGAGTGTCAAGAATCAGGGGTGATTTATGCTCTAGTTGCCCTATAGAGTAATACTGATAGGTCACGCTTATTCATTGAGGCTCCTAGAGAAGTACAACCCTTGTTGAGAAAATTTAAGAGGTTATTCCCTAAGGAACTACCCGATGAGTTACCACCTATACATGACATCTAACACGCTATTGACTTAGTTCCAGGGTCCTCTCTCCCAAACTTACCCCATTACCGAATGAATCCCAAAGAACATGTTGAACTCAAGCGGCAAGTGGATGAATTGTTACAAAAGGGATTTATTAGAGAGAGCCTTAGCCCATGTGCAGTACCTGCCTTGCCCACGCCAAAGAAAGATGGCACCTGGCGTATGTGTGTTGATAGTAGGGCCATCAATAAGATCACTATCAAGTATAGGTTCCCTATCCCTAGGCTTGATGACATGTTGGATATGATAGCCAACTCATCAATCTTCTCGATGATTGATCTCAAGAGCAGATACCACCAAATTCGGGTTAGGCCTGAAGATGAGTGGAAGACAGCCTTTAAGATGAAGGATGGCCTTTTTGAGTGGTTAGTCATGCCTTTTGGCTTGTCAAATGCACCTAGCACCTTCACGAGGATAATGAATCAAGTGCTTAAACCATTCATTGGCAAGTTCCTAGTGGTTTACTTTTATGATATCCTCATCTATAGTAAGACCCCGTCTTCCCACTTGGATAACTTACAGAAGGTTTTTCATGTGCTTCTCTAAGAAAAACTCTATATCAACCTCAAGAAGTGCACCTTCATGAGTGATCAAGTCATCTTCTTAGGGTTTGTTGTGTCAGCCCAAGGAGTGTCTGCTAACCCTGAGAAAGTGAAGGCAATTGTAGAATGGCCTGAGCCAACTAATGTCCATGAAGTGCGAAGTTTTCATGGCTTAGCCACTTTCTACAAGAGGTTCATTTACCGATTTAGTTCTATTATGTCTCCTATCACGAAATGCATGAAAAAGGAGTTTCAATGGATTGAGAGTGCTACGAAGTCCTTTACTGAGATTAAAAGACTTATGACTGAGGCCCCCATCCTGCGCCTCCCAGATTTTTCTAAGGTCTTCGAAGTAAACTGTGATGCATCTGATATTAGAATAGGTGGTGTCCTAGGGCAAGAAGGACACCCTGTTGCCTACTTTAGTGAGAAGCTTAATGAAGCAAGACAATGATATTCCACATACGACAAATAATTCTATGCGGTTGTCCACTCATTGCGCTATTGGCGACATTACCTTCTACCGTAAGAATTTGTGCTATTCTCTGACCACCAGGCTCTGAGATACTTGAGTGCCCAAAAGAAACTAAACCAGAGACATGCTAAGTGGGTCGAGTTTTTCTAAGAGTACACCTTTGTACTCAAACATAGACCTGGTGTAGAGAATACCGCTGCAGATGCACTGAGCCGGGTGAACATGTTCCTCAGTCTCACAAATGCTAGGAGTCGAGCTAGTGTGTTGCTTCAGACCATGAGTGTAGAGGTTGTAGGATTCGAGCGAGTCAAGGACCAATACCTCACCTGTCCTGATTTTAGTGAGCCGCTCATGTCCTTAAGTGGAGGCAACCTTGTCAGTATCTCAGACTACCTACTCTGGGAGGGTTTCCTTTTTAAAGGAATCAAGTTGTGCATTCCCAGGACTTCACTCTAAGATTTCCTAATCTGGGAATTGCATGTTGGGGGAGTCGTCGGCCATTTCGATCGAGATAAGACCATCACCCTCATTAAGGACCGATTCTTTTGGCCAGGACTGAATAGGGATGTTGCTAGAGTTGTGAGTCAGTGTAGGACATGCCAGACTGCCAAACAACAAAAGCAGAACACGGGTTTATACACTCCCCTACCCATTCTCCATTCCCCTTAGTAGGACCTTAGCATGAACTTCGTGCTTGGTCTACTAAAAACTTCGAGAGGCCACGATTTTATTTATACGGTTGTAGATCGCTTCTCGAAGATGGGCTATTTCATCCCATGCTCTAAAACCTCTGATGCATCCATAGTAGCCAAACTTTTCTTTAACGAGGTTGTCAAGTACCATGGGTTACCCCTCACCATAGTATCTGATAGGGATGTTAAGTTCACCAATCATTTTTAGAGGACCCTATGGCGGAAGATGGGCACTAAGCTCCGCTTCTCTTCAGCTTTCCACCCTCAGACTGATGGCCGGACTGAGGTTGTCAATAGGAGTTTAGGAAACTTGTTGCATTGCCTTATAGGAAAACACCTTACCAGTTGGGATCGAGTCCTTAGCCAGGCCGAGTTTGCATATAATAGTTCCAAGAACCGTACCACTGGTCTGTCCCCATTCGAGATTTGTTCAGGATACCAGCCCCGGGCACCCATAGACCTTATCCCAGTTGTGTCCAGTTCTAGGACATCCCCATCAGCCTAGTCTTTTGCTCAGCATATATATGATTTGCTTGCAGGTATAAGAAGACAGATAGCACTGAGCAACGAGCAATATAAGTCGAAGGCAGATGTGCACAGAAGGCTACAAGAGTTTCAAGAGGGCAATATGGTGATGGTTAGAATTAAGCCGCAACGCTTTGTTAAGGGAAAAGCGAGCAAGCTGCATGCTCGTAGCACAGGTCCGTTCAAAGTACTCAAGAGGATAGGTGCCAATGTGTATGTTCTTGATCTGCCAGCTAGTATGGAGATCAATAATATTTTCAATGTTGAAGACCTTGTCCCATACCATGGTACCTCTACCATTACCCCTTTCTATCCTGATGACTTTGAGGACTTCCCCTTCACCATTGATGAGACTACTAAACCAAACTAACCACTTCCCCCCACCTCAATACCACATGTGCCTAAGGTCACGAGAAGGACTGAAGAAGTTGAGGAAATATTTGATGAAAAGATTGTGTCCACACACACAGGAGGTTCTAAAGAGTTCTTGGTCAAGTGGCGTGGGCGACCGGAGACTGACAACACCTGGATCACATTGCAAGAAATCCAACGATTCAACCCAAGCCTGCTTGAGTACTACCTGAGCCGTAATTCACCGGAGGTGAATTCTTCCAAGCCGGGGAGGGTTGATGGGGACATCAAGGTATATAGCCGAAAGAAGAAGAAGACCCAACCACATGATCCATCTTTTTGGTTAGAGGATTAGAAGAAACAAGAAAGAAGATGGAAGAAAGAAGAAGGAAAGAGAGGAGTCGAACCAGCCTTCCCAACACTGGGTTCGACCCTCCTTTGTCCTCCAATTTGGCAGATCTTGTGGACCCCACCAAATCTTATTTTGTTACTTTGCTTTAATTCTAGTATTATTTGATTGTTTTAAATAATTAGGAAACTAGGACTTCTTTCTATTGGTCTATTAGGTGGTGTATTATTTCAAGTAATTGAGTTTCTAAATATCTTTTGTTTATTTTTGGAAGTTTTATTCCATTTAAGTGTAAGGCCATTGGCCATCTTTTTTTTTAATCAAGGAATAATATTTTGAATGCAAAAGTTGTCGCTTTTCTCTCTCTCACTCTCGGCCTCTCTTTCTTTCTCGCCTTTCTCTTTCTCTCTCTCTCTTTCTCGCCTCCCCTCTCTCTCACGACTTCCTCTTCCATTCCCTTTCTCTCTTTCGCTGCCTCTAGCTCCCTCAACTGCTGCTGCTGATCTCCTCTTCAATTACTGGGCTGCTGCTGATCTTTTCTACAATAACTAGGCTGTTGTTGATCTCCTCTTCAATAACTGGGTTGCAGCTGGTCTCTCCTACAATTAACCAAGAACTGTTGAAACACCCAATGGATTTTCTTCATCAACAACAGTGTGGACAGCAAGTTTTTTCATCCTTGGAGGACTTCATCTTCTTCTTGACTCCTCAGACTTGGATAGCAGGTAAGTAATGAACTGAACCTTTCCATCCCCCCCCCCTTGTTCCCCTTATTATTTGCTTCATCCTCTTCCATTAAACCCCCCTTTCAGCCCATTGTTTGACCTTTATCTGCCCACTATTTTACCTTAGATGTTGCTGATTTTTCTTATTATAAGCATGACTGGTTTTGGAGCATATAACATGGGATTCTTACCTATCTTGGATGCTTAATAGGCTAGTGTTAGAACTTAACTTTACTTGCTGCTATGCTCCCTACCCCATATTCCCCCTTGACACTTGAGTGAGTTTATGTGTTTTTCTTCTTAAACTATTATTGCTCATTAGTCTCACTTTATTTTGCATGTCAATCTTGTTTGTTGAGTTTCCCTTATCCTGTCCAACCCAAGTCCCTTGAGTTTACCCTACCTAGTTAGTTAATCTTGTAGGAGACCTAGTCATCTAGGAACCCATACATCACCACTGTAATCTGAAAAATAGTTGGATGGCTGAAAATAGAAAAAAGTCAAAACTTGATGGACCATAAGATTGAGCTAGTCCACAAAATTTGATTTGTTGGCTATCCAAATAGTATTCTATCCAACAGGTTGGATCAGTGACATCCGCCCTCTACATGGGCTCAAACTGGCTGGCATATCCTCCTAAGACTAGCAAGACAACGATTGCAATAATCTCCTCCCCTTGATAAATATTTAATACATGTTGACAATTTATCTTTCACATATTATATTTATAATAGGCACATAAATATAGACAGGTAATAAAAGAGAAAACAAATGTACAACCATTTAATTTATCCCAGTTCAAGCAAGCAACAACTCATCCAAACTCTGCCTCTTCTCTGTTACCCCAAGTATCTGTGTACTTTCAAAATTCAGTCTATGCTCTGCATATACACTGTTTTACCCAAATTAACCAACCCCATATTCTTCTCAGTTCTTCCTATTGATCACCCCTTTTAGAGGACCAAAGCCACCCGTGGAATAGGTCCATACTGAAAAGGACCAGCAATGATAATTCTGCGGAAAAGTACATTCTGTTTAAACAACTGTGCCAGGAAAAGGGGATTCTTAATCATGTGCTGTTAGACCATATATAGATCCAATGGAAAAAACCATGTTGAAGGGTGTCCCAGGATATGGGAAATGGGACCTATTGTGAGCTTGCAGATTTCCAACTTTGAGATATTCGAAGTATCCGAATGAGTCTCTGGGGTGTCCTCGGTATATTAATCATAGCTTTTCATTTGGTTACAGTTTCTAGTCTATTGGTTCAATTATATTGTTCATTGAATTTTATATGTAGTGAGTACTAAGTCCTCGTTAATTATAGTACTTAAGCCTTAAAGTGAAAATTAGAATAAAATTATGAATATAATAAAGCTCCAAAACATGGGAGACTTCTTTCGTGACTTTATCATTTGATGACTTAAATGACAAGTCACTTCGGCCTGATGCTTTCATCATCATCTTCTTTCTTTTTTTTTCTACACACTTTTTAATTTTTTTATTTCTATATTCCATAGCCAATTAACCCCTAGCTGTCAAGATGCCATCAATCCCTCTCCTTTATTTAATTGATTAATCTATCATCCTCTGACATCCCTGCACTAGTTGGCTACCAGTTTTGCAAAGTAACTCAGTCGTCATCCTTAAATCGTTAATTAAACCTCATAGACAGTGTTCCCCACCTCCTCCCAAATCCTCAACCCTTCAAAACCAAACCCTAACTCAGCAGTTTTTTCCTTCATTGTTCTACAAAATTCTCTCTAACCCATTTTGATGTAGATAAGTCACTTGGGCTTATTTTATTGCAAATAAGCCTTGGGTTGTGTTATATGTGTTGGGCCTTTGATCCCATGGGTTTTCTTTGAAATGGGCCACTTTAATAGGCCTAAAATATGAGTAGAAGGTAGGAAAACGGGATTTTATTCATTAGTTTAATTAGTTGCTATTTAATTCAATAAAGGCCCATTGGGCCATTAGTTGGTTGTAAAGTCCTATATGGACTATTAGTTAGTTAGTCCTATTCCATGTTGGAGTCATAAAGTCGAGTCCTAGTCCTAGTCCTATTTTGAATTCTTAGTTGTAGTAGGAGTGTCTAGTCCTATTGGGAAACTAGCTCCTAGTTGTAGTAGGAGTGTCTAGTCCTATTGGGAAACTAGCTCCTAGTTGTAGTAGGAATGTCTAGTCCTATTGGGAAACTAGCTCCTAGTATTAGTATGATTGTAAATTTCTCCTCTATAAATAGAGAAGCATATGTACCATTATTGGACAGATTTGAATGAAAGAAAGTTTGCATTTATGAAAGAAAGTTTACAACTAAATGTTTAGAGCAGCTGAGATAGCGGTGAGTGAGAAGCCCAGGCTGAGATAGCCACTTCCTTTATTCTCTTTCACCCTTCTCAATCCCCCATCTGTTTTATTCTTCTTTTTTATTTTATTTACTGCAACATTCAAGAGGTATAGTTCAGATTTTGATAAAAGTCTCCAGAAATCAGAACCGATCAACAATCCTAGTGGGAATAGGAGAGAGATCGATCTCCTCTCTTTCTCTCTTTTGTACTCTGTTCAGCCAGGTCTTCAATCAGGGTATTCCAGGCCTCATAAGGGTCCCACGATCCTTATCTAGTCACTGTTGGAAGCATTCAGCTGCTGTTCTTGAAGGTTCTTCTCAATTTTCTCTCCTAGGTCAAAAAATCAAGAAAACTTGTAACTTCACAACTAGCCGTCAGAATCTTCTCAACTTTGGGGGTTTTTGTACCCTCCCTAGGGACTATCTACGCCCAAGAGTGCAACTCAATCGGACTCCTACAGCCCTGGCCGCACCTCTCTCTCTCTAGCTCTATAACAGGTCTTTCTCTCTCCTATCGGGTTAGGTTTTGGGCTGGTTTTGCTCCTATATGGGTATTGTATCATTGGGGATTTATTTGATTGTATTATTTCTTTGTTTCCTGGTCCTATTTGTATTGTTTGGGGTTATAAACTGCGGAGTTAGTTACTTGTAATCTACTCCTACATTGCATTTTCTCCATTCAATAAATCCTAAATTTTTAATTCTATAATTCTAGTGATCAAATTCCAGAAATCCAATGTTCTACCCTACCCTGGACACCAATACCCTATCATGTTAAAACATTAATTTCTGAAGCCTTTTAGTTCAAGAACTCCTATCCTACATGAAGTCAGGCAATGTTTACCTTGTGTAAAGCCAATGTTTACCGGAGACAATTTATTCTCTTTTTGGAAACTCTAATACTTTATAACAAAAAGATGACATCAAATGTCTCAAGGTTACGTATCTATGTCCTTTTTAAATGTTGTAAGAAAATAATTGGTCTTGGCTAAAATCAATATTGTCCATGGGACACTAGCTGGCACCTCATATGTACTCAGGTAATCGTATTGACCCCCACCAAATTACAAAATTTTCCATAAGATGACAACGCCCTCAAAACCAGAGTTGTCACGGCATCTAGGGAACCCAAGGCGTTGGAGGCGGCCTGAACACAAGGCGACACCACCAAGGCAACCAACGTGACATCAGTTGTCAAGGCGTCAACAACTATGCTGAAAATTAGTCTTTACATTACCCATACAATAGCATTTTATATAGGACAGTAAATAGTGTCCACGTAAAGGAGGACCAGATGGTCTTCACAATATTTCGAACATATAGTGTGCTTGAATGAACATCAAGTAGTGATATGATGCAGCACATCACAACAAGAAGTTGAACTCATGTTAAACTCCATATCAATTCATTATTTATCATATATGTACTCTAACCCCATAATGAAGTTGTGAACCCAAAATAGATCAGTCAATAAAACCTCCAGTCCACCACATTATTAAACCCCATGTTCATAGAGACAAGGCATCCTGAACCTGTTTATTCTTGCCTAGAGAAATATTTGGATGAATAAATAAATTCATTACCAAGAGGAAAGAAAAAACAAAGGAGAGAGAAGGGCGGTGGGGGGGGGGGGACCAAAAGGGGCAAACCCTCAAAGGAAGGGAAGCAACATCAAGGGGGCAAAGGGCAACATTAGGGGCCTTGTGAAATATTAGCTAAACTTCAAATGGTGGCTTTTGTGCCTATGAATATACAGGCTCCTTGACCAACCTCTGTAACAAGATTCATATAATATGGCCAAGTTATAAAGCCAACAAGTTCCTAGGTCTTCAATTTATGAATGAAAATCCATACAGATTCATGCCTGCTCAGTTGTCAGAAACCAAATCAATGCACATAAAGCAACATCCATTTTAGCTCATAAAAGACCTGTTTGAAGCCAGAACCATGTTTGGAGGTTACAGCTTATCCCACATTTTGTAAAGGAAAATGGACAATCTCTGAGTGAATGCTACATATTATCATCTCCTCCACCCTACCAAATATGCCATCAAATGTTAGAAGGAGATCATCCTGTCTCAGTCCAGATCAAATTCTGATCACTCAAAAAGCTTATTCTTTACCAAACGACCCCACCCCTAAATAAGGCCCAAAAAAGGGGAAAAGTACCTAATGATATATTTTACTATCTGATCAATCTATCCTTCGCCAAGAATTTTATCACAGCAGACTTGAAGGTTAGGAGTGTCTAAAGCATACAACTACACTGAACTTAGGACTTTTCCTACATCAATCTAACTGATTGGATAGTCTACAACAATGGGCATGTATGCAATTTTTATTTAAAGACATCAGAATATCATATATAATATTTTTCGCAGTTTTCCATTACCACCCAAAATAAATAAATAAATCTTCTTAGGCTTGACCTATAAGGCTAGAGTTTCTCTTAGCCACCCTAACCAAGGCCACAGTAGTGCACAAATAAATAAGTAATAAGTGTGAGTTTATCTAGCTTCAGTTTAACAAATACAAAATGATGTCAGCCCATATTCAGTCAGAGCTAAAACACTACTATATAGAGAATCCTGGATTGACATACCCTTACGGATGAAGTTGTGAAGTGGCCAAGATCTGCAAACATCGCTTCAGTGCCTGTTTGGGGAAGAAGGGAACAAATTCAAAATTCATTAATAACTATTCTATAAAAATAACATACCAACAGTTCTCCAATTCTCAGGTATCGCCTTCACCTGTTATACACAGAAGTATTCCACCAAGAGAAAACCAACCATCTGTTCCAGTCACTCTAAAAAACTTATAAATATAATATGGAGAAAGAGCATGCCATATTTTTGGATTCCATTTCACAGTGTTGTAGATGCCAATGGCAGCGATAGAGAACAACCATAAAATTACAATGGGTGCAAACAGGAAGGCCACCTTCTGCGTACCACGGTGCTGCAATGCGAAGAGGCCAACCAATACAACACAGGCAATAAAAACCATCAAACCTGTGTATCCATCAGAATGCAAAGTAATTTCCAGGTGAGAAAATCAGAGAGAATAAAATAAGTACATAACAACAAGTAAGTTACGTGGAAACACAACAGATCATTCACTCATTGAAAGCAATATAGTCAACCCCCCCCCCCCCCTCTTCTCAAGAAATAAAAAAGAGGAAACAAAAGAGCCTTGAAGATAGCAAACAATTGTAGAAAAATAACATGACCTTGGAAGATTGCAGTATGAGCTCTTTTTGGGTTGTTCCAGTTTTGATTCTCTAACCCTCCTTGGGTTGATGTTTTTGTTCCCAATGTTTTTCTCTTTGTTTGGCCGAGGCCTTGTGCCTCTTGGTGGCATCTGTGCCTCCTAATTTTTTTTCCCTTCCTTAGGGTTTTAATATATTTATTTACTCAACCAAAAAAAAAAAAAAAGATAGCAAACTCTTTTTTCTTCCTCTATTTTATCCCTTTAGCTTCCTCCATCTGTTGGCATCTGCTCTTTACCCATGAAAATAATCAGAGTTACCAAGTCAAATTATTGCATGATAACTTCTTTCTCTCTTAGTTTCAGTGTATAAAATCAACACTTGCATCAGCAATATCATCAAATATCTGTTTTTTTTCCCTCAATCATTCTTTACATACAATAGCACTGGTAAGTTTGTTCATGCTGAATAGCAGGAATAAGATCTTAAGGAGAGAAAAAAAAAAAAAAAGCAGAAGGTAAATGAAAGTAAAAGGAAACAGCAACAGAAGCTTAGAATGGACATTTCTTTTCAAATGGATGCCAACAAGGAGCAATCAATGACATGAAGACTCCATGACTCTAAACATGTTTTTACTAAAACTTCTAAACATGCCATAACTGTCTTAATTTAGTTTAGTTAAAAAAATTTCTTCTTTTCTATTGAAAAGAGTGGGGACCTTCTCCAGCAACTTGCAAAATGAAGCAATATTCAGAAATCAGGCCAGAAATTGTGCCTTAACAGATATACAGATGGACAGGTATACCTTCTCACACTATATCATCTTATCCTGAAGAGTTTCATCGGCCCATAGTAGCTATATGCATCTAAAAGAATAAGGAACAATCCACCACTTTCTGCTTCTTTGCCTTCAAAGTCTGGCTGAGAGATTGGGATCTTTAAGACTAGCATGGGCAATGCCTAAGGAACGTTTTGCTTTCTTTTTTTCTTTTTTTCTTTTTTTTTTTTTTTTTTGGGGGGGGGGGTGTGGGGGAGGGTTTTTAAATGGCAATGGAACTTGGAAATCTACTAAAAGTCTGAAGCTGGGGAGAGTCAGATGGCCTCTTGGGCAGGAGTTATGGTCTCTTATACATGCAGCAGTTTTTTGGAGCATATGATACCAAGAAACAACAGATCCTTTGACAACTACCTGCTTCCAGCTTATAGACTGGCAGCCAAAGCCAAAGAAACCTTTTGGGCATCTAAGTGTAAGATGTTTGAAAATATATCTACTGGACATCTTGGAGGAATGAGCTAACTTTCCACCTAAGCACAATTTTTTGTAAAGAAGAAGAAAAGGAAAAAAAAAAAAACTTATGGGTCTGAAAATATACAAGCATGGCATCATTTGAATTTTTCTGCTGGTTCTGATTCTAATTTTACACTTCCAGAAGCATGGGTTTTCTATTGAGTGTCTCTCACTACCTCACAAAATTTCTAGGGCATGGATATCTCTTTTCCTTCCTTACTGCAAAATGCATTTTTCTAGACAATCCCACGCTGCAACCAGTACAACATTCAAGTCCACATCAGCATCAAGATAGCTTTTTGTTGACACTGGATCAGCACTCTAACCGTTCCAGCAGTCTCAGTCCCACCACCTTGGCATAATCCATAAACCTATGTTGACAACATTGCTTACACATCTAACGCTACAATTTACATCAGAGATATATAAATCCAACACAACAATTGATGTTGTTGCAATATATATATATATATATATATATGGGGGGGGGGTCAAGGTAATGAATTCCCAATTACAATTGGGTTACATTAATGATCAGCTTTAAGCCACTATATGTTTGCGCCAATCATAGATTAATTAACTAGATACATTCAAGATTAGGTCCCTTGGTATATGCTTTGGTGAATGAGACAAAAGCAGAGATTAATGCCAAATTGGAATTATGGAAATCATCCTTGGACTCAAAAGGTTTTAAGATAAGTATAACGAAAACAAAGTATATGATGTGTAACTTTAGTTACAATGAGACGGATAATGAAGTGATGAAAATGTTGAGAGGAAGATTCCACAAAGTGATTATTTTATGTACCTGGGTTCAATCATAAATATAGGAGGAGAAATAGAAAATGATGTTATACAGAGAATCAAAATAAGATAGATGAAGTGAAAAGGTACGTCCGGGGTGTTGTGTGATAGACGCTTTTCTTTAAAACTAAAAGGGAAATTTTATGACAACCATATGATTAACTATGATGTATGGTGTGGAATACTGGGTAGTTATAACATATCATATAGATAAACTCAGTGTAGCTGAGATGAGAATGTTAAGATGAATGTGTGGTAAAACTAGGAAGGATAGCATAAGGAATGAACATTAGAGCTGATTTGGGGTAACTCCAATACATGATAAGCTGCGAGAAAGTGGTTTGAGGTGGTATGAATACGTACAACGAAGGCCTTTAAATGTTCTAGTACAGAGAAGTGATTTGATTCATATTGAATGAGCTAAAAGAGCCAGGGTAGACCTACAATGACTATGGGAGAATTGGTGAGGAATAGAGATGATTAGAGGGTAAGAATCCATGTAGCCAACCCCATTTAGTATAAGGCTGAGTTGAGATTACAAAATTGCTTCCGAAAGTAACTTAAACACTAGCTGCTGATGAAAATGCATTTAAAGTCCCTCAGACACTTGGATATTTAAATATACCTTTTCTTTCCTCTAGCTTTGCAAACACACCCATCTTCCCATAAATTTAGAGCCACCCACTCTAGAACTACAAAAACTGGTTACCAATAATGGCAGTATCCGCATGAACAGGAATATGATATCAACATCCTGAAACTGAGTAGTCTTCAATAACTGACATCACCACAAATTTCTTTCATGCATCACCACAAATTTCTTTCATGATGCCCTCATTGATTGGTAAGTTCTCCACATGTCATGATGATGGAAAAATAATTAACAGTATGACATACACCTTATGATATCGGAAAACAAGCAATGTTCAAGGAACGTCATAGCCTACCATTCCCCCATTTTGAGGAGGCATGAGAAATGAAAGGGACCAGTACAGACATATCATCATCACTGTGAACTTTGAGCAACATGATGAAAGTTTTGTCAGTAAAAGATAATTGGACGATACAACACTGGGAGCATCTTTTCTCTTGAGTACTCCAACTACAAGTGTCATCACAGAAATGGTCCAACAAGCGCATACTTCCTAGTGCCTTGTTGGAGCAAGGAGATAAATGATGATAGTTCTTCCAAGTCGAAAGAGGCGAATGCAACCATTATGGTGTGCATATACGTTGTCATTTAACAGTTAAACAACCCCAAAAGAGAAGCAACACATGACGGGAGTGTTGGGAATAATCCCAAGTCGACTAACTCTGGGACCTTGGATGACTCCATACACCATTTGGGCCTCTCCACCTAACAGCTTAAGCTTAAGCTTTTGGGGTGAAAAATTCAATGCTAGGTGACCCAGATCATATCCGTGATAAATAGAGCCACGTTTTTACCCATAATATCCACATGACTGTACCAGTCCAATTTGCTCAGTATAATACTCATTTAATTCACATGCCTCAGATAAGTTGCGTTTCTGGTTGTGTATATTACTCTTTATACATTTATGTTACCAACGTGCATATAGGTACAGTACTTGTCACCTAAATTGAGTTTCAGTCATTGGTGTGGATCTCATTTGGTCTGGTGTCTAGAATTCTAGATAACCATTCTTGCACTTATGATCAAAGTTATCGTGAACAAAATATTGTTTGTTAGATGGCTATTCGATGTGTTGAGATGCAGATATTAGTAATTTATCTGTAGTGGAATATTAGTTTTCAAAGTCTGCCACGAGTTTCAAGAAGCACTCTAAGTTGGACCATAAAAGAGGGGAGGGGGGGGGAGGTTCTCATAAAGTAACATACCATCACTCAAGTTATTTGCTTGAAGTTGCACCCCTGAAACAGATGACAAGACTGCACAGAAATATTAATGTGAGCTGACACAAATATGAAAATAGTGAGCTATATAAGCAGAAAGGGAGGAACAGTTAAAAAAAAAATCACTAAAGTCAGTGTCATTACCAGAAATTGCAGGTGTAAGAACTCCGTCACCTATCACCATGCAAGCACCAAATAGAACTATAATAAGTAGAGATGTTCTCGATTTTTTATGCTTCTCAAGAAATCTTCTAAATGAAGATGGAGCCACATTCCTATGACCCTTATTGTAATATGATGGGAGCTCCTCATCAGCTGCTTGCTGATTAGGAAGCAAACTGAACTTTGAATGTCTGCATAGAAGTGTGTATAGTGCAAATGTTCCACCTGTGTGCAACTCAAGTATATCAGCACAATTTCATCAAGAATGGGACAATGGGTGAGGGCGCTGTAGTGCAACAGAGCTCATCAGACTCACCTTCACCATTATCATTTGCACTCAACACGATGACAACATATTTTAACAATGGAATCAAAGTTAAAGTCCAAAATATCAAGGAAAATGCCCCAAATATTGCATCTTCAGTCTGATATTTGAACAATCTCCCAGAAAATGTACTTTTATAAACATAAAGTGGCGATGTGCTTAGATCACCATATACTACACCAAAACACTGATATGTTAATAGAAGAGCTTGTTTCGGTTGGGTCTTCCAGTCAGCCTGCTTGATCAAATATAAAACAAACTTAAAAATGTTAATTTGATTTGAACATGCTTCCCAAGATTAATGGAAAACAGATATCAACATGCATGCAATAAGGATAATTCTAAGCTTTATAAAACCAGGCCATTCACTTGGGAAATACGCCAGGGGATCCCTGGAACTTCAAATTATAATCTATACTAAGTGTATATCACATCCTTGCATCATCAATGAGTTGCTCTTCAGAAAAATCTCCAGTTAACATCAATACTTCTCCGGAAAGACTACGGAAAGAGGCCCAAGAAATTGGCATTTCGATTAATTAACTTCACTAACCTAATCTATACGATGAGGATGTCCAAACTAACTATAAACGAAGAAATTACATACAGATGAGCTCCAATTGACGAATAAATCGTAAATGAGTGGGTAACCTAGTTGCCATAAGAGACTAAATGTGTCCAACTCGCGAGATGAAAACTCAAGGAACTTGAATTATGCAGGTTCTTTCTAGTTTTGAGTAGGCGAGAAATCTAAGTAGGTTTAATGGAGAAAAGAATTGAAGACTTACCATAGCAATGCAGCGAAACTGTAAATCTCTCTCTCTCTCCTCTCTCTCTCTCTCTCTCGCTTGCTTGCTCGATGTCGGAATTTGCAGAACGAGAGCTCAGAGAACGCTTTTTTTTATTTTTAGGTAAAACTCAGAGAACCTTTGGTTCGTATATGACGATGCTTTGAATTCGTCGAACGTTCTCGTTAATTAGTTCCGAATCTGATGGTTAACGGTCCGGAGTCCGGACTACAAGCGGTAGATAGTTAAGGTTAACAGTTAACGACCCAAGTGGGTCCGGATACGATAAGAACCAAAAATTCTATTTTGACGGTGTATGATGAATTTGATCCTTCTTAATCAAATCACTGTTTTCTGGCTACTACGCAGGTTACCATCAGACGATTATGATCCGTTTCTCGTATAAGGAGAGAGAGTGAGAGACACTTTTTTTTTTTTCTCGTGCCTGAAGGTTTTTTCTCGTGTCTGAAGTTGGGAGCACGTAAAAGTTGTGAGGGAGATTTTTTTTTTTTTGGGGTAGAAAAAAGGTTTATTTATTGAAGCATGTCCAACACAAAATATCTAATTGGCATACATCAAATAATGAAGGAATGAAAATCGGCCATATTATCTCACACGCACAAGACACAGCCCTCCTAGCCAAAGAATCAGTTACGCTGTTAATCTCCCTAGGCATATAACGAAAGATACAATTCCGAAAAAAAATATAAAGATGCTTAATGTCATGTAAAATGTCCAGCACTTAAGTAGGTGGGCAGGGATGGGGGCGCACTGATTAGTAGGATCATCTCCTTGAAGTTTGATTCCACATCAAGATCATCTATGCCTTCTGAGATACTATAGAAGAGACTTGTTCTAATCAGAGTTATCAATTCGGCCGAATAATTCGCGAATTATTCGGCCGAACCGAATTTTAAAGAATTTTATCAAAAATTCGGACCGAATCCGAATTAAAAATAAAATTCTTTAAAATTCGCTACTTTTTCAAAACTGAATATAAATCGCGAATAATTCGGACCGAATCCGAATTAAACCGAATTATTCGGTTTATTTAAATATTATTTAAAAAAAAACCAAAAAAAAAAAAAATAAAAAACAATT
>NC_056570.1:7389018-7398512 GCF_013358625.1 Macadamia integrifolia
TTTTTTAAAAAAAAAAAAACCCAATAAGCTTTTTTTACCGAATCCTTCAATTAATCATCCGAATTATTCCGAATAATTCTCCGTCCGAATAATTCCCGAATCCGAATTTGTTAACTATGGTTCTAATTGCTAAAGCTTCCTCTTGGAGAATAGAGGAGATGCATGAAGGGGAGCAAACAACCACTATAGGGTTACCTTAACAATTTTGAATCACACAACCAAGAATCCCTTTATCTCCTTGGAGTGCAGTATTCGTGTTAAGCTTAAGAAAAAGTGGAAGCAAAGTAATCCAGTAGAGAGGACTCATGGGATCTGTAAAGGAAGGAGAGAGTTGGACCTTCTTGGAGTAGCAAGATACTTTTGAGAACTCACAGAACTGATTTTCAGCAAGATGGATCACCTCCTGGGGGAGTGGTTAATGCCTTTGAAGAAGAGCTCATTACGAGCATTCCAAAGAGACCAACAAACAAAAGATGCAAGGCTAGAAGTAATATTGCCAAGTTGCTTGTTTGAGGAGGATAAAGTGCTCCAAAAATCAATGAGACGATGTAGGTTCAGATCACCTTGAGGAGGGGGGAAGGGAAGCTGGTTCCCAAACCAAATCGCTCGAGCAAGCAAGGGTAGCCTATCATCCTTCGCGGAGATTTTTTCTATTATTATTATTATTATTTTCAAAAAATGAGAGGAAAAATAATATTTTTCCTATGCCAACCTTCCCATTTGTCTATGTTTTTCCTCCCTTAAAAATGACATCTTTTACCTTATTGGAGGAGGAAGAGATACCGGGGGGGTGTTGGCATAGACCATGCTACTAGATAGATAACACTTTCCCATAAAAAATATGGAGGACAAAAAGTTCCCTGGTTGTGTGGTCCCTGGGCCTAGACACAAGGGTGCACAAAAGTACGAGCCCACTCCTTATGAAATAAACAATTCAATGAGTGTTGATGCCTGTAGGGATGTCAATTAATTGGGCCAAGTCGGTTCAGTTTTGATCGGGTCTAATTAGCTTTCCCCACTTTAGGACCTTGCACCATAATCGGCCCGTTTAAGTAATCGGTCCTCATATTGCTAGACATGGTCACATTTACAACCGATTGATTGGATAGCGATCCTTAATTGGGTTAAGCAGGCTTAGACATACTTTAAATGGTCTAGTGGCACATTTATCTTTGAACGTTATATAATCAAGCTTTAAACGTATTGGGCTTGGTAAACATGCTCTAAATGTGTTATTAGCCCATTTAAAGCCCATCTATGAACAAGCCTTAGATGGGCTTTAAATGGGCTAATAACACATTTATCTCTAAATGATCAATAATTGAGTTTTAAACATGTTGGGCTATTAATTGGTCACTCTCAGTCCGGCGCCAATCAGGTAGCTTACTTGCACCTAGAACAATAAATTATAATCGGCCGAGTTGGAGGCCGACACATTTGTTAATCAAGCCATGATGGTTCAATGACTTCAGTCTATAAATGATTGTGCCTAGAATTGACACACCAACCCCTACCATGCTCTCATTGGCCTTGCAATGAACGAATCCATCCTCTATCCTCTAGTTGATGCGGTTTCCCGTTCTGCCGCCAGAGTGGGATGCATCATGGGCTCTCAACGTCTCTTTATTGTGCGTCACCATCAATGGTGTGGGCTTCAGACTTCACATCATGGACTTTCACGTTCTCTATATCGTGGGTCATTATCAGTGGGGTGGTTTTCTTGGACAGTTGAACCCCACCGCAATGGGTGTAGATATTTCAAGATTGTGAATTTTTGATGGTTCATGTGGCTGAGGTCGAACGAAATTTAGCAACTTCTGTGCCCACCAAATAAATAGAATCTTCAAAGCATTGGTTCAAAGATCGGTATTGGTATTGGTATCGGTATCGGTATCGGTATCGGTATTGATCTATCACCTGTATTATATTGGTATCGATTGAGATGGATCCCTAATTCTTGATCAATTTGGATCGATTATCAGTATCATTTCAAGGGTAAAATAGTAAAAAAATGTATTTTTTCTGAAAAGCAAGGGGGCAAAAGTGATCGATACCCACCGATCCTCTTTAATACTGATCCGGATCGATATCAGCAAAGACCGATACCGAGAACTATATCCATGTTTCAAAGGCATTTTAGAAAATACAAAAATTTAGGAGGGTATTTGTGAACCCTAGAGAGAAGTGAGTTATTTGATTTTTTTTTTTTTTTTTGGTGCCAATGGAGGCTGCAACTACTTGGCTGTAATGATGCAACTAATTGAGATGCTTGCTTTGTCTCACCATTAATCCAACAACCAAATTTTTTCCGGTGAGGTCTGCCAACAATTGAGTTGCTTGGTTGGTTTGTGTCTGACTTATCATGTCATTGTCTACCTCCGGTCCCCCACCCCTATGGGCCTTCGATAGGATGAGGGGAAAAAAGGAGGAATGTTTCTTACAGGGAAGTGCGGTTTCTCCACATGTGCAAGGGATCCAATTCCTCTACCACGCAATAGAAGTGGCAGCTCAGATCCAACGCCCTGAAACACCTTGGCATAGAACACAACACACAGTTGTACACCTCGAGACGCTCTAGAGCATTGGATTTGAGTTGCTGCCTCTATTGTGCAATAGAAGAGCCCCCGCCCATGTGCAAAGCACATGGGGAAACATCCACAATTATCATTTTCCATTTCACCATAAGCGAAACTGGTCAATTTTCCCCATGCATGTCTAGGCGTAGTCTCCTACAAAAACCTTCTCCCAAGAAAAAAAAAAATTTTGGTCAATAAATTTCCTGATTGATTCATGGTCCAAAACTCTAGAATGTTGAATTCTAAGATTTGTGGGCAAATTCTAAGGGATTTTGACACTGATTTTGGCCTGATCCTCAGTTCCATGTTTTGAAATCTTATAGTGAGGTCTTATTTGCTAAGAGTATATTATGGTACGAGCTAATAGTATTAACAAGTTTAATATGACTCTTCCTGAGCTCTACAATTCGCTGAGAATTGAGAGGATCTGATGAAATAGAATAGCTGAATAAGCAAGTAGTTGTGATAAAGGATTTAGTTATCGGTATCAGTATTGGTATTCATTATTGATCTGAATTTTATTGTATCGGTCTGGATCAGTTAATTTTATCATTATTTTTCAAAAATAAATAGTTTTTTATTTTTAATAATAATTTTTCCACTGTTCCAATATTTATACCCGATCTGAATCGGTCAAATATCATCAATATTGATCTCAGCTGATATTGCCAAACCAATATCAATACTCAGAACCATGGTTGTGATAGATCAAACTAGAACGTCCAATTTTAAGAAATGTAAGGGCTAATCTGAAAGTAATTCCTGTTCTTTAGTACTTTAAACTAATTTTATTAACACTTCTACTAGCTCTTGGTGTATTGATTCAATTGCTGGCCCATTCTTCCCTCTCTTTTTTTTTTTTGGACTCGGGGGATCCCTTATAATTTTACTAATAAAAGATGACAGTATAAAAGGGGGACATAGCCTGCCTTACCTCAACCTAGAAAAATAGAGGCACTCACAGTCTCAAAGCACGGGAAAAAAATCTAGGAAAAATTACATTCTAAAAAATCGGCCACTAAGCTTTATCTTCCCTAATGATTTGGCCAGGTCTGAAAATTATAGTAATCCACTGAACATAACCATATGATCAAGAGCTGAAACTTCATACCCCACATGCAGAGGTGACTTCTTTGGCTTGTTTTTTTTGGGCATTTTGAAGTATTAAGTAAGAGTATTGTGTTCTTCATGTGTTTGTCATGAGCTGGTATTGAAGTAAGAGTAAGGTGTTCTTGTGAATTCATCTTGTTAAAATGAGAATTATATTATAGCATAGGGTTCCCTATAAGGACGAACATTAGGATAGCCTAGTGGTGGTAGCTTCGGCTTGTGGAGCCGGCACCCAGTGGAAGAGGTCGTGGGATCGAACCCTGTCGTACGCATTGTGTGAGTGTGTGTGTATGTGTTTTCTTATTTATTCTATACCCACCCGTGGGTTGCCCAGATGGTTAGGGCGAATTGGGGATTGTGTGGATTAGGCGCACGGTCTTAGGTTCGATTCCCCATCTGTGCATCTGCGATTTAAGTGGAGATCATGGCGGTGGGTTACTGTGCTAGTCTCCCCGAGGATTAGTCGAGGTGCGCGTAAGTTGGCCCAGACACCTTGGTTAACAAAAAAAAAAAAGAAAAAAAAAGGTTCCCTATAAGGCAACGTGATCCCTGCATAATGGAAGAGCGTACAGATGTATCAATGGAGGGATTTCCGCTTTTCATGGGGATGAGGCCGTCATTTCGCCGTCATCTATTTTTAAACAAGGGGGCACGTACGATGTCTTGTATTCTGCCACAGTTTAATTGAAGGAATACTGGTGCAGGTGCCTCGACAGACAGGACGACGGTCCCGCTATATATTTGTAACGAGGGTTTATTTCTCTATATAATACAAGCAATGTTGAGAGGTGTGAGGGACGAGCGCTGTAACCTTATTCTCCACTGATAGTGAAGCAGGATCTCATCTCATTGAGAACGTAGGCAATCTTGCCGAACCTCGTAAATCTATGTACATTATTTATTCTTGTTTTTCTATCATCTTCTACATCGTTTTAGGGTTGTGTTTCTACAGCCTTTAAGGTTTTTTTTTTCCCCCTTATCTTATTATTCAAGAATGGTTTTACATTGTTAATCTGTAGTACTATCTATCAATATCTAAAAAGGGGTATTGTCCTTGATGTTTGTAATCCTTAGGCACTATCCACTAGACTTTAATCTCGTTTATCGATTGCAATGGGAGGTTTTACTAGGACTAAGTCTTGTGTTTTTTTCTCTTCACCTGAAAGAAGAATTTTTCACATCCTTTTTTTTTTTTTTTTTAAGTTAGATTGGTTTGATTTGTCCGCATTATTAGTTATGCGTCTATCATGAAACTCCAAGAGATAACTTCAGATTAATATATCAATGGCTTGATGTTTGGGTATTTTGTTCACAATTAGGGCCCGTTTGATTTTGTTTCCAGAAATAGTTTTTCCGTTTTTTTGTGTTCATAAACAAAAAATTCCCCAAAAATCGTTTGATTTTTCTGTTTCGTTTCACTTGTTTTTGGAAACAGAAATAGAAATTTATGCCTATTTCTGTGTCTAGAAACAGAAATTGGGAGACAAGTTAGATTTGTTTTTCTGTTTCTAGAAACAAGTGGGAGTGAAAAAAATTATGAAAAACCCGATACTTCACTCGACCTACCCAAACCCCAACCCATTGTTGAAACTTCTCGTTATCCAAATGCGGTGATTCCAACTTGGTTGTCCGATGTTCACAGTTTGAGATTGCCTTCATCATTTTCAAGCTCATTTTCATAAAGAATACATACAACTCCAACGTCATGCCTTCACTCGTGAATTGCATTCCTACAACGTCATGCCTTCACTCATTCCTTGAACTCAACTATACTGTTGAAAATGTTTCGGGAACAGAAAAATCAAACACCTTTTGCAATTTCAAAAATCGTTTCTTAGCATAGAAACGGTTTGCTATTTCTAGACACAAAAACATGAGAAACAAAATCAAACGGGCCCTTATTTTATTGATCTTGGGTATACATATCAGAGCATAACATACAACTTATGCCCTCAATTTCAATATAAAGTTTGTTATTTGAACAAATTTGCTCTTAATAAGGATGGTTCTACTGATATAGAATGGGCCAGGTATAGGTATCTATGTCCCATCCTATACCCATGTTTAGGTTGCATTTGGTGTGCATTCTTGGAATACATTCTAAGAAATCATAAACACAACCTTAGTCTTTCACTCATGAAATTAAAATTCACTATTTATTTAATATATATTTATCATCTCATATTCTCAACGTCAATATTTTGTGAGTTCCAGGTACCTCATTCCTTGAAGATCTCAACTCTATATGGCAGTTAAAAATGAATGAAACGAACTTCCATACTTTGACAGTATCTGAAATTGTACATGGTGAACTTTCTGAAACTAAGGATATGTTTGGATTAATTTCATGAAAAGGTGGGCTTGCTGATGCTTTTAGCATCCATGAGCAATATATATATGGATTTTATGCTCATATAGAAATTGCATTATTTTCTATAATTATGTGACTCCAGAATCAGACACCCATTTCTTATTGCCAAGATAGCTTTTAGCAAAATAATATACCTTTTGGGATTTATTCTTGTAAGCATCCCTATCTTGGCCTTTCCTGTTATCCTGTATAAGCCATACAGCATTTAAGAATCAAGATCGGATTGATTGGACCGGTCGATCTCAATTCTGATTGATTCAGTTCGTTCGATTCTTGTATGGAAACTAGGGTTAGGGTATTAATTAACACTGATTCTAGGGTTGATTTAGGTCAATTCCAATCCGATTTGAATTCTGATTCCATGTTTTAAAACCTTGATTGCTCCCCTCCCCTCATTTTTTTGTGATTTATTATCTCAAAAAAATTCTCATTTATTATGCTCGTAAGCATTCCTATCTTAGCATTTTCTTGGAATCTTTCACCTTCCCCTTTGAGTTCACAAATACCTTTCTAGGTTTTAGTATTTTCAAAAATACATTTCTAGATTTCATTTCTATGGCTACCAACTGGGATTGCATTCAGCAGCCAGATTTTGTTCTACTGTTATCCTATCTGAGCATAGCTTATAGCATTTTAAGAATCTGGATCAGATTGATCGGACCAGTTGATCCCAATTCTTATTGATTCAGTTTCGTTAGATCCTTTTATGGAAACTAGGGTTAGGGTATTAGATTAACACTGATTCTAGGGTGATCCAGGCCAATTCCAGTCTGATTTAGATCCTGATTCCATGTTTTAAAACCCTGATTGCTCCCCTCCCCTCCTTGTTTGTCATCCATTATCTCAAAAAAAATCTCATTTCCCTACATTTTTCATTATTAGGAGAAAAGAATGTTACCCTGTCATGTGCTTTTGCGCCCGAACACAGGGGTGGTGAAGAGCCACCCCTCCTCTCTGTTGGATGCCTGGACATGTGCTCCTATTGGCCCCATGCTAGTGTAGGGACCATACGACTAGGTAGTGCATTCTCTCTCTCTCTCTCAATTATTTTCAAAATATTCCAGTGATATTCCCGTAACTATGCATGATAGGTGGAATTACTATTATTATCAACATTTTTTTAGCATTGATGGTACTATTAACCTTGTTGAGATGTCGATAATTATAGAGTTAATAGTCTCACATTGATTTGTTTAGGTCTTTAGCCTTTCATATACTTGAGGGGCTTTCTCCACTAAATGATATAAGATCTTTGTTCAATTCTCCAACAAGTTTATTATAAATGATATGCATCACTCTTGCAACGTGTAAGCCTGCATGCATCAAATTTTTTTTTTTAAGATACAAAAGAGAATCTGTATAGAGGTGATTCATAAAAAAATCCATATCACAAGTCAAAGGCTCGAATTGGATACGTTTTTAAATGGCGTTCATATCAGGATCAATATTCTAGATTCTACTAGAAGGGTCGAGGGTTTTTCACTGAAAAATGAAAAAAATAAAGAGAGAATAGTTTGAGAGGAGAAGAAAATAGCGTTGAGAGCTTCAATAAGAACAAGTGTATTCGGTGTAAGAGGCTCTGGCATGTATGATTCAAGGACGAATACTACACAGTCTTACTCCGAAAATATCAAGAGGCTTGACCACTTGACCACCAAGTTGCAACATTTAGCAGAGGCAATCTGCTATAAGAATATAAAAACAAACTTATTATTAATTTTAAAATAATAGAGAACAAAACGTGTTATGTAGATTATAAGAAAGAAAAAGACATTTACATTTTTGTCTATATAGGGTTTCATGATGGTTGGAGTTCAAATACAACTCACATAATGAAATCATCAATTAACAAGTTCTGGCAAGCTAACTGCCAAGAAAAAATATCAAAAGTTAAACTCGAAATACTTATGTTTGGTATGTATTCTTAGAACAAATTTTGGGTCTCAAGAGTGTATTCCTAAATGGGATATATAACAAAAAAAATTGTTTTGTATACATTCTCGAAATAGATTTTTGATCTAGAACATTTCTTAAAAAAAAAGAAAAAACTGAAGACAAGAAAATCTAGAACATATTCTGAAACAAGAAAATAAAGAGGAACCAGATTTAAGAATGCGCTCTAGACCTAAAATCTATTCAAAGTATAAATCAAAGACAACCTTTTATTCTCTGTGATTTGGATGATATGCCGAAATGAAAGAGTGGATGAAACAAAACATGTTTTGTTTGGTATAACTATTTCTGTACCATTTTCAGACTGTGTGACAAAGACTATTAGTGAAAGCATATCGTATGGGTAGAAGATTGGACCATTAACAATCTAATTGTGAAGGTCAAAGATGGTTGGCAACCCAATAATAGTATCTATTATCCACTTGAAGCGGCTCCATTAGTCAAGAAAAGGATTGAAGTGGGAATGAGCTTCTGGTTCAGTGACAAGTGGCTTAAACGATTGGGTCTAATAAGTCTAGGGAAGGTCAAGAATTTGATTCTCTTGCCGACCATTCTTCTAGAAACAATAGTAATAATAGTAATATGTATGGCTCAGTGGGACCACTTGTGGGTCCTTCTATGGCCCTGATGTGGGGCCTAGCATCAGGCTAAACAAAAATAAGGTGTTGAGGTTGCAGGTCTCACTCCTAATTTTGTAATTTTGATAGTGGGTTATTACTTTGGCATGAGGGGGAGGGAGTGAATCTCCAATCATGCCTTCATTGATATTGACTTTGATTATTTAAGATTCTAGAAATAAGCTTGAGAAATGTCTAGTGCACCCAACCTCCAGACACATTCAGCCATGAAAGTACCCAGCACGTGGGGTTTATTGTAAATATATATAAGGGCAAGAGACTTTGTCTGTTTTGTTGGACGTGGAAATGAGAAGCAGCTGAGTTAAGCATGAAAATACCCAACACGTGGGGACTTATTGTAAATATGTATAATGGCGAGAGACTTTGTCCGTCTAATACTCCTCACGCCCAGATATAGTTGGACGTGGAAATACTTAGTGTGGGAGCAGCTGGGTCTTTCCACACTCAACTATGTTTGCGCATAGGGAGCCCTGAATGACAAAGTTCTTTTTCCCTAGATATAATATGCTTTTTTTTTTTTTTTAAATATAGATATAATATGATCATTATAGACTTTTCTAAGGAATGAAGAATTGTCAAAGCCAATCTTCTTCTCCAACATATGTTGCAATGAGATCTTTTCCTTACAGTGTTGTTTCTTATGTTCTTATTGAACACTATAGTGCAGGGAGTGCAAATACATATTTATCTATAAAATTGATATATTTTCGAAACGATTGTGTATTTTGATAATTTCTAAGATAGTTGAGTGTATTTTGATCATTTTGGGAAAACTAGGGTATTTTTAGTATTTCTTAAAAATTATGTTTTTTTTTTTTGGGAAAAAATTAGAGTTTTTGGTAATTT
>NC_056570.1:7398532-7444589 GCF_013358625.1 Macadamia integrifolia
ATGATAATAAAATGCATTTTGGTCATTTTGAAAAAAAAAAAAACCTCTCAGATATACCTGTCCAAAAAATCCCTTGACACCAAAGGATTATCAATAAGAAAATTCCTACGATAATTACTGAGGTAGGAATGAAAATGAAGGTAATCTTAATATTTCTCATGTAGAGACTGGTGCGAGGACTTGAGCTCAAATCCATATTAGCTCCTCAGACCATAACTATTAAGTCTCCCCTGTAACAAAGAGACTTAAGAGAAGCCAAAGAAAAAGAAAATCATAGAAATGAACAAAGCTATATAGATTTTGAATAAGTAGATAGACATTTCAAAGTACTTCAAATGTTTCTCTTGCTAAGTTAAGGGTTGTCAGTTGAGCCAAAAGCCTAAAAAAGAAAATCATAGAGACGAACAAAGTCATATAGATTTTCAAAATCATAGAGACGAAACAAAGTCATTCAAATGTTTCTCTTGCTAAGTTAAGGTTTTCAAAAATTAGTTAGACATTTCGAATTACTTCAAATGTTTCTCTTGCTAAGTTAAGGTTTTCAAAAATTAGTTAGCATTTCAAAGTACTTCAAGTATTTCTCTTGCTAAGTTAAGGGTAGTCAATCAATTAGCTCAACAAGCATTCGACTAACAATGACAATTTTTCTTAGGTTGCATTTGGTAACGTTTCTATTCCAGAAACAACATTTCGTGTCAAAAACAGAAATTTTAATTTTTGTGTCAAAATGCCCTTTTTTTTTTTCTAAACGAAACTATCTTTTGTCGTTCCGTCAATTCTCGGTTCTATCATTTTTTTTCCCTCAGAAAATATGAAACACACCATAAATGCACCAAATGCTTTATTCGGTTTTTTCGTTCCCATAGAACGAAACAAAATCCAGAAACCTTTTTTTAGAACGTTACCAAATGTAACCTTAGAGACATAACTATTGGCATTTTCTATATAGGTATATTCAAGGGGCGGCTGGACGAGTGATTGTTTCGCCCTTTTGTGTTTTGATACAAGGGTTATGTTGTCTTTTAGGCTTCTTTTTTCTTACAAAAATCTTTATTTTAGTATTATTTTGATTTTTCATATTCTCATTTGATGTATAGAATGAATTGATGTCAAATTATCAATGACTTGTGGTTGGGAAGTCTACTAGGAAATTACATAAACTTGATTCCCTCTAGGCGCTGTGGCAAGTAATCAAATACTGGGGATGATATATAGAAGGGCAGTTCAACAAGCGCTTGGACTTCCAAACCAGGCTAGTGGTTGAAATTCCTAACTAATGAGGTCATGATTTGACCTCAAAATATCTCACTATTATTTTGTGAACATTCTATGGTACCCGGCTGGATTTGGGATCTACTCCTTGGACAAGTCTTTGCAAGAGAAACTTCTAAAGCAATTTGAAATGTCCAACTACCAATCAGATCTTTACTTAAAATTCAAGTATTCTGCTTTAATGTGAAGATTCAATAGTTATGGTCTGAGGAGCATGGATTTGAGATCAAGTCTTTGAACCAGTCTCTACCTTGACTTTCAATTCCACCTCATTAATTACAGGATTTTCTTATACAATCCTAATGGTGTCAAGTAATGTGGCCAAATTGTTTTGTCTATAAGATATTTATTTTAACAAGGAAAAATATTAGTGTTTCACATGTTTACTTGAAAAATATGCAAAACAATAAGAATTTATAATTCTAATATCATAATATCATTTCAAAAATATATTTGAAAACCTATGTTGTTACTTTAATGAGTTTTTAGGAATAAGATAAGAAGTGTTTGGCAAAAGGTATAAAATTCTAAACACACCTATAGAGGTGTTATTTAGGCTGGTAATGGAAAATTCTTGTTGTAAACAAGATTTGAGTAAAGAAAAAAAGTCGCAAATTTACTTTTTCTTCCTTTTAGTATAGCACTTTTCTGTTTTCTTTCATTGAGGATAAATCCTGCTGTTTCACATACATATTGCAGATACTACATTAACTAACTTTTTTCATTTTTAAAAAACCTTTTTTACCCTACATTAAATATTATATAAAATATTATTGAGAAGAAGACAAGGGACAACTAAAAGAATATTATAATTAACTTCTTAGTTCACCACTCCGGTGACAACAAATTGCACCCTATGTTAATAAGAGTCATGAAAAATGGTAGAAATCGTGTAGATGATATGCTATAGTAAATGAGCAGCACCATCCTTCACCCCCCTCCAAAAAAAAATGGAGCAGCACCATCTTATCATAAAAATGAATTTAAAAAATGACGAAGAGAAATCCCACTTCGAAGTTTATATTTAGTGGCTACAAAATTGTCATTATGGTGATTTAATTGTCAGATTTTTTGTAATGATTATTCATATTGCAACTTGACAAATGAAGCAAAAATCATGTTATATTAGTGGGAGATAATGGAAATAAGGAAAAAAGTTTTCTTAATTTCAAATACAAGTGAAAAAGTGTTTATAGAAAAATGAATACCTATTAAACCACCACCATGACTTTTTTTCCTAGCAACTAAATATAATGCATCATTGCCCATGGCTTTTATTGGTGTAACAAATTTTGAGGATGGAATATGAAATTATGAATACCTATTGCAAATAATAATAACAACAACTACAACAACTAAACCACCATCATGACCATTCTGTAGCCACTAAATATAACCTTTGGAGTTGGGCTTTCACCTCGTAATCCTTGGAAAATATTGGGTCAATAACAAGAGGGTGAAGCTCATCAACGATAGTATATCTTCTGCATGGTTTACCTCATTTCTCATGACTTTCATTGATATATCATGGTCTTTCTAACCTAACAATTAAATCATCATTATGTTCCTACGGACAAAAAAAAAAAAAAAAAATACTATTCTGTAGCCGCCAAATATTACCCATCATTTTACATGACACTTAACAAAAACTGCCTTTTTAAACAAAGAGAAAAAAAATTTTGTGGATGTAAAATATGAATAGCCATTACAAAAAATCAACCATGATTGTTTTGTAGCCTATAAATATAACCCATCATTTCCCATGACTCTTATTGATGTAATAGTTTTTTTTCTTCATTTGTGGGGATGGAATATGATTAACCATTAAAAAAACTCTAAAAACCAAATAACCACCATGATTATTCTCTAGAAACTGAATATAACCATTTATAATATTCATATTGATAGGTATGGATTTACAAATTATTTCAAAATTAAAAAATTGAACATAAAAATACATTACATTGTTCCTAGTCAAAGAGGAATATTTTTAGATTGTCCCAGTGTGGTCTTCTATTTTTTATTTTTTATTTTTTTTTGGGGGGGGTGGGTTGAGGTTGAACTTTGAAGCTTGCTCTTCTTTAGCGTTACCTTATGTAGTTGTGTTTGAAAACCACTATTAAGCCAATACTATGCAAGAGTTTATATATCAAATAAATATCTAAACAATAGTTATGGTACACATTTGTTCATGTATGTTGTGTGTGTGTGTGTGTGTGTGTGTGTGTGTACATTCGATAGTTAAATGGTCATACTAGCATACGATCATACATGCACGGTTGCTTGTGTTTGTGTGATTTTTGTATCATCAGATTATTGGTGATATAGCCTTCTTTTGATTGGCCCTAGTCTTATTTTTAGTAGTTATTTAAAATCATGTAATTTTGAATGTAAAATTACTCGAAAGTGACTTATCATTATATCATTATCAAAAGTTACATCGTCACAAATTCTTCAAGTACATATGTGAAACACAATATTATATTGTTCCCTCAATTTACAAACAAGATACAAAACCCTCACAAGGGCCTCACACTATACCACAATCTACACCCAAGTTGAAAGGAGCAACATATAAACAAACATAAAGAACACATGGCAGAAAAGACTAAGAAGGGGTGTGGGAGCAAACTGAATAGCGAGATCCCAAGATAAACTAACATGTCTTTCTGCATGGTATCAAGGCATTGATGAATGAAGTGAAGGAACTTGTGCTTAACCTTGAAGGCAATCGATATCTCCAAATTTACTTAATAGAACGAGAGGATTCAAACCACTTCCTTTTGTTTCTCTCCCACCATATATATGTCTTTGTGTGTGTTTCTTCTTATCAACAAAGTGGTGAAATGAGAAGTTATAGTTTTCTTTTGATTACCCCTTGTCTTAAGAAGATTAAAGAGTGTCTAGTGTATGAGATTTTCGATACTATAGGGTCTAGGGAGGGGCAAATGTATGCAGCCTTACCTCTTGCTTTGCAGTAGAGGCTATTTTCAAGTTTCAAACCAGCAACCAACAATAGCTCAACTTAATCATCGCGCCATGGATCGCCCAGTTGACTAGCCTTTGTGTTATTCTCAAAAATTATTTAAGGCATGAGTAAAAAAAAAAAAAAAATTAAGTTACTTTTAAGTGATTTACTTTTATTTCATTATTAAAAGTTGTTACTGTCAAACACATTTTTGGAGTACATAATGAAATGATAGGATTTAATCTGCATTAAAAATATGTTATATTAAAAATAATAGAAGTATAGAACTTCCTTTTCACTAAGGACTTTTACCATAACAATGTTAGAAAAATAAATTGTAACTTTACCTTTTATCCTATTAGACAACACATTTTTTACTAATGAAGACAAAACCTATCATTTCACATTTCAATTTGAAAAAAGTTTCATCAACAGAAAGACCCACGTGGACATAGAGGAGAGAGTATCATTGTAGACCCACATGGTCATGATGTGAGAGGTTTATGAAAAAGCATATGGACACTCTCATCAGAGATGGTTAGAAAACCCAATTTCTTGGAGTTTAGTTCCTCTACATGTACATTCATGTCATAGGTCTACACATGTCCCTTTTGCTTCTAGGAGTGACTCTTTTTTATTTTATGCTTTCTATTGCTATAGAATTATCGTACAAGTTTATCAAGAAAAAAAAATATATCATACAACAAAACAAACATCATTGTAAACTGAAATAAACGATGAACCTCCCAACACATGAACACTTTCTTTTTTTCTAACTTCTCTTAAAAAAAAAAAAAGAATCCAGTTTTTATGCAAGACCGTATATCATATACAATAATGCCATCAACCATTGGATGGACACGACCCCCATTGTCATTCAACGGTTGAAGGTATGAGCCACATGACCATGTATCAACACGATAGTGCACAAACCTTTTGCCAAAAAACATAATACGTACCATTTTCTCATCCCTATTCTATAGGTATGAAATGTTTAGTGTTCATGCTTGATATCTAAAATATCATTTCTGTTGCAAAAGTATCTCTTAACAAATATAAGTTGGAATGAATTTTTTAGTGTTCACGTTTACACCGTGATAACTTAAATAGTTAAATATCATTTCTGTTGCAAAAAGTATCTTTAACAAATATAAGTTTTCTCTCTCTCTCTCTCTCTCTCTCTCTCTCTCTCTTTCTGTTGCAAAAGCATCTCTTAACAAATATAAGTTGGAATGAATTTTTTAGTGTTCATGTTTACACCGTGATAACTTAAATAGTTAAATATCATTTCTGTTGCAAAAAGTATCTTTAACAAATATAAGTTCTCTCTCTCTCTCTCTCTCTCTCTCTTCACTTTTGTTCATATCTTTGATCCTAAAACAGGAAAAGTATCTTTAGGACTTTAACAAATATAAGTTCACAATTATGTTTATGTGTACGACCCTCACAATGTCTCCTCCTCAGCCACCGTGTAGCACCCATTCTCATACGTCCATTGGCTTGGTGTGGGAGATTAATCTACACCGATAGCATGAAGATACCTTAAACATAAATAAATTTCTTTAAATTCAAATTCCTACAACCTCATGTACACTACATGGTTTGCACTAGTATATAATAGAGTGTGATCAATGAATTCTGATCTCAGTTTAATTTAGGAAGTACCATTCAGTTTTCCTAATATCGGTGGTCTCACTTGCTAGAGAGTGGGCTAGGGGTTGGAAGCCTCCAATCCAAACTTTTGGGCGTTGTTTATAATAGGGGTAGTTATGTACTTTCAAGAATTAGGGTTTCTTTATATTGAAATGTGTCAAAACACTATATGTAGGTTGTGATCTTATAAGGAGTTAGAGATAATAGTGGAAAATCTAGTTTATTGCTCTGCCATGGATGCAACACCATCTTGGGTGAAGCACGTAATCGGTGTGCCGTGTGTGTGTGATTCTCTTTTGTTTTTCTTTTGTTAGATGTTCTACTAAGTTGTTAATTCCTAACATAAGATTGTTCATGCTATCAATGTGAGGAGAATTTTCAATGCCACACCAACAAACGGCCCACATGGCCTAAGAGGAGTGAAATATCAATTTAAACCCAAATGCAAATGGTCAGGATGTGAGAGGGTATATAAGCATCTCCACAAACTTATTGGAGATGGTTGAAAATCCCAATTTCTTGGATTTTAGTTCCTCTATATGTACCTTCTCCAGTTCGTGCATGTTGCTTCCATAAATATCCATCTTCACCCTATAAATGACAAAAAATGAGACAGGTGTTGACCTTCAACACATTTCTACAGATGAATACATGTGCAAAGGATTCACTCTCATTTCTTATGGGGTTCTAGGAGACCATGGCCACATCTCCCTCTCCTCTTTGATATTGGTGTCACATGACAATGTTATAAGAATCACAATATATATATATTGTTAACTAAGGTGTTCGAGTCAGCTTATGTGCACCTCGATTAATTCTCAAGGAGGCTAGTGCATCAATCTATTACCACGGTCTCCACTTAAATTGTAGATGCATAGATGGAGAATCAAACCTGATACCATAAGTCTATCTGTACAATTCCTAATTCGCCCTAACCATCACGATTATAATTAAATAAAAAAATAAAGTTGTATTTTAATTGATTATTATCTGTTGGATTTAGTTGAAAGGGTCAGAGGGAAAAAGGAAGAAAGATAAGATAGATATTTTGATTATCACAAGCTGCGCAGCACATAATAAGGAATATTCGGGATATGGGTTTTCCCATCCGTTGTGTCCAAACTTCCATGGTATGCTGCCGGCCACTCGGTCGGCTGCCTCTAAAGTCCTCTAACAACTTACCTGAACTTCTTTTACTGCTTTTTAGAAAAATAACAAAAAAATATTCTTTTCTTTTTTATTTGTTTTATGAGGGAAAAAAATATTCTACCTAACACATCCTAATTTGGGAGTAAATTAATACATCTTTTGTCTTATTCCCATGTGAAATAGATTTTAAAAAATGATTTGGATTTGTCACATGTCAAATTTTATACATTATATATCATGTTATATGTAACATGTCTTTTTCTATATTTTTACGTGCAACATTATGGTCCCTCAGTAGTTCCTTAGTTTTTTTCTGAGGGAGTAGATTATAATGACGCTAATGTGCAGTTTTAGACATTGGAGGAGGTATTACACAAACTCATCAAATAAGGGAGATATTCAGGACAATTCTTAGTAGGGGGTGCTATAGTAATATGTTGGGACATGCACTTTATTTTTAGAGTTGCTAAACTTAATTGGACTTAAATTTAACATGTGATCAGAGAACCTTGAGGTCCATCTATACATAAAATTTTCTGGTCATTTTAAATGGTAATTATTGGAGGACATACTATTTTATTTTAAGGTGAAGGCATGCTATGATCCCACTCCCACTTTGTTAAATACCATGAGAAGCGAAGTTACAAGGATAAGATTTTATCTTATGATAAATTCAAAGGAACCGATGATAGGTTCTTTGTTTTTTTTTTTAATCATATGGAATGAACTAGGTTTTCTTTTTAAGAAAATTATTATATTATGTCTACACAAACACACACGTGCACACACAAAACAACAACCAGTAGAAGAAAAGGTAAGGTTTTGTTATAACCAAAGTTGGCCCAAATGAAGCTGTAACTTCATGTTATTTTGTCTTTGGGAAAAAGAATATTGCTAGTCACGTGATTCCTATGCCTATGCATAAAGCATGCGAAGTTACTAAGATGTCCTCATGAATAAAAAATCTTATTCATGTTGATGCCCTTACATGTGCTCTCATTGGCCCCCCGAGCTGGTGCAGGGGTCATGCGACTAGGCATAAATCTTTGGCCTTTTCTATTTTCAATGAAGGTAAAATACTATCATTTACATATGTACCCAAAAAACATGTAAAGCAATAACATAATTTAAATAATTTTTAAAAATAGATTAGGGCCACCTGGTGAAGAAGGTAACTCGTTTTCGTTTGTCATTTGTTATGGACCATCATATGATGTTAAAAGCCACCACCACAATGAAGTTATATGAGATATTGTTGTTAGATCTAGATTTTGTTTCTCTCTAAGTTCCTTTATGTTTCCTTTTTATGTGGTTTTCCTGATGATGGCGATGCTAAAGGTACTAATCTAATCTATCTGATTATCATTTTGTTTCCCATTAATTTTGTAATCTTTTTTGTCCATATTAATATATATCTTTGTTGATTTTTAAGCAAATCAGCAATTAAAAGAAGATTATAACCTCTCGATTCATGAAAAAAAAAAAGGAAAAGGAAAAGACACAATAGATCAGCTGCCTAAGATTGCTAAACAGACCACCTCACCGCTTTCCTTTCCCCTAGCTAAAAAAGGAAATAGATTTTGAAAAACCTATTCTATTTGACATAGGCCTTTTTCTTTTTTTTATGAAAAGCATTTTAATTATTAAAAGTAAAAAAAATTAAAAGATAATAATAATAATGTAACCATAAGGTCAAAACCATTGGAGAAACTCCATCGATATACTTTTGACCTTAATGTAAAGTTGGAAAGCCCCAAACTTCCAAATTAAATCTTAACAAGAAATTTCCAGGCATGTCTACGCCAACATGTCAAGTAAGTTTTAATAAAAAAATATATTAGATTGGTTAGAAATAGAAAACTCTTTAGGTTCAAATTTCAAAACGTGTCTTCATTGACAATCCAAGATACACTATAAAAATACAAATGGCTTGGAAATATAATAACAAGGCTTCCTTCTACTTGCAAATATAAGAAAGGGAAGGGAAGTAAAATTGATTAAAAAAAAAAGAAAAAGGAAGGACTTGAATCCATGATCGGGCAATCGTAAAACTCTTTTCATATTTAGTAATATATTTTAGATATAATCTTTCAGGTTTTTCTATGTGTCACTATCATTATTTACCACTTGACAATACATGACTCTTACGTGTGATAAAAGACTCCATATACATCTCAATAGCCAAATTTTAGTCCAAAGTAAGTGAGAACAGTTATTCAAATTCTTATTCAAAGTTTTTAGTAAAATTAACAAAGGCCATCAAATGGAGATGAATATAAAATACAAAATAGTATCTTTTGTAATTTTAACTATTTTCTCTAGTCCTTTTAAACTGAAACTGTACTAATGAGATGCTTGTCTAGTTGTTTATTACATGGATTAACTCATGTACTATCATGTGGTAAATAGTGAAGCGTTATACTCACTAGGCATGGTGATAGGAAAAAAAACATTAGGCGGTGTTTGGTAGTCATCAAAAAAAAATGTTTTTGACATATTTTCGTTCTATAGGAATAGAAAAAGGGAATAAAGCCTTTGGTGTTAACTTGGTGTTTTTCACATTTTTGGAACGAAAAGGGAAAAAAAAAAAAAAAAAAAAAAACACTAGAAACATAAAAATGATGGAACAACGAAACCTTGTTCTGTCATTTTGGTTTTGTTCCAAATACAATCGTTCCTGAAATAAGTTCACTAAACACAAATAAAAACTGTATTTTGACATAGAAACTGAAAATTCTGCTTTTTACATGAAACGTCGTTTCTGGAACTGAATGACTACCAAACGCAGCCTTAATCTTAATTTTTGTTTCAAATCAAAGGAAATTGGTTGGAGTAATAAAATTAAATTTAGAATATTTTGGAATTAATTATTTAATAATGTAAGGTTATGCACTTATGATTACAAAAATTTCCATTTTAGTAATAATCACCCAATGGTCCTGGTCTAGCCCCGTTGCGAAAAAAAAAAAAATTGTTTTTACATCCCTTCCTTATATTTCCTGAAGAAACTAGAGGGAGCAAAAAAATTAAATGCTTTTTCATATAAATAATAATAAAAAAAAAGAATGGAGAAAACGAATTTTAAATTTATGGGCATGATAACCCTATCTACTTGCGTTCTTCATGCCCAGACACTTGGGGTGAGATGTTGGCGGCAATGGCGTCTTTTCGTAACCCGCTCCATTTGTCTAGAGGTGGAAAACGACAATAAAAATGATTCTTTTTCCCTAAATTTATGGTAGTGTAAGGTTAAGTTGTCAATGTCTTCATTTATAGTCATTAATTCCAAATTAAAAACTACAATTTTCTCCAAAAAATTACATGAAAAATGAATAAAGGTGGGAGTGAATCATACAAGAAATATAAATGGAAAGGTAGCAATTTTTCTTGATAGAAATAGGAAGGTAGCAATTGAAAGTATGGGAAGAGGTTCTCTGAACTAGGGGTGTCAATCTATTGGTTTGGTCACCCAATCGGTTCTCACCAATTTAAGACTCTTCAATCTTACTGCATCATTAGTCTTGGATACATTTATATTTGATCAATCAATTATCGATATGTAATCGTGGTTAAGTTAGTTGGACTATGGTCATGCTGTAATGTCTTAAAAGGGTTTATTGGGTTGTGAACAGGTCATAACGAGTTGATCTAGCTATAAACATGCTAATCAATGCGGGCCAATATTTGACACCCATATTTTGAACCAATAACCCGCATTTCTTATTGCCCCCCCCCCTCCTCCTTCCCCTCCTCCAAACGGTTTTAGCAATCAGTATCAAGATTGAGATTGGTCTTGAGTCTCTTGACCAATACTAATTTGATATCAATCTAGATCGCCCTAAATTAGGTCAGGTTGGTCAGATTTACTCCTGGTTTTCTTTAAAAAATATGGTTTATTTTTAACCCTTTGATCTGTATCAATCCATCAATACCAGGTCACCCTAGAATTGGTATCGTTTTTTCCTAATTTCGATACAAATTAGTGGGATACAAATTGTTGTTGAATTTAGGCGATTCAATACCGATCCCTCAATACTTGATGCCCCCTCATGAGTTTTTATATTCATCTATCAAGAGAGGGGTGAGTGTGGCCCCTACGTCCAAACACATATAGAGTGAAATGATCGGCCCACTGCTCATGAAAAGAAAAATGGCTCATTTGTGGATGCTTCCTCCTTGGCCTTTGCACACACACATGAACCGCACTCACCCATAGGAAACAATTATCCAAAAAAAAGAGACTATTAGGTACATGTTTATAAGTATTGGTATTGGATCGGCCCTATTGTATTACCAATACCAAAATCTGACCAATCCAAATCGGTTTCCATGATCTTCAGGGGTAAAATTGTAAAGAAAATATTCCTTTTTTGAAAAAATATAGGCAAAAGTGACTGATCTAATCCAATCCAATACGGATCAATATTGGATGCTCATACTGACTAAATAAATCCTTGATTACGTAGGAGACTTTTTTTTTTGCTATATGACTATTGATTAGAAGACCATTTTCCGAATCGGGCTTGTATGTAACGAGTTACAGGATAAAGCAAATTTATGGAGTGAGAGCCCTCACATCTGCAGCCCAAAGTGCTCCCAGCCCTTTGGATCTGCGTTACATGCCATGTCGCGTGATAGAGGGTCTCTTTTTTTTTTTTTCTGTTTTCTTTCGAAGTCTCCATTTTTCCTAAAAGAACTATTTTTGGGAAGAGAATAGCGGTTTGATTAAGGTAGTTTAAGGTGGAAACTGCTAAACGAGTTCTAATAAGACCCAGCCCCACACGGTGAGACGACTTGAAGACAGACTTGAAGGCTTCAAGACAGATGAATCGGTGGCAATTGATTGGTGGATATGGTGGGTCGCTCGTCGCCGACCTAGCCAGGCTGTCTTCAGAGTCCATACTACGTAGGGCCAGGCGCCCATTGGACTCCGGACTTGCATTCTTTAATAAGGAATCACGTCAATACAAGATAAGATACGAAGGAATTAATTATATTCCAATCTGACGTTGGATATTCGGCATCTCTTACCCTATATATCCACTAACCCCTCCTTACCCTTTCCCTAATTGGCTATATTTTCCTTTTTTTTTTTTTTTGATAGAGATTTGAAACTTTCTTTGCGTTGACAGATGCTTGGAGCTTTCAGTTTTCTTAATGACGAAGATAAATAATTAGAAAGGGGTACGTGCTTTTTTGTCCAAGAGTGCATCCTGAAATGACCATTGTGCCCCTTTTAGTTTATCTCATTGGTCAGTGTGTTGACATAGGATACATGCCCTTGATTTTCCCAATTAGAAGTTGGAAGGAAAAAAAATTTGGTTATTGTCGGGGTTGCAATCCCTGCAAGCAGTCAATGAAATTGAATAATTCACTTCTCCTCTTGGGATCACAAATTCCTTCTTAGGTTTTAGTATTTTAAAAACATCTTTATAGATTCTATTTCATTGGTTGTGAAAATTTGTATTAAAAAGGGGCAAGATCTCATTAGCTACCTAGTTGCATGGGCACTACACTAATGTGGGACCAATGAAAGTACACATATAGTGGCATCAATATAGATGAATTTTTTATTCATGTGGGGAAGTAGTAGTTTTACATTTCTGATTTCATTTTGGGGTGGGGGATTTTGTGTACTTTTATGCCTAAATGCATGCGCCATGCGACTAGTAAACATTCTTTATCCCTAAAAAGAGAGGGGTATCATTGAGAGAGATTGTGGCTTGCACTAGATGACTAGAGACATCCAATGGGATTGTCGCATAGGGGCCAAGCGAGCAAGGAGCATTCTCTCTCTCTCTCTCTCTCTCTCCTCTCTCTCCAAATGTCATAAGATGAGTGTCTTAGCATGACAATCAATTGCTAGATGTAAAAGATATAATGACTCTAGATTAGTCAGACATCAAACGACTCTAAATTAGTCAGACATCAAATTCCAGAATCTAATTCAATCAAATACCTTATTATAATCCGTAAATGTCCATACATTAATACCAATTAAGGAGATTTTAAACTTGAAATCCTAGTCAGATAAGTTCTTGCTATTTTCGCAAATCAAAATCAATCTCCAAAACCCTAGAATTGATCGTTCCAGAATATCCATTTTTGAATTGATCATAATCGATTTTGATCCGAATTAGATAAACTATAACCTAAATTAGATATTTTTTTAGGTAGAAATTTAAATTAACAACCCTAAAAAGAAAATTATAAAAATTAGATAATTCAAATTTATCTCATGATACATCTAAAACTCTTCATATTTCTTTGCCAGTTATATGGGATACCAACAAGAAAATATATACATATATATATGGATGACTATCCTCTGACCTTAATTAGCAATTTTAAAAACAGATTCTTAGATTTGCTAAGCGTGGATGGTGGTAGGTACTTACCAGCCACTATCCTATTCCTGCCAAAGTACGGTCAAGGGATCGAATCGTCTCTTACTCCTCTCATGTGCTTCCAACCGGTGAAGGGTTGAACTTGTGGTAGATATTTTTCAGAACTTATCTGTGGTGCTTCGTCGTCCTCAACTTCTAAGCTTAGCTGTAATCTCAACGGACCCTACCACTCCTCCTTAAACTCCTTATATAACTAACACAGTTTCTATGAACAATTAGAGGAAGCAAATCTTATATTTGACGCCTTTTGATTTTCATGAAAACTACCCTTTTCATCTCTTCCTCTCTCGACGAAGAAAGGAAGAGATAAGGGGCAGAGGCAGAGGCAGAGGCAGAGGCAGAGGCCAAGAGGGAACCTAAACTGGTTTATTCTTGAATCTTTTTCAGATTTTCGTCTACTGGTTGTGAAGTTTCATTAGAGATCTTTGTGGGGTTTTTTTTGTTTTTGTTTTTGGGTTTTAATGACGGACGCCAAGATGTATGTTTCAACAGATGAGCTTAGAAACCATAACAAACCCGGAGATCTGTGGATCTCGATACAGGGGAAGGTCTATGATGTTTCAGATTGGGGTAAAGATCACCCAGGTGGTGATCTTCCGCTTTTAAATCTCGCAGGTCAGGATGTTACTGATGCTTTTGTTGCTTATCATCCTGGCTCTGCTTGGAAACTTCTTGATCGTTTCTATGTTGGGCATTTGAAAGATTATCAGGTTTCTGAGGCTTCTAAGGATTACAGAAAACTTGTTTCAGAGTTCTCTAAACTGGGTTTATTTGAAAAAAAAGGACATATAACCTTCTTTTCGCTTTGTTTTATGGCAATGTTGTTTGCCGTTTGCATTTGGGGTGTGATAGGTTCTAAGAATGTGTGGGTTCATCTGGGATCTGGTGGGTTGATGGGGTTTCTTTGGATTCAGAGTGGATGGATCGGACACGACTCTGGGCATTACCAGATCATGACGGGGCGTCGTCTCAATCGATTTACGCAGGTTCTTGCAGGAAATTGTCTTACAGGTATCAGCATTGGGTGGTGGAAGTGGAACCACAATGCCCATCACATTGCCTGCAACAGTCTGGATTTCGATCCCGATCTTCAGCACATCCCCTTCTTTGCCGTATCTCCAGCGTTGTTTAACTCGATCAGGTCGTGCTTCTATGACAGGAAGATGACATTCGATCCAATCGCCAGATTTCTGGTGAGTTACCAGCATTGGACTTTCTACCCTGTTATGATCTTTGCTCGTTTTAATCTCATTGCCCAGTCGATATTTTTGTTAACATCTAAGAGAAAGGTCCCAAATAGAGCTCAGGAGATTGTTGGGATGTTGGTTTTCTGGGTCTGGTATCCTCTACTTGTTTCATTCCTTCCCAGTTGGGGGGAGAGGTTGATGTACGTGCTTGCATGCTTGACTGTTACTGCAACTCAACATCTTCAGTTTACCTTGAACCATTTCTCAACAGAAGTCTACGTAGGTCCACCGTGTGGAAATGACTGGTTTGAGAAACAGACGATGGGCACACTTGACATCTTATGCCCATCATGGATGGATTGGTTACATGGAGGATTACAGTTTCAGGTTGAACACCACTTGTTCCCCCGCTTACCTCGGTGTCATTTCAGGAAGATTGCTCCCATTGTGAGGGATCTTTGCAAGAAACACAATCTTCCTTACAACAGTGTTACATTCTTGGAAGCTAATAAGAAGACCCTTGCGACTCTTAGCACTGCTGCGTTGCAGGCTCGGGACCTCTCAAACCCTGTTCCTAGGAATTTGGTCTGGGAAGCAATTAACACTCATGGTTGATGTTTCCCAATTTTTTGGGATCTTACTGTTGACTCCACCAACTGCTGAGTTCTCTGTGCGGATCATCCAGCAGTGTCTACGGATGGAGCACCCCAGCTTAGTCATTGCTTGCAGATGTTGATCGTTTGTTCTTTGATCTCGGTACTCATAGATTTCGATCTTGACCCATACAGATTGAGGTTTCAAATTGTCCATACATTTGTTTTACGGATTTCTTAAGTTTCTTTTTATATCTATCTATGACTGGAGATAAAAGTTTAGAGTAATAGCTACTTATTTGTATTCAATTATCACAGATTCTCTATGATTTTATTAGCCTGTTTATTTGGATTGTTGAACATCCATGTAGCTGTCTGGCTTATGTTGGGAGGTACACCCTGTTCAGGTCAATGGATGTAACATTTGAAATTTTGGTTATCTTCCAATGCTATTATTGCTTTATTCAAGATTGGTTCGAAATCAGCAGCTTTTGCATTTGACATGAGGTTTATAATTTCATTTTTATCCAATGTTATTCTGTCTTTTTATCTTCAAGAAGAGAAGTTATGATCTTCACTGGTACTTTTAAGATAATTCTTTCTAAACCTTAATATATATATATATATATATATATATTTTCCACTTTTTTTTAACTCAACTCGTTCCATATTGAATTGCTCAAACTGTGGTGTAGGTTTCTAGGGAAGGAATTTAGATTCCTCTATACTATTTAATGGGCTCGACCTCCGCATTTAATCAATCTTTGTTATATGGACTTCATAGGGCATTGAACCCATTAGAGATAATGAAGTTGTTCTGTAGGTCTGTCCTTTATTTCACCAGATCTGTAGTGCACTTCCCCCCTCTAAATCAAATTGCTACTTGATTTTGGTGTTTGGATTGACCAATTGTGGAAGAGGGTCTCTCTATGACAGCTGAATCCATTTTAACCTGTATTCTGGTAGGATACAAACTTTAAAAAATAGAAAAAATATTATAGTTAGAAGTTATTAAACAACATCTTTTTGTGAACCATCGGGAACAGAGTGAACTGCATGCTCTGGTCGTGTCACTGGTGGCTTTTGCATAGAGCTACACCTCAACCATCAGGTTGTGTATTAAATGCTAGTTTACAATGAGGATTTTTTTTTTTCACTTCCTAGATATAATTTTTTAAGATCTCCCAAATACCTGAACAGTTCCACCAGTCATACCTATTGAAGCTTTCCATCAGTGACATTTTCTTTTTCTAGCTTGTGTATGCTCTGTAGAAAAGAACTGAAATTGGTTCAGAGCATATTGTCATACTGAGTTTGAAATGAAAAAAAAGATGGAGTTGAAACTCGTGCTACTGCAAAATTCACAGCATGACTGCCAACTACTACATTATTGAATATGGATAAGTGCCACTTATTGTTCAAGACACTACTAAATCCATAACGGAGGAGATATGAATGAAATGTATAATGATGAAATTTGAAGTTTGTATTGATCAAATTGGAGGTATCTTAAACCATGTAAATAATTGGTATACGAATAATATGAGTCTGCTTGACTCGAATATCTTATCATTACTTAAGGCTTTTGTCAAGGTCTAACCCTTTTTTTCTTTTTTTGGGTGCAAATCCATGGTCCTCATCATACTATGTTTCCTTTGAGTGAATTCTCATTTAGTGAATGTATTTTTCACAGTAAGGTGCCCTTTTAGCCTGATTACTAGATGTGATAGTTTAGGCACTCATTGTTGTCAACTTGATCAATTATCTCTCTAGGTGAATCTCCCTGTAACTGGACTGGAGAAATTCCCAATAAATGGCATACATGCCCTTTAGAGAGAAACAGAGGTCTGTCTTATCTGTTTATTATGCACAAATGATGACGTTTCTTGATAAGCTGAGAGATGGGAATTAAGTCTCATACTCTCCTGTCAAAAGCTGCCCAAATATAGAGAATTTTGGGGTGCTTGGAAATTTATTCAGTTTTCAATGAATTGAAAACCATATGTTTGAATGTGATTTAACCAATCTATGGTTGATTTACAGATTTAATACAGGTTTTTGAAAGGGATTACTATTTGGACCCTTTTTGGTTTAGTTGTATTATTTATTTTGGTCTACTCTGTTCGAGGGTGTAGTCCTTAGGCTGTGAATTTCTAACCCCTCCCAGACAGGAGTGCATAGACTGCCCAGATTGCCCCAGCTAGTAGCTGAGGGGTGGCAATTTTAGGGTTGGACGGGCTTAGCTGCGTTTGGCATAACCTATTACTAACACTGGGCATAACGTATTGCTAGGAACCCAGTTTGGCTTACATGCCATGATCCATAAAATTCTTATGTGAGGCTTCTGATATGAATATCCCCTTTCTCTTAGGTTGTGAAGTTGAACAGCTTGGACATTATTACTGCTTTAGAAGTTCTGCTGGTTTCTAATAAATATACGTGTGCAGCCTTTGCATTGTTTATTGTACTCTTCACTCTATCAGCTATATGTTCCTTAAATCCTCTAGGATCAGCTTTAGTTGGACAATCTCTTGCCATTTGCACTGGTGGTTCTTGAATGTAAAAATACTAAGATTTAGACCAGTTTTTCTTTTGTCACTTGCAATAAAATTGCCTAGAATGCTGAGAAAACAGCTCCATTGAATTGTAGTGTGTTACAGGAATCATAACTCCTGAATTTCCAACTGAAAGGGAGTCTGAGGCTGTTAACTGTTATAGAATATATTTAAGTCCGGAGGCCTTGCTCAGTGTTTTCTTCAGTTTTCTGTAGGACCATGAGTTCCACTGTTAACCATGTACTGTGGAGGTTGACTATGAGAAGTTGACCCTCCATTTGCTTCAAACCTTTACCTGATTCTGATTGGATTAACTTTAGCTCTATAATCCTTTGCGCCATAGATTGATAGCCATATTTAATCCAATATAGAATTAGTTGAGTTCAAGGTTTTTCTTTTGGCATTTCACTCTAATTAATTAGCAAATCAGATCACTAGGGACTCTTGTTAATGTGACACACTAGGATGTGTGTTTTGGATTGAGATAGGTGAACTCAAACTCAACTAAGCTTATCCCCACTTAATGGGGTTTGTCTTTATTGTCTTGCTTCGCCTTTCAACCCCCCTTGGATTTGAGCAAGAGAAGATATATTGCATCTGCAACAAATGGGAGGTGCTGCTTTCATGATCAATATTTGCAACCCAATATCAAAGCTTGGAGTGTGATTGTGGTTGCCTTTGGAAATTAACTACGTAGAACTGGTTTTTGAACTTTGAACTACCTGACATTGTTCTAGTGGAGATTGTTCCTCTGTTGACTGGCACCTCAACCTTGGGCAATATTTGCTTGGTCAATTATTCATTCTTGTTATCTTCTCTTGCAGTGATATTCCTAAGTTTCTTATATTTAGCTCCCCAGAAATTAAGAGTTTTCCACTGGACAGCACCACAGGGTTTGAGCCCTGCACTCTGTTTTTAGAACTAATTTTTTTTCCTTCTCTGCATTTGGAAAATCTCTGTTTTGGGAGAGTGAAACAGAGTGGATGGGTTCCCCCCCCCCCCCCCCCCCCAAGATGGAGCAACCTTATCCTCTTCACCGATGATACTATGTTCTTTTTGCTAATCTATCCTACAACACCCTACAGGGCCAATGTCTAACCTACTCCTTTTGGGGGGTGGGGGGTGGGGGGTGGGTGGTCGAGTTGGAAAATAACCTCTCTGCAAAGCATGGGCAATGCTATCTATTTTCGTAGTGGCAGGAGCCTCTTGCATTGTGTACGGCCTCTTTTTTTTTTTTTTCCTTCTTCAACTTGGATGATGGACAGGGATGAGGAATATGTGGTAGATGCATCAATTTGTAAAGTCATAAACCACGCCAAAGGGACGTACAAGCCTTGAAATCTTGATCTCCTAATGATTACATGAGCAAGCAAGTCAATTGCTAATTTCTTCTCACTAATTTTACGGATTCACCCCAACTCCAATCAATTGCATCCACATGGTTTATGTGGATAGCTTGCATAGGTGTTCCAAAAAGGGGGACCGGATCGGCTGATCTCTGTATGGATACTTGGGTTAGGGTTTGTTGGGAGTTGGGACCAATTATGACTGATTCGGGATTGATTCAGTGTGGTTTGATGTCACTGTTTGCTGATTAAGAAAGATGGTAAGAAATTGGGTGGTTGAGGTTGGTCCAAGTTCAAATAAGCAGGATCAGCGATGGGATTGGCACCAACCGGTTCTGATTCAGCCAGACCGGCTGGAATTGGTTGAAACCATTGAAACACTTCCTGGATCGGCAGATTCAGAACAGCATGAATTGGGATTGGGTTTGGCCAATTCTCAATTGAGAATCTGGAATTTTGTTGAAAATCTTTCTGTGGAACTGGTTCTGACACTAGAATATACGGGCACGGTATAGAAGGAGAGAAAATAAGGTTTTGGTTGATTAGGAGGTGTTGCCCTTTGGCTTAATAAACGAAGCTGGGTGGACATTTAGCTTGGATGATAAAACCTACTTCTTCTCTTGAGAGAGAAAATAGATATTGCTAAGATTTCAAATCATATTCATTAATTATAATTGTGTTTATTAAATAGGCTAAACAAAAAGTTACAACCTTACACTTCACAATTTCACTTCACGTTCCATGTAATTTAACTTCTATCCACTTTTCATAACTTTCGATATTATGTTGCATAATTATCAAACAATTCACCGTGACAATAACTCTTACCTCACATATAAATTTATTTGACAGTTAGGTACGTAATCAGCATTGGATTGTCTTTATCTGGCGATTCATATCAATATTGGCTGTGAATGATATTGAGTTGGACTTTTTTTATTTTTTATTTTGAAATGAAGAGTCATTTTGATCCCATAAAGGTCCAATGCAACCGATTCAAATCAGTAGCCGATACCATGAACTAAATCCTCCTCTACCAGATCCGCTGATCCCAATTCTATCTGATCTAGTCCGTCCTTGTACAAAAACTAGGGTTTGTGCCTTAGAAGTTTAGAACATTGATTCTAGGGCCGATACAGACTGGTGCGAATTGATGTTGCTCCGATCCAGAACCAGATTCAGATCTTGATTTCTTGTTTTAAAACCCTCGCTCTGAATCAGCTGGAATTGGGATCAATCTTGACAAATTAGCAGCCTATTCAAGTACGATTCTTGAACTCTTAGTGCAAATGGAATGAGGGTCCTTGCTAACGAGTGTGTGAAGACCTTTGGCCCGACTAATCTTTCAGATACACGTGTATGCTTTGAACACAGGTGAATTAGGTCAGTGCCAACTTCTATGATAACCAAAGAAACTGCGAAACTAACCTCAAGAAAGATAAAAAAGGATCGATTTAAGCAAGCTCCCTTGCCAACTGAACTACACCCTTGGGGTTAAGTGCCCCCTTATGGCCTCACCATCCTTTGCTACCAACCATCATAAGGAATGGTTGGCTCTGTTCAAATCCTAGTGTGAACTGCTATGAATCCTAGTGTGAACTCTGAACCATTAACACTCTAATTTCTTCCTTGAGAGACAGACGTGTTGTCTCTGATCTGTCTCAATCCATTGCTGAACCAAGAACAACTAAACACGTGCCACAATTCCGGTGATTCTCCGGCCGACCCATCAAAAGATTTCCCTCTTTTCAACGTTTTAGTTCAACCACCAATGTACACGTGGAAGTCCATCGTGTTAATCCTCCAAAATTTGAAAATCTCCCTTTCGTCTTCATCTTCTTCTGTAATAATTTATAAGAACAGAACCAATATACAATGGCTTCTTTCTGTGTTTCTTCTCTCAGAACTCTTCAGTGAACGGTTCTTACCAAAATGTCGTCTTCTACATTTCTGGGATTGCTCTTTCTTGTTCTGGTCGAGCTAGCGAGTTGTTTGTCTAACCAGATCATACTTGGTTCGAGACTGTTAGCTCGTGATGAACAAGGATTGGTTTCTGAAAATAGAACTTTCACATTTGGATTCAGTAAGGTTGGGTCGCAAGATCAGTTTCAACTGGCAATTTGGTACGCAGAGCTTCCTGGGGATCGAACCATTGTTTGGTCTGCTAATAGGTAACTCTTCAAGCTTTTGCTTTCTGTGGATGTCTGTGATTGAATGATGAATTTTTGTAGGCTCCTTTGAATATTAGTGAGAGGGAGTGAAGTAGAGCCTCCCTACGCTAGTGCAGTAGCCTAGTTCCCCATGAGGTTTCGTTTAGTCTAGTATTCTTCCGACATTTGGGGTGGGGTCGGGTTTGTCCTTTCGAATCTCCTCTCATATAGTAAGCTATGGGATTCACACTGACATTCTTTCTCCTATATTAAGATACTAGGATCTACTAAATAAATCTATCTCCATTGGTATGGTTTTTCAGTGTGGCGTCCTGATAAACCTTAGCCCTTATTGATAATTATTGCAAATGCTTTTCATTTTAATTTTTCGTTAACAGCATTTCTCTCACTTTATTCCCCTTTTGTTTTATGTAGTCGTAGAAAAATTATTATCACAATTGGTGGTTAGGGGCAAGAAATTATTATCGACGGTTGGTGGTTAAGGGTAGAAGTAGCCTCTTCAAAATTAGGGAGAGAGATCCATACAGCGTCATATAGGAGGTTTAATGAAGAAAGAGTGTGGGATCTACGGAAGGGATGTAAGAGGGCATATATAGGAATTTACACACAAGTGTCGTAGTAATATTTTCCCCTTGATATTATGTCATATAATTATTTCCCCCCACTCTAAAACATCCTTTACAACAAAATTGTGATTTCAAGAAATGTTCCTAATATTTTATGACTAATAAAAAATTATGACTGCAAATGGCTTTTTTTTATCCAACCCTCATGATCTAACTAAACATATAACATGGGATGAAAAAGAAGGATTAAAATGCAAAATTTTTTTTCCAAGAGATGTGATTGTATGGTAAGATTCTTCAGTTCTCATTCGTATATCTTTCTATTTACTTAGGTTGTTATTCACTTAGGTTGTGTTTGTTTGACAGGAACTGATTAGAAAGGAAAACAAACACATATAAGAAAATCAACAAATTACAAAGTTCTTGAAAATTTTTCTAATTTTTGGTGGGGACAAAGAAAATGGTTTTCCTTCATAATGGAGAAGAATTTTTTTACCACTGGTGACGTACTTATGTAATCATGTGACTGGATTGTTGTGTCGTCATCATTTTTGGTCCCTATTATACGATATTGAAAATACTCTTGCTCATGCTAATCTAAACATTAACTAAAGGAGATTCTCTCTTAACCATATATGAAGAAAAACTAAGTCAAACAAACAGCTAGAGAAAATTGTTTTTCTCTAAGAAAGGTATGCTGTTGATAGACTCATGATGCCGTCGACAGACCTATGCCTATGTCTATCTCTCTCCTCCATCCCTGCTTATTGAATCAACCGTTAATTCCAAGAAAGACTGATGGCATACCTAACATCTTAAAAAAAAAAAAAACTATGTATAGTGAAGTTGGTAGAAATCGTCTGCAATTCCGTGCAATATCACCTTCAGGCGATGACACGTGTATTGATACCAATACAATGGGCCAGATTTGGTATAATTAATAAAACATTAAATCAATGAAGAGATATTTAAATCAGATCTGGACCATTGTATTGGTATCAATACACGTGTCACCGCCTAAAGATGATATTGCACGGAATTGTACGAGATCAGAATTGCAGAGGATTTTTTTCCATAGTGAAGTGCAACGGTACTGTGTTTTTGAGAATTTTTTTCCACCAAAAATAGTAGTCAACGATTTAGAAAGAGAAAGTACGGAAATACCATATCCAAAAAAAATGGAAATACTTCCTCCGCCTTTAGACTCTTTACTGATAACACTTGCAGGTGTTTGACTTGTAGTCAACGATTTCATTTTCCCTCCATCATCTAAATAGAAACTCACTGGTCGGAAAAGATGCAACCCTGGAGCTTGACAACACTGGAAATCTCGTCCTCGTCGACCGTAGAACCACCTTGTGGACTTCAAACACCTCCAACTCCGGAGCCCAGACGGCGGCGATCTTAGATTCCGGCAATCTCGTCCTCTACAACAGCACCCTCCAAGTCATTTGGCAAAGCTACTCAAACCCTTCTGATACACTTCTCCCTGGCCAACCATTAACGGTCTCCTCAGAGCTGTCCTCAGCAAAATCACCCTCACACGGAGGTTACTATACCCTTAAAATGCTTCAGCAACCCACTTCACTCAGCCTCGGATTGACATTCAATTTACCGGAACCAAAGAACTCATCCTTTGCTGATCTAGAGACTCTCAGCAACTACTCGTATTGGGAGAGCCCTGAGATATCAAATGTGACGGGAGATGTGGTTGCGATTCTGGACGAATCGGGAAGTTTTGGAATGGTTTATGGCCAATCTTCCGATGGGGTTGTGTATGTATACAAGAACGATGGTGATAATGGAGGGTTGACAGGATCGTTCAACCAATCAGGATCATCTTTTCGGCGTTTGATTCTTGAGATGAATGGAAATTTGCGTTTGTATCGATGGGATAATGATTTGAATGGGTCTCGCCAATGGGTTCCTGAGTGGGCTGCGGTGTCGAATCCCTGCGATATCGCTGGAGTTTGCGGGAATGGTGTTTGTAATTTGGACGCAACCAAGACCAATGCGACCTGTACATGCTTGCCTGGGACTTCCTTTGTAGGATCCGATCAAGTATGCTGGTATAATTCGTCTCTTGCAGGGAACTGCTATAAGCCTCATCAAAATTCGACCTCACAATTCAAGATCGCAACAATGGCTCAGACTAACTATTACTTCTCTGATCCTTCGGTGATTGCAAACTACAGTGATATCACAACAGTCTCCAAATGTGGTGATGCTTGTCTCTCGGATTGTGAGTGTGTTGCATCTGTGTATGGGCTCAGTGAAGAGAAGGCCTACTGTTGGGTTCTGAAGAGTCTGGAATTTGGGGGTTTCCAAGATCCAAGCACGACAATGTTTGTAAAAGTTGGAAATAATGTCTCGACAATACCAGGATATGGAGGTAGAGGGTCTGGAGGTTCATCAGAAAAAGGGTCTGGGAGTAACCACGACAAGGTTCTTGTTCTTCCAATAGTTCTCTGCACGTCTCTTCTCGTTGGATTGCTCTGTTTCTTGCTATATTATAGCCTCCATGAACGGAGATCCTTAAGGAATGCCTTTGAAAGTTCTTTGAAAGTGTCTGGTGCTCCATTGAATATCAGCTACCGAGATCTGCAGAGCGCAACCAATAATTTCTCTCAGTTGCTAGGAACAGGTAACAATTGGCTTCTCATTGTTGCTTATCAGTACTTATGATATTTCTAATTAGAATTAGATAGAGATAATTATAAAATGATAATACATGAATCCCAAAAAATGTGATTTAAGGAGTCAGTTTGTTTAATTAACAGTGATCAGAGACAATATAATTGTAATATTTGTCCTTGGCAGGAGGGTTTGGATCTGTATACAAGGGAACCCTTGGAGATGGGACACTAATTGCAGTGAAGAAATTAGAAAGGTTTTTGCCACATGGGGAGAAGGAATTCATTACTGAAGTAAACACCATTGGTTCAATGCACCACATGAACTTGGTTCGATTGTGTGGATTCTGCTCTGAGGGGTCACACAGGTAGATAAAATCCACATGAATTTCCATGCTTTTCTGTTTCCTTTCTCTGGGTATTTGGCCTATCAAAAACAAAGTTCAATTAATTTGTCATTTGCTAGCACAGATCTTTCCACTAGAAAATGCTGTGAACAAACATGCACCATTTGATTTTTAATTTCTCTAATTTACAGGCTTTTAGTGTATGAGTTTATGAAGAATGGTTCACTGGACAAATGGATATTTCCCTCGTATAACAGCGAAGACAGACTACTAGACTGGCTGACTCGTTTCAATATAGCCATCTCTACTGCCCAAGGAATTGCATATTTCCATGAGCAATGCCGGGATCGAATTATTCATTGTGACATCAAACCAGAGAATATACTCTTAGATGAAAATTTTTGCCCAAAAGTATCAGATTTTGGATTGGCCAAGTTGATGGGAAGGGAGCACTCTCATGTTGTCACCATGATTAGAGGCACCCGAGGCTACCTAGCCCCTGAGTGGGTCAGTAACCGCCCTATTACTGTCAAGGCTGATGTCTACAGCTATGGTATGCTTCTATTAGAGATTGTTGGTGGCCGGAGAAATCTTAATATTTCTTTTGATGCTGAGGGTTTCTTTTACCCTGGATGGGCATTTAAGGTATCTATCGAATTCTTAACTCGTCGTAATCTGTGAATCAAGAATTATATACTCTCACACCCCCCCCCCCCCCCCCCACAAAAAAAAAACCCAAGGGGGAGTGTGGAGATGTTGGGAGTTATGGAGCTTTAGTCTCACATCAGTTTCTTCAGGTCCTTGGTGCCTTCATATACTTGAGGAGCTCTCTCTTCCTAATACCTAAAGGTTTTGTGTTGGACCTTCCAACACTACCATCTAGTTGTTATCAACTTTCTTATTCCCATAAGAGCAAAATAAGAATGTAATCATATAAACTTGATTCTTGCAGGAGATGACGAATGGAACACCAATGAAAGTTACAGATAAACGATTAGGAGGAAATGTGGTAGAAGAAGAGTTTGTGAGGTCATTGAAGGTTGCCTTTTGGTGCATCCAAGATGAGGTGGGGATGAGACCTTCAATGGGAGAAGTGGTAAAGATGCTGGAAGGAACAGTTGAGATCAATGCTCCACCAATGCCTCAAACTGTATTAGAGTTGATTGAGGAAGGCCTGGATCATGTCTACAGAGCCATAAAAAGGGAATCAAATCATTGCAGCTCCTTCACTGTGACCAGCCAACCATCATCCCATGCTACTTGTAGTTATTCTACCATGTCACCAAGATAATCAACCTTTGGTGGAACAGAGTTTTGTTTGGATCATATCGTGGCTAAGTCAATCAGACCACACTCCTTGGGAAACCTTTGGGTGTAAAGGCTCCAAAATAGTAGAATTAGAGCTGATTGGTGCTATATATTTTGGCAGTGTTTGCTATGCATTATGGGAAATGCATTCTGAAGTGAGAAAATACAGAAGAATCGGTATTAGAATGCATTCTATACCCATAATCTATTATGCATACCAAACACAGCGGAATAGATATTGGACAAGGGCTCGGCTGTACTATTCAGATGATGTAGATTCTTGCAGCTCTTGAAAGACAATTCAGACCGCTCCCTTGATCTCCTATATATTTTTTTTTAAACCTTTTTTAAGGGTTGTTCTTATTTAACTCGATATCTTCTTTCCTTTTGTGGAATGCCAAATATCATGAGAGCAACAACTTAATAAAATTACTATACATCACGTAAATGACATAATTATTTTCACCTTGTATATGAAGTGCCCAGAATAATCCCAAACTCGTGATTGTGTCCTATTCAACTCCTCAAAAACTTGTATTGAAAAAAATTGGAAATATTAGCGATCTATTTTATTATTGAACTATTCATCTGAACGCACTCGGCTTGTTGAGACTCCTGTCAAAATCTGCACCTGGGATGTAGCTCACATCTTTGTTGGGGCTTCATAGAATCTAAGGTTGTGTTTTGTATGCATTCTTGGACTAGATTCTAGGTTTAGAACACATTCAAAACCAAGTTGATTAATCTCTATTTTCTTGTTTCAGAATACATTCTAGACTCATAAACTATTCTAATGATGCATACCAAATACAACCCAAGTTATAATGAGTGCTTGCTTACCAACAATGAAGATGGTATTGGTCCTTTTCAGTCGTGTCACTGTATTTTAGCAATTTTGCCCTTTGTTCATATCATGTTCTGATTTGGTATCAGTGTTGATCGATATCAATATCGATCGATCAATGTAGCCAATCCGAGACCAATACCTAAAACCATGGTCTTAACTCTTGAATGACAATTCAGTAACACAGAAAGCTCTACACATGATGGTGCTAGTGCCACGCTCTTGCCATGCCCAACCATATGCGGGGAACTGTTAAGCAGACTAGGTCTCAGTGCCTTCATAGGATGCTATAGGTAACAAAAAATATGCAAGGATTTCATTTTTTTTCCTCAATGAAGGTAAATATGTTAAAAAAAAAGGAGGGGGGGGGTGGGTTGGGGGGAATATGTCATAAAGTTGTATTAAATGTCGTATTAAATGATTTTAATTTTTTGAAAATCTCTTTTTTTAATATCCATTAAATAACTTTTGAGAATGAGACAAAGACGCAATTAAAAGAAGGAGAAAAAAACACTCCCTGGTTGTGTGACGCTTCTGCAATGTGGGGGCTAATGAGGGGGGTTACATGGGCATCAATAGGGATGTCAATTACAGGTTCGAACTTGTAGGCTCGACCGTTTAAAGCTCGAACCAGCCTGGCCCGAGTGCAAGGTGCTACCCGGCAGGCACCCTGATCGAGACCGACCAATTAATGGTCCGACATGTTTAAGGCCCATTTATAGCATGTTTAGAGTTAATTTATAACTCATTTACTAAGCACGACATATTTAAAAGACCGTTTATAGCCCTATAGCCCATTTAGAGATAAATGTGTCACTAGACCATTTAAAGCCCGACTAAGGCCCATTTAGCTCGATTAAAGATATGTACCTAGCCGACCGTTTATAAATGGGATCATACCTAGCATATAAGGATTGATTACTTAAATGGGCCAGTCACAATGCAAGGTCCCAAAGTGGAGAAGCCCGATTAGGACCGACCAAAACCAGCCTAGCCTGACTGATTAACACCCCTAAGCATCAACATGATGGATTTTTTTTATTTCATGAGGGTAAAATGGTAATTTTTCATGCTCCTATGGTCCTGCCTAGGCGCAAGAGCCGCACAACTAGGTATTGTTATTTTTCCTTCTTTTTTTTTTTTTAATCATTTTATTTATTTTAAAAAATGTGGATTCCACAATCCACATGAATGATACCTATTTCGGAACACTAACTGGTGTGACATGCAGATACCTTCCCACACTTGTAGCTTGAGAAACCCTCTGAAAGAGAGAGCTACCCTAAATTATTCAATATTTGTATCTTGAATCAAACCAAAAACCAAACGATTCCAGGTTTGCATGAACAACCCCTTCAATTTGTTCCACCACCAATTCATATGATAGATTAGAATTTGAAGCTACCATGAGAGCGACCCAATGGCCCTATCATCGTTAACCAATCATTTGTTGAAGTTTCTTTGTGGTCTGGACTTGAGACCTAGGCTGTGTTTGATAACGTTTTTGTTCCATAAATGACATTTCGTATAAAAAACAAAAATTTCAGTTTCTGTGTCAAAATGCCCTTTTTAAACGGGAAAAGGGTGTTTAGTGAATTTGTTTCTGAAATGATTTTAAAACACAAGTCTTCTCTCCTCTTTGTGCGCGAAATTGTTAAAAATGAAGAGCTAGGGCGGAAGACAAGTTTATCGGGAAAGATTTTCCTAAATTCCTTCAAATAGTTCCTTTTTTTTTTTTATTTGGAACGAAAGTGGGAAGACAAAACAGCTATTTGTTGTTCTGTCAATTTCAGTTTCTACTGTTCTTTTTTCACATTTTGTTTTAAAAAAAGGGAAACTCGTCTATGATGCACCAAACGCTTTATTCATTTTTTTTTTTTTTTTCCAATAGAACAAAAAAACTCAAAAAACGTTCCAATAGAACGTTACCAAACGCAGCCTTAAACTAATTCAAGGCATTGACATCGTATCAACCCCTATGTATCGATATCATTGTCACCCGATATTGGCATCACATGGTTGGGTAGTTTGGCCCAACTCCGATCTCTGCTTATCTGGTGATTATTCCTCAAAGAGTGGGTGCGTAATCCGTGATCATCAATAGATGATATTTCTATAATATATGTATATATATATATATATATATGAGTGTACAAGCATAAGAATAAAATAGATTTAAAGAAAAAAAAACCAGATCAGGTCAGTCATTGATAAGGAATGTCAATTATGGGTCCACATCAACAGGCCTAACCTGACCAATATTATGTCGTTCCTGATGCAAACTTGCTATCCAATAGACGCTTAATTGAGATTGGTCAATTAATAGCCCGACTCAATCGAACATATTTAAAATGTGTTTAGAACCTACTTAGAGCTTGTTTCCTCATACAACCACATTCATGACAACGTAATGGAGGCTTTCACTGAGCCGAAAGTGTTTGATCCATTACGTTTGAAGCCAAGTTATCGGACAATGGGCTTTGCTTTTATGCTAGGAGTCACATTATTAAGTTTCGCTTCAGGAGATACGTGACTCAGACAAAATCTCTCTTGTAGAGTTGTAGGTTAATACAGCACTGGATGCTCTCCTTGAAGGGCGCTACTCCATTTTCTTTTCTTTAGTTAGTTTAAATTAAATGCGCAATCCTTTTAATAGTACAGAAACTGGTAATATAAAATGAGACCATGTCTAATCTATGAGGACTGATTACTTAATAGGTCCCTTGTGATACATGTTATAAAAACAATGGTATCTCATTAAGCGATGATTATATGATGACAGGAAATATCAATAACACATGTATTCGGGGGTTTTCATGGGTGTAACACAGGCAAAAGACTCATGATGATGACTTAAGGAGGCTTGGAGCAGCTAAAATGAACTACTAGAAGAATTATTTTTTTTATTTTAATACCACATCATTGCCCTTAAGGAATATTCCATTTTTTTTTTTTAATGTACAAAGCCTTCCCTCGGAACCCTGTTTTTTGCTACAAACTTAGCAATGATGTGGTATTTTTACTACAAGATATTGCTTTTTCAGATGATCTTTTTTTTACTAACCTACACCCTAATAATGATGTAATTTTTTTTCTTATCATTGTAATGGACTAATGGCATCTTTGGTATCATTTTTTTATTTTTTTTGTTCACAAAAACGGTTTTAGCTATATTTAGTATCATTTATGGAGCTTATTTTTTATTTTAAAAAAATTGATAAAACACAAAAACAAAAAAAATATTAAGTCATTTATGCATTTTGACCAAAATTGATTTTCAATTATTTTTGCATTGGACTTGAATGAGCACTTGCTTAAAGTCTTCATATGAAGGAATAAAGTAGTCATTTGTTTTGTACTTAGAAATCTAAACCCTTGCCCTCTCTTATTCAATCAATAGTAGAGAAAGAGAGTTATAAGGAAGATAGGTGAAGACAACATCTCTTCACCTATTTCTTCTAGAAAACCATAGTGCACATAATGTACCAAACTATTTCTCACAAAAAATAATTTTTCTCAAATAGTTACCAAACCATTTTTATGTTTTGATATAAAATGATTTTCATTAATGATTTTTATTAAATAAGTAAAAAATAAAAAAGAAAATGATATTTAATTTTCTTTTTCTCAGTTAAAAAAAAAAAATCAATACTAATACCAGATACCGATACCATTACCGATACCAACCCTAAAGAGGAAAGTCTAGTCAGGAAACACATTACTCTGGAGTCAACATAAAGACACTCAGCGACCTTGTATCAACCATCCATTAAATTCTCCCGTCGTTTTCCTCTTGCAATAAATCCATATAACGCATTTCCCGGGATTGCTTTGAGTCTACTCTACTCTACTCTACTTTCTCTCTCTCTCTCTTCACTCTGTACGATACTGTAGCTCTCCCACCAAAACCTAACGCAAGTCCAACCATTAATCTATAATTATGATATTCCCTTTGCTTCGTTTGTAATTATTCTACAATTCTACCAAAAAAAGCAATTATTCTACAATCTCTTTTTGTCTTCTCATTGGTTCTCTGTAAATCCAGTCGACGGAATTTGTTGAAATGGAGCAATTACTGTCGAAAAATCCAGCCATGAACTTCGACGAGGTCTCCATGGAAAGAAGCAAGGGCTTCGTCAAGGCTCTGCAGGTTAGATTCGTGCTCTACTTGTTTCTAGATCTGGTTTTCTTTCTTCGTCTTTTTTGTTCCTCTAATGTCTATCTCCTGTGTGTCTTGACGGACTTTTGTTAGATCTTATTAGTTTTATTATGCTTTCCCAAGCATTGGAAATATGGAGTTCTTTGTTTTGATTTCGTTTTTTGAACGAACTCACTTTCAGATCTGTGTTTTTTTCATTTCCGTTTTTTCTTTCAGACAACTCGTTTTCATTTGTTCTTTGAATGGTTTGGTGGTGCTTCCTCAACTCCAATGTTCTTTTCTTTTTATTGAGAAAACAATATCTACTTCCACCCGAAAGAAGGAGAACGCTAGGATTGGGAGAAAAAGCTATGTTTATCCCACTATACATTTCAAACTTATTAATTATGGAGGTAGTTTCTTTGTTCACTTGAGCAGTAGCTCCTTAAGAGTTTTCTACTGTCAATTTGAATTACAACGTTTATTTGGTTGTAGAACTTGAATACTGTGATTGAATTCCAGCGAGGTTATAGGTTATAATATTATGGGATCCATTTTGACTTGATGAGTTCTGTTGGGGGAACTCATAAAAATAGGTTAATAAAAGGATTTGATCAAATCTTGAACTCACTATCAATTATTTGAACACAACATTGTCCATATCTATGAGCACAGAAGAAAATTTCAGGTTAGTCAAATAGAATTTAAAATTTTCAATTGAAATAAAATTGAATATTCAATTCAAATTAGATAAATAGAATTCAATTTCAAAAACTTTTATTAAGTATTAATCTTTACCTTCATGTGTAACTGTAACATAATAAGTCCATAGATCTTCCTCTCCGGGCCTACAAAAAGGGACTTTTAGAACCCCATAAGGCATCACACCCAAAAAAAAGAAAAAGAAAAAATCCAGTAGGCAATAAATGAAAGAAAAGGGGGTTAAACGTAGACCGCCCTATGTTTGCAGGTTAGAGGCTTTCGAGCTATTCTATTTACTTAAGAATAGTAAGGGTGCACCATTTGTTTTGTTTTCATAAAACTAACCTGCTAACATGTCAAACAGTTTCTTCCATTTACTAATTGTGTTGCCTTTTTGTGTCCAATGTCTACCTTGTCGAAATTCCATCAACTCCATGGATGTAGTCCACAATATCGGCATTGGTATCGGTTTCCAACAATAACAAAACCGATACATAGCGGTTGTATCAGGTCAATATTGTATCAAGAAGCCATTTTTTCACAAAAGAAAATGGATATCCGTATTGTATCGGTCCCCATGTAGGCCCTATCTAACAATCAACCCCGACTATTGGGCTTAGACCCAATTGTTCTTTTTTTGTTTCTTTTTGAAGGTCTTTGGCTGCTGGTCCTCGTCAACCCTAAGTCCCTAACCAACAACAACAATAACAGCTAGGCCTTAACCTAACTAAATGAGGTCAGCTACATGAATCTGTGTAAAGACAGAAATAATAGAAGTAAAAGGAAAGGAACAAAAACAACAATTTAGAAAAACCCCACCTAAATGGGTTCAGCTACATGGATCCTTGCACTCCAATCCGCTCTATTCAAGGTCATACTTGTGATAAGGCCTAAACTATGTATATCTTTCCTCACTACTTCTCCTATGGTCATTTTAGGCCTACACCTAGCTCTTTTAAATCCTTCAATCTACCTCAAATGATTTTATCCAAGCTTATTATGAATCGGGGCAACTTCCAAATCAATTTTTTTTTTTTTAACCCGAACATTATCTGGGACTTGGGGAAGTCCCTAAAATTAAATAAGAGAAACAAAATAATGAAGAAACAAAAGGGGGACATGGCTCACCTTACCTCAACCCATGAGATACAAATCACTCTGACACTCGCAAAACCCAAAAGGAAAACTTGCAAAACGAGGAAAGATTACATTCTAAAGATTGCAAGTTTGGATATCCCAAAATCGGTTATGCAAAACATTTACAGTATTTGTGCAGATTTTTTATGGGGTTTTTTAGAATTTGGAAAGCGCCATCACTAGGTGGGTTAGCACAAGATTTGTAGACCTTAAGATGGAGGACTTGGAATTCGTTTGTTAAATGATATTAGTACATCTATGCGATTGAAAGGTCTGTGGCGTATTATTTCAGAAAATTCTATTTGGAGTGCCTTCTTCAAGGCTAAATTTCTATAGGGTAACCATATTGTTTTAGCAGAAAGTAAACTAGTGGGTTCTAAAACTTGGTGGAGGGTTTTGGATCTCAAAGAGTTTATTTTATCAAAATCTAAATGGCTAATTGGTTCTGACAAGGTGAATTTTTGGCTTGATAATTGGTCTGGTTGTGGCTTCCTGATCGACTATGTTGATGGGATCTTAAATGTGAATCTTGAAACTCAAGTTAAAGATGTGCTTAATGATGATGGTGTTTGGGACGAAGATGTGCTAAATATTATTGATTTTCCAGAGGTTCGTGATAGTATTCTCAACTCCAACATTGTCTTATCAGACAAAGTTTATAGATTGGTGTGGACTCCGACGAGCAATGGATTTTTTTCAACCAAGTCCGCGTGGAATGAAATCTGATCTCACTACCCTCTGGTTCCTTACTCTAAATGGTTATGGAGTAAATCGATCCCTTCAAAAGTGGGTTTCTTTGTTTGGCAAATCTATAATGGAAAAATTCCAACAGATGACGCTTTGACGAGTATTGGTATTCCATTGGCTTCCAAATGCTTTTGTTGCAAAGATCCTTGGAGGGAAACAACAACCCACACTTTATTGGTGGGTACAACTGCCTCTAAGGTTTGGGATTTCTTTGAAAGAACAATGGACATTGATTTTATTCTAACTCAGGATCTAAGTACTATAATTCTTTATTGGCATTCCCTTGCTGGTGTCAAAGGTATTTGTGAATATATAACTGGTCTATTACCATAATTTATTGTTTGAGAGTTATGACGGGAAAGAAATAACAGAAGACATAGTGAAGGCTCTTGTGCTGCAACTACCATAATTGAGAGAATCAAGGATTGGATTCATGAAATCATTTATCCAACTATTTTTTTTAAATCCCTTTCTTTGAGAGATAATCTTATCTTGCAGGTCTTTAAGTTAAACCCACCAATTAGTAGGGTTAAAGCTCCCATTCCTATTTATTGGTGCCCTCCCTTTTATTCTGTTAAACTGAATGTGGATGGTGCAAGCAAGGGGAATCTGGGTATTAGTGGTGGGGGAGGCATTATTAGAAACAACAACGAGAATGTTCTGGCAGCCTTTTCTAATTTTTATAGGGTGTGTACAAATTCAGTGGTGGAGATGAGAGCCTTTAGAGATAGCTTAGTATTGTGTAAGGATTTGGGCCTCTTTGACTTTTATATTAATTCTGACTCCTCCCTGATTGTGAGACTTATCTCTCAAAGATCATGTACCTTGTGGAGCTGTTGGTATTGGTTTCAGGAAGTAATCAACCTCTGCGATTCCCTGAGAGCTCATATCTCCTTTTCTATTCGGGAAAGCAATCACGCAGCGGATTGGTTAGCCAACTTTGTATGTAAATCTAGTATAAATTCGGTCCATGGTGATAATTCTCTCCCATATAATATTAGTTACATCATTCGGGAAGATAAAGCGGGATTACCAATCTTAAGAATGTAATATTTCCTCTTTTGCCGGTTTTCCTTTTGGGTTTTGTGAGTGTCAGAGTGATTTGTATCTCAGGGTTGGGGTAAGGCGGGCTATGTCCCCCCCTTTGTTTCTTTATTATTTTGTTTCTCTTATTTAATAAAATTTTAGGGGCTTCATTGGGCCCCAGATAACATTCGGGTTAAAAAAAAAAAAAAAAAAAAAAAAAAAAAAAAAAGAAGAAGAAGAAGAAAAGAAAATCCTGCTTTATCTTCCCGAATGATGTAACTAATATTAGATGGGAGACCATCACCATAGAAAACCGAATTTATAGTAGATTCACATGCAAAGTTGGCTAACCAATTCGCTGTGCGATTGCTTACCCGAAATGAAAAGGAGATATAAGCTCTTAGGGAATCATAGAGGTTAATTACTTCCTGAAACCAATACCAGTAGCTCCACAAGGTAAATGATCTTTGAGGGATAAGTCTCACAATCAGGGAGGAGTCAGAGAGGCCCAAATCCTTACACAATACCAAGCCATCTCTAAGGGCTCTCATCTCCGTCACTAAATTTGTACACACCCATAAAAATTAGAAAAGCCTGCCAGAACATTCCCGTTGTTTCTAATAATGTCTCGCCCATCACTAATACCCGGATTCCCTTTGCTTGCACCATCTATATTCAGTTTAATAGAATAAAAGGGAGGGCACTAATAAATAGGAATTGGAGCTTTATCCCTACTAATTGGTGGGTTTAACTTAAAGACCTGCAAGATAAGATTATCTCTCAAAGAAAGGGATTTAGAAAAATTAGTTGGGTAATTTCATGAATTCAATCTCTGATTCTCTCAATTATGGTAGTTGCAGCACAAGAGCCTTCACTATGTCTTCTGTTATTTCTTTCCTGCCATAACTCCCAAACAATAAATGATGGTAATAGACCATTTATGTATTCACAAATTCATTTGACATTGGCAATAAAGAATTCTAGTACTTAGATCCTGAGTTAGAATAAAATCAATGTCCATTGTTCTTCCAAAGAAATCCCAAACCTTTAAAGCAGTTGTACCCACCAATAAGTGTGGGTTGCTGTTTCCCTCCAAGGATCTTTGCAACAAAAGCATTTGGAAGCCAATGGAATACCAATACTCATCAAAGCGTTATCTGTTGGAATTTTCACATTAAAGATTTGCCAAACAAAGAAACCCACATTTGGAGGGATCGATTTATTCCATAACCATTTAGAGTAAGGAACTAGAGGGTAGTGAGATCGGATTTCATTCCATGCTGACTTGATTAAGAAAAAGCCATTGTTCATCGGAGTCCACACCAATCTATCAACTTTGTTTGATAAGATAATGTTGGAGTTGAGAATACTATCACGAACCTCTGAAAAATCAATAATATTTAGCAAATCTTGGTCCCAAACACCATCATCATTAAACACATCTTTTACTTGAGTTTCAAGATTCACATTTACGATCCCATCAACGTAGTCGATTAGGGAGCCACTACTAGACCAATTATCAAGCCAAAAATTCACCTCGCCATAATCAATTAGCCATTTAGATTTTGATAAAATAAACTCTTTGAGATCCAAAGCCCTCTGCCAAGTTTTAGAACCCACTAGTTTACTTTATACTAAAACAATATGGTTACCCTTTAGAAATTTAGCCTTGAAGAAGACACTCCAAATAGAATTTTCTGAAATAATACGTCACAGACATTTCAATCACATAGACATACTAATATCCTTTAATAAACGAATTCCAAGTCCTCTTTCATCTAAAGGTCTACAAATGTTGTGCCAATCCTCCCAGTGATGGCGCTTTCCAAATTTAGAAGAACCCCATAAAATATCTACACAAATACTGTAAAAGCTTTTCATAACCTATTTTGGGATATCCAAACTTGCAAGGATGTAAATTGGCATGGAGGAAAGCACATGCTTGAAAAGAACTAGCCTACTGCCTGAGGATAACAATTTTCTTTTCCAGCCCGCCACCTTGTGTCTAATTTTAGGAAGTATATTGTCAAAAAAAACAAACTTTTAGTCTATCCGTGTAGAGAGGCGCTCCCAAGTATGTTATAGGCAGAGAATTCCTCTCAAACCCTGTAATTTCGCCTACCATTCTTATACGGGCTTTTGAAGCTTTGGAACTAATAATATAACATCTTTTATGTTTATTCACCAGTTGGCCAGAGACATTTTCATACCTGTTAATAAATCCAATGATTTGCTTCAAAGAAGACTTCAATCATCTTGTAAATATAATAGTATCATCGGCAAGTAGGCTGTGTGAGATGTCCGGGCATCCTCTAGGAAGATGATAATTTGATGCATGACCCTCCGCAAATAGATTTTTAATCCCTCTACTAAGAACTTCTTCTGCAAGAATGAATAAAGTGGGAGACAATGGATCACTCTGACGGAGACCTCTGGTAGATTTAAATAACTTTTTGGCCACAAACGCGCCTTGCTCCTCAGAGATTAACTGGGGGAGATTGGTGGCCCAGCTTGTTGATATAATTTTAGCAATACTTTATCCTTCCTAGTTTTGCCGCGTATCCATCTCAACATTGTCATCTCTGCTACACTAAGATTGTCTATGCGACACTTCTTAACTGCCCAACATTCCGCTCTGTACATAATAGCTGTTCGTATAACAATCCTATATAGTTTTCCTTGAAGCTTTAAAGGAATACGTCAATCACACAACACTCTGGACACACCTCTCCACTCTATCCATCCCACATTAATCCTATGTGAAACATCATCATCTATATCCCCTTTTTTATTTATGGTTAATTCCAAATATATAAAATAATCACTTTGCGGTATCTCTTTGTCCTTAATTTTCAACATATCATTATTCATCATGGTGTCATCAAAGTTATACATCATATATTTTGTCTTCATTCTACTTATCTTAAGATCTCTTGATTCCAAGTTTGATCTCCATAACTCCAACTTACTGTTAATCCCTGATTTTGACTCATCCACCAAAACAATATCATCGGCAAAGAGCATACACCACGGAACCTCGTCTTGAATTTTCCTAGTTAAATCATCCATGATAAGTGCAAACAAGCAAGGACTTAAAAACTGATCCTTGATGTAAATGTCAATACTAACCAAATTTGTGATTAAATGTCAGACCAAGTTGAACTATTCAATATTTAATATCTAGGGTTGTTGGTATAAAGGTCTGAATGGTTCAAGCCAGGAATAACAAAAATGCAAATTGCTTGACCTACAAGAGTCATAAGAATGACATGCCATTGGTTGCGGTGTTGCTCATCAAGAGAGGTTCTTAAGTCAAGTCTTGCTACACCTTCAAATTTTTGTCTCTCATTGTACGATGCTGGCTAAAGGCTGAACATTCCAACCAGACTGCCCAAGTGATTTGAGTATTTTAACCAGAAATCCATTCACCAGTCAATTTTTGGGTTTAATGGTGGTCTTGGCCTAGGACATATAATTATAACCCTTGATCTGAAATCTGAATAGTCCTACTGCTATTCAACTGCCTGGTCTGATGGAACAGGGGAAACATTGCTCAGGCTCTGGATCTGAACCATCCCAACTGCAGTTTGACTAAAAAATTGTTTGACTGCAATATCAAACATGGCTTATTTGTGCACGAGGCTCTCGCTACTGCGAGGTCTGGGAGGGGCAAGTTGTACACTGCCTTACCCGCTGCTTTGCAAAAGAGGCTGTTTCCGGGTTTTGAACCTGTGGCCAACATGTTGCAATAGTGCAACTTAACCGTTGTGCCACAGGCTCACCCAAAAATGAAACAGTCGACTCCGATTCTTCCAGGAATGACTTTAGCTGCATTCTTTTAAATTAGAATGTACATTATTTTTTGTGAAATTTTTATGATGCATATAGCTGATAGGTCCATACCATTTTGTTACTGTTTGATGAAAATTTCGAAGTTCTACCTTTAGCTTCAACTGGTATATATTTGAAAGATGTACCTCAAACATATTAACAGTCCATTACATAGTCACATAAGTCAATGTGGTTTATGATTCCTCATACATCTCCCTGACATGCTCATGCTTCACTCTTCAAATTACATGTTTTATTTTTGGAGTTCTGGCATGATCTCTTGCTATTGGTTGTTTCAGGAATTGAAGAACTTACGGCCACAACTTTATTCTGCTGCTGAATATTGTGAAAAATCTTATCTTCACAGCGAGCAGAAACAAATGTAAGAATACTTGTCATACCATTTACTTGCGAAAGGATATGTTGTTTATGTGAATCAGTTTTTTCAGGATTCAAGGAAAAGTAATTATTTAGGCCATGGATGAAATCTTCAAGTGTCTATCAGCTGTTTGTACGGCTTTTGACAGATCCATTCAGCTAATGGAAATGTTTTCTTCAGATTAAAACTAACTATTCTTTTAGGGAGAAGTTTCTATGAGCTGCCAGGGGAGGGGTACGCAGCATCCTCTCTTTATCTCTCTCTCCTTCTCACATGAAATGACCTTGCTGCCCTCCTATATACATTAACATTCCATCGCATCTCATTGATGCACTCCCCTATGGCGCTTGCTCAGAGAACCCTCTCCCATTCTTTTATAACCTAGAAATGTTTCAAATGTTTTTGTTTGTAGCCAGGGATGAGGGAACCTGGGTGGGCTAGAATCTAAGATTTTCAATTTATCCCCAGATGTACTTGAGACAGCTTTGTGAACAGAATAATTCAGGCAACTTGTGTTTAAGTTTAGTTGTTGATCAGAAATGGAAAGGGTTGTTGATCTTGTAAAAAAGGAATTGAGTCAGTGGAGGCTTGCATAAGTGTAAATTAGAGTAATATCTAATGGTCAATAGTCGGTGTTGATAATTCATAATAAGAAATTAATAGGTAGAAGTCAGTGAGACATTGTCATATTGCAAGAAGTTAATTATTATGATATTTTCTAGGCTAGCTCAAAATTTTAGGTTGACGCAGCTGACTACTATGGAGATAGAACAACTGTACAATTATCAAAGATGCTGTGGAATGTTTGAACAATCACTGTCTTGACTAAAAAATAAAATCTTTGAAACAAGATTTAATTTATTAAAAAAAGGGACTGGTAAAATAGTCCACCTCAATTTCAGAAATGTTAAAAATGATTATAAATTCACTTAACAAATAAAATTAACATTTTGAGTTAATCTCCCTAGATTTTTTTTGTGTGTGTGTGTGTGTTTCACTGTATTCTGGAATTTGGATTATTTACGCTAGATTTACGGTAATTTTGTAAGTTAAATTCCAACCAATAACTATGTAAAAATTGTAAGTTCAGGTAGTTTTGATTTATTACCACTGGTTTAGAATCACATATCAACTGTCAGCACCCATGCACACGGGTTACTATGTTGCTGGGATCCTTGTAAATGCTTTCTAATTCTAAATTTCTAATATTGTTATGCATCATTTTATCAGGGTCCTTGACAACCTGAAGGATTATGCAGTACGAGCCCTAGTAAATGCTGTCGATCACCTTGGCACTGTTGCTTACAAATTGGATGATATCTTCGAGCAACAAATATTAGATTTTACCACCTTGGATTTAAAGCTTTCATGTCTGAATCAGGTATTATCTTTGCATTGCACTTGACTGGAGCTGTTATTCTGTTAAATCAATCAATTGATCAAAGCTGATTTGACTTCACATGTTCAAATTAGAAAGTTCTTACTTGCCAAATTTACACGGATAAAGAAGGTCTCAAGCAGCAGCAGTTGTTGACATTCATCCGAAGGCATCACAAGCATTATATTTTACCAAGTATGTTTTTGTAATTTTATTAGTTTCATTTGCAAGTTGTCATTGGAGTAATGGAACGATAACTTGTTTTTGCTGGCCACCCCATGCTAGAAACAATCAACAAGAAAGTACAGTTTAGTCCACAGATAGAGACAGATGCCAGGCAAAAGCATATTCTAGCAAGGCCTCGTGTTCATCCTTCAGGTAGCTGCCTCTGTCAGTGATGCCACACCTAATTTCCTCCCCCCCCCCCCCCCTTTATTTTCTAGACATTATTGACCATATTTTCTTGATCTGTATTCTCTAGGCACCCCTGCATCAAAAACTCTTTCCTGGCATTTAGCCTCAGAAACAGACTCTACTTTTAATGGGACTCAAAATGCATTGATGGGGTAAGGTTTATAAAACTCTCATTCATGCCTATTGGAAGAACAAATAAAAAAAATCCGGGATTGCATAGGTTTTAAAGTCTTAATGAAGTTGCTTCTTGCGTATCTCTGAAGTTCTTTTGTGATGCAGCATTAAAGGCACAAAAGCTACTGGGACAACTCTGGGAGGCTTCCAGCTGTTGGGTATGTATAATTTGGGTATTCAGACACATGGTAGAATGTAGATAATCTAGTATTCTCTGTCCAAATGTTATACAAATGATTGTGCTTTTGAAGCCTTTTCTCCGTTATGAAGCTATTAATATTATTTTCTTTGTTGCTGTGAACTCTATTCCTGTAGATGCTGGTGAAGCTGTCTCATTAAAATCCTCAGCACCTCATCTTCAGACAACTAGTGGATCTTCTGCTTCTGGTGCAGTTCTGCAAACATTTGGTGTCACAAGAAGGGTAATGTTGAAATTGATTGGAACAACTACCGATATATTTCCCTATATTCTTCAAAATGTATGACTCCTTGTTCAATGTAAGGTGGTTGAACGATCTATCATTTTGATAGTGTTCTTCATCTATTTTGTCTGTGCTGGCATGCCTGTGACATGTGTCTAATCTTTAGCAACCCCATATGCTAGGTACCAGGCAAGCAATTGATTGGTGTATATACTATCGATGGCCTTTATCAGCCTTCAAGTCCGTCCTCAGTTTAATCCAACCTCTACCACTGTTCCTACTTGTAGATACTAGATGACAGATTAAGTAGCAGTCTGGATAAAAACCTAAGGAGATATAACTGCAATTTTGATCCCCTATCATTAGTACTTTAGTAGTAATGACTTGGCAATTAGTACTTTAGTAGTAATGACTTGGCAACAGGATATCCCCTAGATTGCTTAACTTGAAGAATTTCTTTTGGGTGAATTCTCTTTTGATAGGTTTTGTTGGATGAATTATTTCATGTACGTGTACTAGTCGATGGCTTATCACAGATCAACTGTAATGCTTCGACCGTGGATGGCTATTCAGCTGTGCATGACAGATGGCTTCAACGTAATAGATGTGAATCTTAGAGTCATAGTGGAAATATCTGATCAATGATCTTTTGGGGAAGCAGTAGTAACCATTGTTGTTTATTCATAATACCGATATTTACACAGGGATTTGAGTGTGCATTCTAGTGAAAGAAAAAGAAAGCCAATATAATTTTTTTTTTCTGGTGAATAATGTCAATATAATGGTATGTTGAAGACGTAAGACATGTACATCATCCAAAGGCCCTTCAGAACTTTGGAGCTTTTCCTTGTGCTTTGCTTCTTCCCATAGTTTGGAAAAATGAGCTTAGAGAGCATAGCAGTGACGGAGCAGACCTTTCACAATGTTAAAGAACCATGCCCATGCTTGTCTTTGGAGATCCCTGACCAAGCTGGGTTAAGCATGGCCTAGGATGTGTCCTAAAAAATTTTAACTAGTTCAGCTCCCCAGATTTATCATAAGTCCAAGTGAAACTCAGCCTACTCTTGTAATGATGAAGCTTTGCGAAGCCAAGTTCAGCTCAGCTTGTTTAAACCCTAGTTGTTTCTCTTTGGTTTGAGAATAAAATGTATTCCCCATTCTGCCTTGGTGGCCTCCAGTGAGTGTTTCAGTGAATCAGCAATACCTGTGACTTTCTACCTGGCTCGCTAGACTCATTCTGTGAATCCCACTTTTAAACCTGGCCTTCTGAGGAGCCTCAACGTCTTTGTTACATTGACATTCCATACTTCAATGCCTTATTGAAGAAGGAGCAGGAAAGAATGAAAGTGCTACTTAGCAAATCAGTTCCTCTAGGATTGAGTAATCATTAATAATAGGCACCATATGCCTCCAATTCAAGTATGTACATGATTTTCAATCAAGTGGGGTCGAGGACCCACCATACTTTAGTAGTTAAATTTTGCCTGCTTTGTTAGTGGGTAATCGTGCTATAGAGTAAACAAGGGTTTTGCTTGGGAACTCCTCCCAGTTAAGTTTGCATTCTGTTTGAAGTTTTTTGTGTTACTTTGACATTCCCCAATTCAGAAATATAATTTGGACACACCACTGATAAAACAATGTGGAATGTAATGTTTCAACTTACAAAGCCTCACATCATTACATTTCTGAAATATCAATCACTATTCATTTTTCTTTCATCTGATGAATGTGCCTATCCAGCGGCTGTAAGTATAGACCATGTTCATTCACGACCATGTATGAAACCTTTCACCTATTTTATTTTAAGGTTACACTTACTTATTTTCCAACAAAAAAAGGAGGGAGGGGGGGTTGTACCTCCTCTTCTTTTATGTTACTATCTTCCGGAAAATCTTTTTCTCAGAAACATTCTGCTTGGTATATATGATTGGGATCTGTCAAGGGCTGCTCTTTTTGACAGTTTGTGTAGCTATATTTGACACTAACGTGGAAGAGGGCAGTATTGGTGCTCAAGGATTTAGATTTGCAAATTCAGTATGTTTGACTGTGTATATGTGATTTGGATGCATCCTATGACGTTGATCTGAGGTACTATCTAACTTCTTAGAATTGAAATAACTGAAAATTGATTCATGAAGCATGGCATTGTCTCAGTACAGGACAAATTCAGGCATTCTTTCAGAGATATAATGGTGTTTATAGCACTAATGTTGATTATATGTTGGTGATTCTTGGAAACAAAGGACTTTTGAGACATTTGAGTCATATTTCAATGACAACAACAATTCAGCCTTATCCCAACTAAATGGGGTCGGCTAAATGGATCCATTCAAAGACAAAAAGATACAAAAAAGTATGACAGTAGAAAAAAAAAGGGGGGGGCATAGTTGTCACCGCGCCAAGGCGAACCAAGGCAGTGGAGGGTTGTTTAAGCGCTTAGGCGAGAAGGCGCCCACCTTAAGGCGAACAAGTTTTATTTTTTATTTTTTCTATTTTCTAACATTATTTAGTAAGTTATATATACCTTGTATCATAAAAAATCAAGATTAAACCACATCAAGCCATTAACAATCAACATTTAGCCACATCAAATCATAAAAAATTAACATTAAGTCATATTAAGTTATAAAAAAATCAATATTTAAGGAAATGCTCTTATTCTATAATAAGTTTGACTTGTCAAATGATTTTATTTTTACATGAGACTTTTTGTATTAGTTATAACATAAAATCAGCTTTCTAACAAGTCTAAGATTACTTAAATCTGAGTTGCAATGACAAAGTTATGCTTCAGTCAAACTTATTTTTAAGTGTGTGAATACTGTTAAAATCGCCTAAATGAAAATAATTTTATGAATATCAAAACAAAATATTATTTTACCGGACTTTTGATTTTTAGCAATGTTTTAACATGATAGAATTTATAAAATTTTCATAATTAAGAAAAACCCCAGCATTTAAAAGTTGAAAATCGTCCCTATAACCAAAATCCAGTTTTTGTTCTTGGACTGGGGGGTTGACTTTTTATCATTTTGGAATTTGATTTTTAAACTATTTTTATTGGATTCAAATAGGGGGTATTTGTTTATTTATGAATAATATCTTAAGTAAATGAAACATTTACTTGAATGATATTTGGCATAAATAAGTGCCGAAACACAAGGCGACATGCACTGCAACAAGGCGACTGTCGCCTAGGCCCCAGACAAACCGCCTGGATGCCTAGGCGACGCCTTGACAACTATGTGGGGGGGGGGACACAACAAAACAAACAGTGAAGTCTCACCTAAATGGGATCGGAAAGATGGATACATGCTCTCCAATCAGATCTATTCGAGGTCATACTTGGAACAAGACCTAAACTATTCATGTATTTCCTCACTATTCTCCTATGGTTATCTTAGGTTTGCCCCTAGCTTTTTTAGCTTCTTCAATCTGAATGAGATCGCTCCTCCTTACTGGCGCATCCTCAGGCATCTGTTGAACATGACCATACCATCTTAAACGGCTTTCTTGGAGCTTATCATGAATGGTGGCAATTCCTAAACCAGCTCTAATATGGTCATTCATTGTACCATTTCTAGTTTTGCCGCACATCCATCTTAGTATCCTCATCTCTACTACACATAGCTTATCTATATGACACTTTTTAACAGCCCAGCATTCCACCTTGTAGATCATAGCTGGTTTGACGACTGTCCTATATAACTTTCCTATAAGTTTTACTGGAATACATTGGTCACACAACACCCCAAATGTACCTCTCCACTTCTTCCACCCCACTTTAATTATCTGAGAAATATCTGAGTCATATTATTTTATTAATTTGGATGCAGCCGAATGACATGGAACTGAGGAATAAAAGGTCTGACTCTCCTGGGAATTAAATTTAAATTTAAAATTGATCCATGAAGCAGGGCATGTCTTAGGACAAATTTGTTCATGCCTTTCTCGTTATGTTTTTAAAAGAGTTTACAAGACTGTTGATTATATATTGGTCAGAATAGAAAATGAAATTCTCTCGTAAATGAAAACTCTGCAACACTTTTTTCTTTGTAAAAATAAAATTGTCATTGATTTGGTCATTGTCAACACTTTTTTCAGAAGATATCACTGGTTTGTCATACATGCTTCTGGTGGATAAATGAGCTAAAGTCATGAAGTTTAGTTCCTCATATGTTATTGAATGTTGATTCATCACTGATCCTTTGTAAACTTCTACTGGAATGAGATGGACTGGAACTCATCTTTATTCTGGTTTGGTATCTCTTCAGGATTCTTTGGAAGCATCCAAACAGTTGACAGCATTCAGGTCTTTTGACAACCTGGGTCGGCGTGAGACTGTACGTGCCCCTGTTCGCAGCAAAAGTATGCTATCATCATTGTTTACCAAACACAAATCAACGAAGCTGTAGCATTGTATGTTGGCCAATCTACCTTTTGGAATTTCGCGTCAATTGGGCGTTGCTTCCTACTGAATTGATGGTTTTAACTATCCTTATGTGCTTGGTGGAGCCATTTCACTGGTTGGCCATTGAAGATCACAATAGTCAGTTGATCTTCTACTCTAGCTATGGTGAATCTCGCTAGCAGAAGTAAACGAATTCCAGGCAAGTTCTGACCCCTGCAGTTCAGGATTGTCTAAAAACCAGCTTTGGCCAGATGATCTTGATTGAATCAACCTGACAGATGGGATCCCCCCCCCCCCCC
>NC_056570.1:7444641-7495464 GCF_013358625.1 Macadamia integrifolia
TCCCCTTCCCCTTCCCCTTCCCCTGTTCTTTTTCTTTGTAATCTCTCAAAATTGTGGTAACATTTGTTTCTGTAATTTTTGGGTTCATGTATAGTAGGTGGTTGTGGATGGAAATCGGAAAAGGCTGATCCTGATTTGCGATTCCAGTTGACCATACTAAATTTCTAGGGTTAGGGCATATTCTGGCTGATAGTTGGCTGACCTAGACCAATTCTGATTCGATTTGAAATGACCGGGATCATCCATAACCCTATTCCATTTTTTTAAATCTTGAGGAAACTATCTTTCTAGGCCACCTTAATTGCACCCTCCGCTAAAGAAAGGAAAAAGATTATGCAAGTAAATAATTTCAATATTTTCTCAAGGTATATCTAAGTTGGCAAGGACCAAGCACCTCACAATAAAGAGGTTATGAGTTCAACTCTTTTTGCTGTCTACCTATTAAAAAAAGGGCAAGAGAACGTTTACCTCGGTGTAGGTACATGTCAGTGAGAGCAAATAATAGAAGGGCATGCATGAGCTTCTTTAAAGTGGGGTAGCATGGTCTTTTTGCATTTGTTGTGTCTTGGTGCAGGTAAATGCCAAGAGGCTGCATTCTTAAAAAAATAATTCAATATTTGAGAACAATAGATCACACATAGTTCCCTCTTGTAATAGACTTGCTCCTAAAGAGGCATTTCGATATTACATATGAAAAAGCAAGCAAGCAATGTTATCCAAATAACAATGTACAAGAATGTAATTTCCACAGCTTTACCCGGTTTTACAAAGAGGCTATTTTCCAAACCCACAACCATTAGGTGATAATGGAGCAATCTTATTGTTGTGTTGAAGTTCTTCCTCATCCAAGGAACATTGTGAGAACTTCATTTCAAGGTGGCTTTTTTTCTGTAATTGGAATTGGTTACCCTTTGCAAAGCTCATGTCCTCAATCATGGCAAGGGATGATTCACTTGGGGCTCAATTTTAGTGAACAATGTTTAGATTTTTTTTATTATTGGTTTGAAGTGAAATTAAAGCGGTTAAGAAAATGTTTGAATGAGCCCATGGAACTGACTTGAACAGATGTTCAACAAATTACATTGAAAAATCAAGGGGAAAGACCTAGAGTCAATAGAATCCGGCCCTTGGCCAAGTTCTCAAAGAGGCCAGGTCATTCTTTCAAGATTAAAAATTTTAAATCATACAAAAAGGAACCAATATCTTAAATCAAAATCAATTAAGGTCTAGAGGTGGGGGATTAGGGAAAAAACCCTCTCCAACACCAATGATCTTCTAATCATTCATCTAACAATTGGGAGAAGTTGGATATGCATCCCCAGATGTCGTCAAATGTTGAGATGCGTGTCTAAACCTTCTCAATCGTTGGATGATGGTTGGAGGGAGACATCCATGTAATTGGAGATGAGCCGGATCTAGGGTTTAGTCGATTTCCCCTAGTCTAGATCGCTTCGGAATCAGCCAAGGCCGATTTGGATTGTGATTCGGAATATTCCAATTTAAAATGGCAGAAATCCGAAAGGGTCATGATGCAATCTGAAGCGAATCGTCCTATTCTGATCCGATTCACCGATTGAAACCCTGGTTTAAGAGCTGGAATCGTTCGTTTGGGTTTGACCTCATGGAAGAGGGGGCGAGGGGACCGGGAAGCGAAAGAAGCATAGGTGTGAACTGAGATTGGAGTACGAAGACTAGCGGTGGCAAGTGGCACACATCAACTACCTCGGTGGACGACCTCAGATACTGTTCTTCGAATTCGCGCTTCTACTCGATCCTGAGAATTCATCATTTTTCAATTTATTTTCGCTCACCATGGAACTGTGGATGCGAATTTCAGTAGCTTATATCAGCCAAAAATTGCAGAGATTGGTTAAGCTAGCTTCCTAACAAATTCGTATTCGACTAAACTTCCTTTGCTGTACTGCCGAATGATAGAAATTTCCCGCTCCCTATCCAATTCTTCTGTGAAGTTTTGAGGTAAAATTTTAGTTATTTGTATATATTTCTCTTCTTTCTTATGTTCTTAGTGTCGTTGATTGAAATTCTAGTGCTGTAAACCCTGGATCTTAAGTTTTGAGGTAAAATTACAGTTATTTGTATACATATCTCTCTGTTCTTACGTTCTTGGTGTACATTGGACATCATTACAGTGTAGAAATCTGTTGGCAGAGTTCAATTACTGTCAACATTGTGTGAACTGGGATGGAAATGGGTTCATAAGTTCTTTACTTCCCTATCTTATAATTATATTTCTTTTAGACTTTGAAACCAATTATAGAAATGGGTTCACATTATCCAATACTATAGTGTGGAGTTTGGGAATTTGGAGTATATCTGGTTCGAGAATCCGCTGTTATCTGTCAATCTTAAGAGCTGATACCCAAGTTCTTATCTTTACCAACTTTCCAGAGGAGAAAAAAAAAATCTGTATTGTAGAGTTCAGAATATACATTCTTTCAAGAACTTGAGGTGACACAATTTATCTGCCAAAAGCTGATATTTGAACACTTATCCTTACCAGCTTAATACCTTTCAAGGATGTCTGGATGTTATTTTCGAATGCACATCCAGACAGCAGCTCTAGAACTGATTTTCATATCCTTGACATAATAATGACTCTTACTGTTGACATTCTTAGTAGGCACTTCCTTTCATAGGCTATTACCTTCTGTGCTATGAGGTATTAGCACCTGCCTGAGAGATCTTTGTTAGCCTCTTTCAAAGACTGGATGCCAGACCATCACATGCTTGGCATGCTATAAGAAATTCTTTTTGCACTCTAAAATGCCAAAGTGGCTTCTACAAGATTTATATCACTCCCTTAGACAGGTAATTTTTCTCCCATGAGGTTAGGCCTTTCTCCATTCTCACTAGTGTCTAGAATATTTGCAAGTAGCTTTAGACCTCTATTTGGGTCCCAACGGGGGAGGAGATAGGATTAAGGCAGCTTGCATATGTTGCAATCCAAATTGATTGCTAAAGCATATTCTTATCTTCCACCAAAAATCTCAGGTTTCCTTAAATTTAACAAGCAGGATTGATGCAGATTAATCACCAAAAAATGCTTATTTTATTAGGAATAAGCCTAGGGTTGGGTTCCATACATGTTGGGCCTTTGATCCCATGTGTTTGAGTGTAATAGACCACTTTTCTGGGTCTAAAAGGGGGCTCTAAGATTGAGTACGGAATTACTAGTTAGTTTCCCTTTTTCATTAGTTTCCTTTTTAGTTAGTTTTGATGGGGTTAATTAGTTTCTAATTTTAGTACCTAGTTAGTTTCTAATTTTAGTACTTCTTATTTATTAGTTTCTATTTCTAGTTTTAGTAACTAAAGGACTTTCTATTTTGTAAGTTTCTATTTTCAATTTTAGTAACTAGGTGAGTTTCTAATTTTTAGTTTCCTATTTCAGATTTTGGAAATTAAAGTTAGTTTCTATTTTATGTAAACCCCCATCATTTTTATAAATAAAGGAGAGCTCTCATTAGTAGAGCCACGAATTTTATGAACAAAAAAGATGCTGCTGCGTTTTCTCCTCTGGAGGTTTCTTTGCGTTTGATCAAAGAAGAAGGGTTTGGTGTTTGATCCAAGCGACACTCTGCGGCGAGAAGTCAGAGTGGATCTTCATATTTTTTGGGTTTTTTTTTTTTATATTGTTTCTAATCTCATTCAGCCAGCCAGGTAAGTGTTCTAATCTGTCTGCAGAATTTCTGGGTTAAGATTCTCTATTTTATCTACTGTCGGCCTAGCTGTTTTGGGAGTTCTAGCCATTCGATGGCCTTCTAGTTTTGATCGAAAGTTAGTCCTATTATGAAGGAAGTTCGATCCAATTTTGAGGCCAATCAAACCACTGATTCCTACTGAAGTGGACTGTTACTCAGTTCTGGTCGATTATGGATTATGCCCAGATCTGAGTTCTGATTTTTGTTTTGTGTTGCTATGGATTTCTGGACTACTATCACTTGTTGATCTGAACCTATTGGAAGTCTTACTTCATTATTCAATTCCTGGTTTACTCCTAAAGAATCACTGGTGAACTGGACTCTGTTATTATTCTCTTAAGGTCGATAGCCTGCTGTACTGCTGATTATATATTCTGATTTCTGAAGTTTGTTAGTACTTAACAGTCTCTGGTTTAGTTCTAAAACTGCTACTGGTTTGTTTATTCACTGTGTTGTTGTTCTGTGGGTTCGGTGCTGTTTTTGAATTGCTGTTGGAATTTAATTTATGATATATGGTTGGGGTATGTTTTGGTTGTTCTTTGTGTTAAAGTTCCTGCAGTTTTGGGTCTAATTGGGTGTCCAATTTAATCCTACATTAAGGATATTGCCTTGCAGTACCTCAAGACAAATAGAAAACTCTCAATTCTTTATTAAGAAAATAAAACAACAACTGGGAATGAAATGTAACGACTCTTTTGAGCTTGTGCAAGCATCCTGCTAGGAGGTTCTCTGACAAAAATAAAGAGGGAAGAAGATTGGGCTCCCATACGGGTATACCCCTATAGTCCTTATAATGTAGGACTAAATTGGACACCCAATTGGACCCAAAACTGCAGGAATTTTAACACAAAGAACAACCAAAACCAACCCCAACCATATATCAGAAATTAAATTCCAACGGCAATCCAGAAATAGTACCGAACCCACAGAACAACAACTCAGTGAATAAACAAACCTGTAGTAGTTTTAGAACTAAACCAGAGACTGTTAAGTACTAACAAACTTCAGAAATCAGAATATATAATCAGCAGTACAGCAGGCTATCGACCTTAAGAGAATAATAACAGAGTCCAGTTCACCAGTGATTCTTTAGGAGTAAACCAGGAATTGAATAATGAAGTAAGACTTCCAATAGGTTCAGATCAACAGGTGATAGCAGTCCAGAAATCCATAGCAACACAAAACAAAAATCAGAACTCAGATCTGGGTAGAATCCATAATCGACCAGAACTGAGTAACAGTCCACTTCAGCAGGAACCAGTGGTTTGATTGGCCTCAAAATTGGATCAAACTTCCTTCAGAATAGGACTAACCTTCGATCAAAACTAGAAGGCCATCGAATGGCTAGAACTCCCAAAACAGCTAGGCCGACAGTAGATAAAATAGAGAATCTTAACCCAGAAATTCTGCAGACAGATTAGAACACTTACCTGGCTGGCTGAATGAGATTAGAAACAATTAAAAAAAAAAAAAAAAAAAAAAAAAAAAAAAAAAAAGAAAATATGAAGATCCACTCGGACTTCTCACCGCAGAGTGTCGCTTGGATCAAACACCAAACCCTTCTTCTTTGATCAAACACAAAGAAACCTTCAGAGGAGAAAACGCAGCAGCATCTTTTTTGTTCATAAAATTCGTGGCTCTACTAATGAGAGCTCTCCTTTATTTATAATAATGATGGGGGGTTACATAAAATAGAAACTAACTTTAATTTCCAAAAACTGAAATAGGAAACTAAAAATTAGAAACTCACTTAGTTACTAAAACTGAAAATAGAAACTTACAAAATTGAAAGTCCTGTAGTTACTAAAACTAGAAATAGAAACTAAGAAATAAGAAGTACTGAAATTAGAAACTAATTAACCCCATCAAAACTAACTAAAAAGGAAACTAATGAAAAGGGAAACTAACTAGTAATCCCGTACTTAATTTTAAAGCCTCCATTTTGGACCCATAAAAGTGGTCTATTACACTCAAAACACATGGGATCAAAGGCCCAACATATATGGAACCCAACCCTAGGCTTATTTTATATATCTAATAAAATAAGCATTTTTTGGTGATTAATCTGCATTACCTTAAAATTTCCAGCTGAGGATCCAATGATCTATATGAGAGGAGCATTCCACTGTCATATTTCATCCAGTTACATCATTTCTTTTTGCAGCCCATTCTTTGCAAATGTATGGTGGATGTAAACTTTCTCTATAGCTATTTTACTCAAAATTCCTGGCTCCTCAATCTAGCACTCATTTGCTCCCAAAGCTCTGCCCAGATAGCGTTTCTAAGCTTTTACGAAGTAATCCCGAAATAACCTAGGAAATTATTTTATGACTGCTGCTGGGGAGGCTAGTAGAACCAATAGGACTTATGTTTCCAATGCTAAATCTTTGGGACAAGGAATTGTTTTTTCACAGTAGATTAAAAAAGCAAAAATCTTACTGCATTGCAACGTTTCATTTCAAACTATATAATCTTTCATATTTGTGGAAATGGATTATGACACATACTGGCATTTAAACCATGAAGAAAAGTAATAATAAACATAAAACATACATTCAGCTATTGTATTTGATGCATATACATGCAGACCATGATTTGTTTAAGAAGGGATTTTTTCCTGTATGACCCACTGAGAAAGGCCCTTCTTTATGGCCCTAATATCTGCCATGTGACAGATACAAGGTTCGTGGATAGGTAGGCACAGTGTTCTCTGATCACATGTCAAGTTTCAAAACTGACAGAAGTACAGAACTGGCCACATGGCTAAAGAAAGTAATGTAGAACTGATTTGAAGATCAAAACAGTGCCAAGAACAGGATCAAAATACAGAGAACATATTCCAGATTTAGGAGAAATCACGTCTACAAAATTCAGATGGTTAGAATGATTCAAAACTCCGATCAAATTGTCTATTCAGAATATAGAATAGTTGCTGAAATTTTCAGATTGATCCACAGGTTGGATTAACAGTTATGCAGCAATAATAGCGATAGTAGGATAAGGGTATGACAGTAAATTTTTACCACTGAAAACAGAATTCCTAAAAGGATATTATATAGATCATTCTGTTCTGATCGTGGACTGAATTTCAGTAGTAGCAAATTAATAAAATCAGAAATCGACTCAGAATTAAGATGCAGAGAACAATAGTTAAGAGAGAAGGGTAAAATAGGGAGAACACAATTATTTCTAGATCAGCAGTAGCGCCTTCAAACCCGGGATAAGGGTATAGTCACACCCTTGTGGGTGGTGATCAAATGATCAGACGCAAAAGCAACTAACTGACAATTGACTCATAACATCCTCCATTAAAATTAAAACCATCTAGAGTATTAGAGTTTCATTACATCAGAGTATTAGGATCCTCCCATGGTGACGGAATATACAAACCCAACAGCCTTAAAAGAAGACATTCCCCTTGTGTATGTTGATGTTGTTGTTGCTTGACCCACCAAACTCAGGTTGTGCCTTTCAGTTTAGCTTCTGCAAATAAGACCTTTCGGGGCCTTAGTCAATCCGTACTATCCAAGGATTAAAGTATTGGTATTGGTCATCGTATCGGTCTGCTAAATGTAAGATATGTATCGGAGGGTATCGTATCGTACCTCACCTAGCGGGGGATGAAAGGGTGGGTGTATGATGCGAGGTGATGTGGTGTACCTCACCTAACGGGGGAAGAATGGGTTGAGTGTACGGTGTAGAGATAGTTGTTGGAACCATATGGTTGGTTATTATAGTATCACTGTTTCATGAAATGATAGAGTTAATTGATATACATATGTAGGATGGTTTATATGTTAGTATACCTGGGAGGTTTCTCCCTACTAAGCTGTCAAGCTTACCCCATTATTATATATCTTTTTCCATAGATGAAAGTCAAGGCTATAGATCTAGGAAGGAATTAATCAAGTAAATGATGTTTCAAGGGCACAGGTTAGTTTGTTATATTTGTGTAACTATTGGACATTTTGTATTACCTTTGGGATTGTACGGTTTTAGGGAAGTGGGTTGTAAATATTGCAACCAAGGTGAGATCCTGTTACTCTGATGTATTAAACTCTATATGTCATGATGAGTTTATTCATTTAATGGAAAACGTTATGGTTTTAATCGTCGATGGGTTGTTTTAATTCTGATCATTTGATTGCCATCTAGGAGGGTATGACCATACCCTTACCCCAGGTTTGGTGGTGCTACAGGTCTGAGAGAAACTTTGATAGAGTTCTTCCTTTAGGGTTTACCTATCAAAATATAATGGTAATCTAATGGCTAGATTATCCTAACTCAAATTCGTACAAAAAAATTTGTGCATATGAATTCCTGATCAGCTTAGGAATTGCAGCAAAGTCAGAGAGTAGTACTTACTTTTTAATGGAGAGGAAGATATAGGAAGAAGAAGGCAAGAATAAGGGAAAGAGACGAGCACCTGGGCCTCCCAAGGCAAGGTGTTTGGATGGATCAAAACCAACCATCCTTGATTGAACACAATGTATTCCTCACGCAGGAAGTAGAAAGCAGCAACTTTGTTTTCATCAATCAAAATTTGTGTACAATGCTGGGCCCCCTTACAAACTTATATAGAAAACTTTAAAATAGACTTAACCCAATCCTTGACTAATTAGGTTACATAACTGATAGGAAATTGAAATAATAAAAGAAATTGACTCAAAACAGGACTGGACTTATAGAATCCTAATTCGGCCTAACCAATACACTAACAATTAATATAAAGAAATAAAGGCACTAACTTAACTAATCCCATATGCCTACCATCTACCCATATTATAGGCCCATTAAAGTGGCCCATTGCAAAGAAAACCCATTGAACTAAAGGCCCAACACCACTAATCCAAGCCAAGGCTTATTTTTAATTAAATATGCCCATTTAGGTCATTTATCTGCATTAGAAAGTTCTGAGAATAAAGTAAAATTTTACAGAAGTGATTGTAAACAAATTGACAACTGGAAATGCAAGGTAAATGTAAACGGATTGGTGGGGGGAGGGATATGATTTGATTTGATTTCCCTCTGAAATTTGACGTGGTGGATCCAGTATGTTAGCTATCTATCAAAATGGTCAAAATTACCTCATTACCCTTCCATGTGGCACAACTGGGTGGCCTGTCAAATAAAGGCTTCCTCGACTGTCCATCCGAAGAACTTTTTGCCACAGTTTAATGCATTCCATTGTACATTTTTTTTTTTTTTTTTTTTTTTGGGGTGGGGGGGAGGATAGGTAGGCTTCCATAATACTTGAACGGGCATATTGGAAGGAAAAGAAGAATATGTAGATACTGCTGGTGATGCTTATAGTTGAAGATTCTGTAGATGCTTTTCTCATAAACATATCAAATGTTGTATTGTACAATTGAAGACATATGTGCCACACTTTATGAAGCTTGAAGCATCTCATGGGTTTGCAGGCTCACAGCACGAGATGGAGAACATGCAGTATGCAGAGGAGCTTCTCAGGGAGTTTCTTGTCTTCAGAGGGTTTACAAGTGCTTTGCAAGCTTTTGAGTCTGAATTGTCAACTGACATTGGCAAAGGATTTCAAGTGGATAGGATTCTAGAGCTAATTTTCTCAGTGTATGTTCCCAAATTCCAGGCCGAAAAACTAGTTGGTCTGCTGAATTTTTTTAAGCAATGTATTTCATCAACTGAGATGGTTCTTATCACCACCATATCAAAGCTGGAGGTCTCAATTCTTCGATACTATATTGTCCATGCTATACAGTTTGAAAGGAAAGACAAACTTACAGAATTTTTTGGGACTTATGGCAATGATTTGTTACAAAGTGGCCAGGACTGGATGCCATGGTTTGGTGGGTCCTCTCTTTGTACCTTTTGTTTTCCTTTGCCCTATCTTTCTGTTTGTGATCCCTTGATTTTAGCCACCTGCCCAATTTATACATGGATTTGCATGCAGCTATTCCATATCTAAAGAACCCGAGTTTAGATCCTCAATTTTGTGTCTACTTTTCAAGAGAGTGGTTTGATACCTTACATCTTTCATTCAGAAATTTCTTGAGTGAGATCTTCAATGGTACTCATATCCTTAAACAGAAATTCCTGTTTTATGTTTTAAGTATTTGTTTAAATGTACTGGTTTATGTTTAATCTATTTCTTTAATAAGCAGTCTGAATGTCTCTGGGGCTATATGATAAGAACACATTTAATTGATAACGAACTTAAGCTTTTATACTTGTGTACTGTCATTTGGGGAAGTCGTTCTTATTCTTTTATTGATAATCTTTCATTTCCTGAGTCATCGGGTATTAGACTTTTGGATTAATCATTCTCTGGCTTCATAACAAATCTTTTTATGAAGCTATAATTGGTATTTCTTTCTTTGTTATTTTCAAATTGGTCATTGTGTATATATTATTCTATTAGATTTATAAAGATGTATTTAAGAGATGGGATGCCAATAGAGAAGAAGGAGTCACATTGTTGTGTTATTTAAAATGGTTTGATCCAACAGGACAACATTTATGCATCTTATGAGACTAATTAACGGCTAAATCCTGTGTGTGGGTGTGCGGGTGGGTATGGGTGTGGGTATAAGACTCCCAGAACACTTCCTTAACTAATGCACGCATCCCTACCCTATTAAAGATCAGTACTGAGAAGAATACAGTCAAGCGTCTAAAGAAAGACATTAGACAACTCAATGATAAGTTGTCACAGCTTCAGGCTCTATTAGAGGATAAGGACGCTCAGCTATGCCTGCTAAGAAGGTAAGGTTTTTTAAAACAATGTTTATTTCCAGAGTATACACATATACTTAGTGCAATCATCTGATTAGAAACGGTTGTCACTTGTCCACATAGTATGGCTTCGTCAGCAACGGAAAGAGGCATGATTCAAAAGAACTTAGCTTCACATCCAATATCTGAGACTCTAGTTAAGGGTGCATATGAAGAAGTTAAATTTCCGTTTGGGGGTCTTGGTGAATGTAAAGATAATTTCACTACTGATCATCAGGGAGAAACTGAAGATGGGGATCAGGATTGGGATGCTACTAGCCCCTGTACGTTCTCATCAGGACTGGCCTTGTCCAAGCAAGAACACTGTTCGAGTTCTACAAAGCTTCCTGTCAGAGATGGTGGAGCTAAGGAAGATCTTCAAATATTCCAAGGTGACCTTTATACAGGTTCTAACTATTTCTTTACTTGTACTCTCCATATGATCGCTAAGCATAAGCGGTTAGTTTAGTGGGAGGGGATGGATAATGAAAGGAAACACGACATCATCTTCATGATCTCAACAATCTGTTTCCTTAATTTCCCATCCATTTTTCGTTCCTCAAATGGGAAGATTGTATTTACTATTTCTATTTTTCCCACATACACAAACTCGAGCACAATTGGTAACTGTTGGGCATGATGCCACAGAAAATGGTGGTGAAGTGCAAATAGAAGAAGAATTTCCAGAAGTGAAGGTAGAGTTCCAGGTAAAATTCTTTATCTAGTCTGATTTGATATTTCTCTCCATTTTCTGATAACCTGTCAAATATTTTATGTATGCATTTGGTTTCGCTCCACGTCGTATAAGTCATGTTTCTGTTTACCTCAAAATTCATGCAATTTACTTTGTTTCCAGTATACAAAATTAGTTTCTGAATACCATGTATTACAGGAAACATTCTTAGGCCACACCAGTCCAATTAGTAGGTGCCGCTTCTCTGCAACTGGGAACAATATTGCGAGTGCTTCTCTGGATGGCACAGTCAGGTGATTACTGTAGAATCAGATTATGTGTAGCCCAGGGCTCAGTGTATTTTATTATTTTATATGTGGCCACTCATTTATTTCACGTAGCCTAGTTATCATTTCAATTGATATCAACCATCTCAGGAATCTACTGCCATGGGACCACTGGACGTGAATTTATTTACTGTTCAAACTTGATGAAGGAATTTGATGGTTAACCGCATGTGAATGATTTGTTTTTTATTTTTTTATATTTTTTTATAAGATTCAATCTAAGAAGTGGCAATATCTGATTGTGGAGGCCTATGGCTTGATGTTATTTAACCCAGCATTATTTGATTGTGCCTCGTTGAAGATCTCGCACATGATTAAATATTGCTAAGTGGTTCACAAACTCAGTTTGCATATTGCATGTTTCAATGAAGGATATGGACGTATGACTCTTCAACCTCAACATCTAGAAATGCAACTATATATTGCGGGGCAGAAATTATGTCACTTGACTGGGAGTGCAAATCTGACCGCTTGGTATGTGAAATGGAATATGGCATATATAGTTCTTAGCTGAAGTTTGGTTTTATTTGTAAATGGTCCTCCAGCCGTTTTGGAGGTTCAAAATCTTGTTTTCCTAGTTTCATTGTTCTTCTTGACAATAGTTGCTCATAGGCACAGCTGATGGGGGCATTAAAGCGTGGAATGTTGATGCAAAAAGAGTTGTTTGTGATCTCAATACAAGTGAAAGATATCCGAGGTCATCATTAACTTTATCTGACATCACATTATTCCGTTCAAATCAACGTGGTCTTCATATATTTTTTGTAGTGCAGAGTCTTGGATGTGAAGTGCAGCCCTGTGGAACCAATTTTTGTCTCAGCAGCAGCATCTAGAGGGTACTTTCTTTTGCATCCCAGCGTTTCATTTGAAAACATTTGAACTAATGGATATGTGCTTGAATGGTTTGTTAAGTTAATCTTGATCTATTCCTTACTGTTGTGAAGAATTGTGAACTGACAAGCTTCTAAATTTTGTGATGGTAAATGTATTCTGATTACCGTATGTGCCACCTATTGCCCACGAATGGAAGTTTTGGACTGTGACACTAATTTTGGTTTTCTGTGTTACCATATAATGGGACTGACCAGGGAGATCTCTTAGTAAAAACAAGTAAATCAATATGGTATGTCATTAGCCATTACAAACAAAAATTGATCATGTACCATTTAATAGTTAATTGACCCCAAAAAAATCAATAGTTATTTCTCTATATTTTATGGAGTAAAGAAATATATACTAAATTAATTGAAATTGGACCGGGAATTCACGAGGAGTTAACACATATTTGACATACTTAGAATTACAAAATCTTAAAAAGCCAATGATTTGGCAAGAAGAACTTATGCTATGAGATTAAAATAATGTTTCATGACAGTGGTCCATCTATTTTGTAGTTACAGATGGTAGTTAAAATTAGGTAATCTTGATCAGCTGTGCACAGATAATTCTTGCAAAAACTATTTCTTTTCCATATTTCCTAGCTTTGGTTGGAAGAGATTCATATGTTGACATTGCCCTTGCAGGCATGGCTCAAGTTTTATTGACCAAATGGGTTTTGCTTCATTAACTGTCTGGAACATGAAGACATGGAAGGCTACGGTATTGTATTTGCTTGTCCTAGAATTTCATATTTGTGGTTCGTTCTGAACTCTACTGCTAAACCTTATGAAAATTGTCTTTTCATGAAGACAGTCCTTCCTCTTGGTGATGATCCACCAGCAATTACTTCTGTTTGCTTTAATCACAATGGGAAGATTTTGGCAGCTTCTGCAACTGATGGAATGATTCACATGTTTGGTATCCTTCAGTTGGTCTGATACTGATTTCATTTGTTCACCACTTAGATGTACATATGGTTCATATATACTTGGATTTTTTGGCATATGTGTCTGCTATCCTTAAATAAGTAAAAGACATGTCAGCCGGTCTACAAATTACTGGGTGGCCTGCCCATGATTCTGCAGTAAGCTCTGTTCTGTTTGGGCCCGATGAGACGAGCATTTTCAGCTTGGGTTCTGATGGAAAAGTGAGTACCCCTTTCTCTAAAATTTCTTGTTTGGATGTACCCTTCTCTCTATGATTTCTGGGTTGGAGTTGTACCACTATATATAGCACTCAGTATGTTATTTAATCGGAGCATGTATTTTGTCCAAGTATGTTGCCACTAAATGGTCCTTTCCCAATACAATGGATGCGGAGAAGCTAATTTCCAGGATTTGCTTGTAGATATTTGAATGGAGCTTGCATAACCAAGGCCGAATTCTTTGGTCCAAAGATTGCAACAGGTATACCTACTATTTGCTGTCCTTGAACTGACTTAGTTTTCCATTGCTAGAACTAGTCTGTTTTTAAACTTCATCTTACAGGCCCAGAAGCAATATACAACCAGTGTAACTTGCTGCAAACATGCAGGCCAGTGTCATACATGGTTATCAGGTGTAAGGCACTGGCATTTGCAGACCAGGTTGCAGTCATTAATGGTTAAATGGTGGGGGAAACATTTTTATGTTCTTATGCTTCATGACACATTTTGTTCACCTGACACATTTATACTGTTGAAATCCCATGACCTGTCTGTATTTCTGTTGGAAAATGAGGTGCTTTTCTTACACAAATCCCATCTACCCAAACTGCTCTGCTATTTGTTGGACCTATAACCAGCAGCACGTTGGTATTTGTACTTCTTGTTTGAAAGGATCTTTTAAGTATTTGTGCTTCTTGTTTGTAGGTTCTTCAACCATGAGAGAGCAGATTTCTGCAGGCATGAAATGGCATTAGATGCAACTGGGAGGAGACTTTTGGTGACTTCCAATTCAGTTAGATCGCCTATATATCAGGTGATCCTCCATTGAGTTAAATTTTCTGTTTTTGGCCATATTTGATCTCTCTTGCTACTTTGGACAATGTTTTGCTGTGAACACATTTGAACACTTCCATTCGGCAGTCCCACCCTTAATATTTATATGTTCTGATCAAACAAAATTTGTTTCAGGTTCAAGGTCATCATACAAGAGGGTTGAGAACGCTTCCACACACACAAGCGATCACAACAGTTGATTGGCACCCAACCTTGCCGATATACCTGACTGGATCAGCTGATCACTCGGTCCGCGTCACATCCATTTCTTGAGGTTTCTTCAGTTTATTCATTTATGCCTTTATTTATTGATTATTTTGGTTGAAGGGCTGGGATTTAACCCAGGTATTAGATATACAGTCCCAGTCCTTATGTTGTAATATATTGGTTATTCTTTCACATAAACTTATTATTTTTTTCAGTCTATCTTCTCTTCGTGTACAAAGTCTAAAAACTTGGGAGTCTGGTATTTGGTCAACCTCCATTGAATCCGATTCAAACTTCTAATACACCCTGAACTGGTCAGGCTTAGTATTACTTGGGGGGCGGGGGGCGCGGGGTGGGGGGGCGGGTGAATAACCCCCCACTTATCATGAAAGGCAGAAATTTCACCTTTGTTGATGCTTCTACTTGTGCTTCTATTGGTCCATGTGTTGGTGTAGGGCCATGTTGCCTTTTAGGGAATCATCTCCCTAATCATAATCTCCGAGCTAATTGATATGAATAATTGGGGAAATGGGTCTCTCTAAGATTCGAATAAGAGCATTTGAAAGATCCATTTCCTGAGAATCTTGTAAACTATAATCTCGAATACATTTCTGTGGTGATATCACTAGAATAAGCCGATAAGACTTGAGTTCTTCTTTCTCTCTTCTTCATTTTTTTTTTTAATTAGGCAAATCCTGTCATTTAACATAGGTAGTCAAAAAATATGTAAGGACAATGATCGCTTTTAATGATGATAAATTAATTAATTATTTTAAATTATTTTAAAAATAAAACAAGTAGCAATCAAAAGAAGGTTATAAGTTTTAAATGACACCTTCAATCCCAATATTAAACCTTACAACTGAAACCATGAAGCCTAAACTTATAACAGGTTGGACCATATTGTGAATTTGGCGAGGGTTGTTTTTTTTTTTTTTGGTATCAGGATTCAGATTTCGTTTCTTTAAACCCTAAACCGGAATGGTGCCAATTGGCTTTGATTTGGTTTTTGTATAATATACACCTCATTGGTCTGGTTTGATTTGACCCGATAGTATTGCTAAACATTGATCAAAGTCAGACCAAACCAGTCGTTTTGACACCCCTCATATTGTAGAATTGTAGGTCACCACGATGAAGAAGACATCAAATAGAGGTAGAGCAATCACCAATTTTTTTTTTTTTTTTTTGGTCCCAGGAGAGATTAGAGGAGTGGGAAAAGTAGGGAATATTATTGAGGGGTGGCAAGGTAAGATGAACAGGTGCTTGTCGGAACCGGGATTACTTATTCATAGGTGTACACTTTATGTACAGTGGGGTGGAGCTCCTCTGTGGCGCAACAATAGTGGTTATACACATTTGATGGTTTGCAGCATCTCGAGGCATGCGCCCGTGGGTTGGGATACATGCCCGGATGCTCCAGGCCGTTTGATTTGTAGTGTTACCCTTGTTGCACCGTAGAGGAGTAGTATCCTAACATGTGTCCCATCTACTACCATTAAGCATACATGAATAAGTATTTATGAAAAAAATAAAGGACGCATGTCATCACCTAATCAAAGGTGAAGGCGCAGTATAGACAGGTGATCCATACTCTGCTTGCTAAACAATACTTAGAAATCATAGGTTGTGTTTGATTTGTATTTTCAGAATAAAATCTATTTCCAAACTTTTTTGGGTTGTAAAATATGTTTAGAACATATTCCTGAGAAAATAGAGAAGAATCAGTGTCAGAATACGTTATAGACAATTTTAGGGATGTAAATGGATCGGATACGGATCGAATTCAAATTGAGTGTGTTCGAATCTGGATATTTCTTGACCGGATTTGGAGATCCTCAAATAAATACGGATGCGGATCAAATTTAGACTTCAAGTATATGTTTACTCTCTGACTTGTGCAATCCAGACATTTCTCCTTCCAGTGAATAGAATTTGCTCTTAATCCATATTTCTAAGTTGTTTTAACTCTTTTCCTCCTTCTTTAGAACCTGTTTAAACTTCAAGAACCTCAAAATCATTAATTGATTATTTAATCGGATCGAATAATTATTTTTCAGATAATTTGGATTTTATTCTGGATACTTATTAACCGAATCCAATATCCCTAAACAAACATGAATGCAAATTCGAATTGGGAATTCCAGTATCCATTTACATCTCATTGACAGTATAATCTATTCTAAGGATGCATTCCAAACACAGCCGTACTTTTTTCTTTTTATTCCTTTTGTTTTAACGGAGAAAGAGGAGGAAACCCGGGAGAACGAAGGCTATCGTCCCACTGTATTACGATATACCTCTCTGTCTCGCGCGAAGAATTGGATCTGTAAATCGAAGAACATTTTGAGTTCCGGATTCCTTGCGCACTTTCGCGATCGGAGATCCAGTTGCAGGAGCTTGGAAAAATTAGTTGAAGAAAATCTGAAATCGTTAGGTCCAAGTGAGTTAATCGCTTCTTCTTCCTAGATTCTTTGTTCCTGATCCCGATCTCTGTTTGTAGTCTTATTTTGTTTTTCTATTCCACAGATTTTAGCTTTCGATATTTATATATCTCTTTGGAGTTCTCAGATTTATTTGACGGGAATCTATATGAGCTGAATGCGGTTTACTGTTCCCAGAGATTCTTCCAATGCTTGTGGAATTCTTAAGATCATGCCAAAGGTTTTCATGGCGGAACTCTAGTTAAGATGCCTTTGGAGTTGGAAATTAGTTCATATAACCGTGAAGATAACACTAGAAGTTCAAAATTCTCACCGTAGAGCTGCGGAGAGTTTCGGCACTCTCAAAGCGGATCTTATTTAGGCCTTAGGAAAATCTTGTTCGAGATCTGTTCTTAGAAGTTAGAACTGGAGAAGTATACAAATTCTTGGTTTTTTCCTTAAGAATTGTCTTGCTTTGGCGGAAAACTCGATTTTAGATTTTGCTGGTTTGTTTAGTTACTGTAGCAGCGTTAAACGATGTCTACATTTCTTCATCAAAGACAACAGCAGCAACTCTTGGCAGATCCCTATCCGATTTCACCTCGTTCTCCAAGTGGTCACCAAAAATCTTTCTCTCCTTTCGGCCGTACTGGTCTGCTCGCTTTGTTATCTCTTATGGTAGTTCTAGGAATTTTTTTTCCATGGATGCATATGTCAGGAGGCCTTTCTTCAGGCAGTGAAGCATCAATTTCAAAATGGCGGGACTACACGCTTGCAGAAGCAGTGTCTTTCGTGGGGAAGAATGGAACCGTTATAGTCTGTGCCGTGAGTCAACCTTATCTTCCTTTTCTAAACAACTGGTTGATTAGCATCTCCAGGCAGAAGCATCAGGAGAAGGTACTTGTCATTGCTGAGGACTACGCCACTCTTTACAAGGTGAATCAGAAGTGGCCCGGTCATGCTGTACTTATCCCCCCTGCACCCGATGCTCAGACTGCCCATAAATTTGGTTCTCAGGTATTCTCTCTCTCTTTTTTACCCCTCCTTGTGGTTGTTGCTTTCTGCTGAACTGCTTGTAAGTTTGTTTTTCTGTTTGTGTCCTTTTCGTTTTTGGCTTTTACTGTATTGTGTCTACTGTTGATTTTGCTTCCCCCTCCCCTCCCCCTCTCCCTCTCCCCTCTCCCCTCTCCCCTCTCCCTCTCAGCTGTTGTTGCTCTCTCTGCCTCTCATTCCCCCCCCCCCCCGCGGCTGCGGCTTTGTTTCCATGGTAGAGTTGCAGACACTTATTTTCAAATAAGGAAGCATTATGTTTTACTTACCTTTCTTTTTTTTTCCTGTAAATTTCTCGTCTTATTTTCGCAGCAGCTCAATCCTATATACTTAGGCCTTTTAGTAGAGAGTTATTCCAAATCAAGGTCTCAATTGTATGATACTGCTAGCTCTCATTTTTGCAAGTTTAAGCTTGAGGTTATGGACTGACCCCAGCCTTACTTTTTTTTTTTTTTTTTTTCTGGATGAATATTCAGTTTGTCTTCCATACTTTAACTCAACCAGACCACACTTTTTATGGGGAATTGTGAGGTAGCCGATGGTCTTTCCTGGCTCAAACCATTACCACATACATGCTCAATTTTAGTTCCCTTTTAACACAAGCAGCCCAGTTGGAACATAGATTTTTCTCAGGCTTTCAGCTCTGCCACCAGGAGACCGTACATCAAGCAGCCCATCTTGGATGCTGCTTCACACTGGACCACAGCTGGCCCTCGGTAATCTTGTAAATTTAGTTATCCCTTTGAGGTAGAGAAGGAAACTGGATTTAGACCCATATCCAGTGCAACATGGTGTGGAAGAAGTGTCACATAGAGAAGCTATGTGTAACAAAGATGAGGATGTTAAGATGGATATACGGCAAAACTAGGAAGGTTAAAGTAAGGAATGAACACATTGGAGCTGATGTGACTATTGCCCTGATCAATGACAAGCTCCGAGAAAGTCATTTGAGGTGGTCTGTCCATTTTCAACGGAAGCTTGGTGATGCTCCAGTTAGGAGGATTGACTTAATTCCGATTGAAGGAGGTAAAAGAGCTAGGGGCAAGCCTAAAATGACCATGGGAGAAGTAGTGAGCAATGACATACATAGTCTAGGTCTTGTCCCAAGTATGACCTCTGATATTGCCTATTAGAGGGGAAGGATCCATATACCCGACCCCATTTAGCTGAGGTTTTCCTGACTTGCTGGTGTTGGGCATCTTTGCTGCTACTTTCATTTATCCCGTCTGTTATTAACTGACTTTTCCCTAACTTACTGGTGCTGTGCCTCGCCCCTTTTCTTTCATTTCTCCTTTTTGTTTTTGCATAGATCCATGTAGCCGACCTCATTAAGTTGGGATAAAGTTGATTTTGTTGTTGTATCCAATGCAGCATGGTGGCCCGAGAGGACTGAAGTGATGCATGCTGTCTATAGCATAACAGTTGATCTGAAACCTTTTGATTATCAAGGATGCAGGGTAGTCTGCTGTTTTTTTCATTTTAAGTGATCTTGATTCTGGTTAAAGTTAACAAAATAATATTTTATTGTTGCAGGAAATGTCACTTTTTAAGTTGTCTACTTTATGATTCTAGTCTAGCTATTGCAGAATGGTTCAGTTTTCTGTTGAACGTAGATTAACCATATTGTGTTGGCTTCTTAATATTTTCCTTGTTTTATTTCATTTGACAGGGATTCTTCAATTTTACATCCCGCAGACCTCGCCACCTGCTGCAGATTTTGGAGCTTGGGTATAATGTTATGTACAATGATGTTGATATGGTCTGGTTGGCAGATCCATTTCCCTATCTTGCAGGGCATCATGATGTTTATTTCACAGATGACATGGCTGCAGTACGTACTCTAACATCTAGTTCCTGATTTAACTTGTTTAATTGTCAGCTATCCCAAAAAACAGAAAAGGCGGGGGGGGGGGGTGAATGAAGTTTTTGCTAGCAATTGCAAAATAATGCAATTAAAGAACAAAGGACGCCAATGTTCACCCTCTCCTTTTTCGAGAGATTTGCTTTGCTGCACAATTGATAGCTCAAATTCTTTCTTGGGCAAATTAATTTAAGCAAAAGGCTTCACATGAAATAGTGGTCCTTTCTTGTTTTTTAAGAAATAATTAAATAGTAGACAAATTAAAAAATTATTTCACAACATAGTTCTTAATGTTATAAGTAGATTACATCTGATTTAGGAAAATTGAAAATCAACCAGAGAGAAGGATATGAAATCAGGCTAGATTAGTGAAAAATTAGTATCTTTCCCCCTCAAACCAAACAGAGGTGTGGCCAGCAATAGGAGATCAGACTATATTTGAAATTGATGCCTGTCTGAGCTACCCTAAAGAAAATATTCTGACCAGAGAAAATATTGCAATAAAAATAAAGTATGAAACTAAAACAGTAGAGAAGAAAATTAGGCCACGAATTGGCCTTCTCTCTTGACATTCTTCTTCTTACCCACCATAGTTTATTAGATTCTTACCCATCTATGCATGGAACTCAGCAAAATCCCTGCAGTTTGTTGAAAAGAGGCGCAATCACTACCTAAATGGCTATTTATTATTGACCATTTGTTCCACAGTGGCCACACCTAGGCAGCAGTATCTCCTTTAGCCACATTATGATACTTTTTCATCTTCAACCCTCTAGATTTCCTTCAACTGTTATTCCTCAATTCAGTTAATATCCTTGTGGTATTCCCTTGGTAGAGAAATCTTTAAAGTCTAACCGTGTCCTTCCATTACCGTTTGAATTGGAAATTCCCTGTTATTTCTCCCCACATTGAACCAATGAACGTACAGTTAATGGGAACCAAGTCTAGAGAAGCAGGCAGCAGCTTCCACATTTCAGAGGGTATTTTGTGCATCTCTTCTTAAATGGTTGCTTCATTGCATGCTACCAAAGCAAGTGTTATTCTCTCATACTCTGCCCTCTTTTTTAAATTGCTTCAAACCATGCAAATTGTACTTACTTCATTGACCTTTTCTTGGTTTCTGATTCTCATTGTTCATGACAGTGTCCACATTTTGAGATTTTAAACAATTCTGTTTAAACATCAAGGTGCACTTTATCTAGTAAGATTTGAGACCTTAACAGAATGAAAACAACAGAATATAAATGATTACGCTCAATTCTGAAACTAAGTAAAATTGTTCTCTTTTTTTTAGGGTAATTTACAGCACCACCCCCTGGAGAATGCCACAATTATAAGAACACCCCCTGTGTTTCACCAAATTAGACTCAGACCCCTTACCGTTAGTAACTGTTAAGTCAAAAGATAAAATGACCGTTATACCCTTTTCACTAAAATTCATCTACTTCTCTTCCTCATAAGTGGATCTATCTAATTCTAATCTCCCTAACTTCCAACTAAACCAGACCCTAAATCATGACCCCAACAAACGATTAGCTCATTAATATTACTGAGACGCTGTGTAAGAACCCATATGATAGAACCTCTACTGCTCTGTTGGTTCTTGGCCCCTTACTCTTTAGAACCAACAAAAGTTCCAAATGCTTTCCTTTATCTCCTCTATCTAGTTGGGACTAAGCACTTGGAGAGCTGAACACAGTAAAGAACAGCCCATGAAAGATGGCTACCAGGGGCAGCAGAACCGAAAAAGAAGAGAATCTTCCAGCAATTTGATGTGAACAAAGATGGAGATCTTAACAGGGAAGAAATGGCCACGTTCGTCGTCGCTATTAACCCTAGGGTTAAGTTCAACGACTAGAAGATTAGTGCCATCCTTGACGAGGTCTTCCGTACCTATGGTGAGTCCATCGCCGATGCTGATGTCGATGCCTCCGGGTTCTCTGACCGATCATTTGATCGGGGATGTTAGAACAGTAAGAGGCACAGATTTTTAATCACTGTAGATAGCAAAGAATGAGAGAAGAAAAGAAATTCCAAAAAGATGAGAATTTGTTCATTGAACAAGCAATGTGGTTGTTTGATTCGCTTTCGTCCCTGATGTTTTGTCGCCTAAACCTTTCGGAAAAATAACTTTTAGAGTTCCATTTGAAGAAGAAAACTAAAGAACTCAGATGGAAATCCTCTCTGGTCTTGCGGATAACCAGCTTTTATGTTAGTTGTCTAATCATTATAACTAGGCGACTGATCGACTGGAGAGAGAAGAAACACATGATTCATGCTTCTGGTCGTTGCGAGGTCTTGCGAGTCACCGTCCGCGGCTGCTGCTCTGAACGATCACTAGTGAAATGGGGTATGGAATGGGGACCAAATCTATTGATTTGGGTGAAAGAAATAACAACTAATTATAAGGGTGTTTTTGGTACTTCATATTTAATAAGGGCATTTTGGTATTTAAAATAAAATATTGTTGCTGATATCAGCATATAAGGTATATTCCTTAACAGTGACTAACGGTAGGGGGTCTGAGTCTAATTTGGTGAAATAGAGGGAGTGTTCTTATAATTGTGGCATTCTCCAGCGGGTGGCGTTGTAAATTACCTTTTTTTTTATGAATGAAACTAAATGAAAATGTTGAGAATTTTAATACTGGCTGAGGGATCTCAAATTTGGATATCGCTAAATTTGAAAGTCTGATGGGGCTGTTACTTCAGCTGTGTAGCGTGGTTTTCCATGCCGTACCCACATGAATATCAACCTTTAAGTCAGGATGACGTGAAAGCTCTACCTCCTTTTATGGTCCTTTGCAGCTGCTAATCACTAGTTGCATGCATAAGACCTGATTGGCCACGGATGATACCTGTCCTGTTGGATATCTACATGGGATCCTTCAACGGGTGGAGCCACCTACATAACTGCATTGCATGTATGCTGTATGACCATCACATTTGAAAGCTAATTCACTCATAAGCCTCCGATTGGTTGTGAGGAAAATAAAGGGAAGGGAAGTGCCATCAAATCAATATTAAAGTTTAAAATTTTGTAATCATTACCTTGCATGATTGTGTAACCAGCACCAAAACATACCAAATCTGATTATTAAATCTCATTTTACTTTATAATCAATTTCCTTTGATCTGAAAAGTAAACTAAATTTTACATTGAAAAATTATATTTACCAAATATGGTGACGTTAAGGTTAGACAATGATGATTAAAAAACTTTCTTTTCTTTTTCTTTTCGATAGTGATTTCACTTCCTTTTACTTGCATCCAAACAGATCCTCACTGTTAAATATGTTACTATTTGTCATACAATTAAATAATATTTGTTTCTCTTGGCAAAATAGGTGAAACCTTTGAACCATTCTTATGAATTGCCATCTCCTGGGAAGAAAGGCCGTACTTACATTTGCAGCTGTATGATTTTCATGCACCCTACTAGTGGAGCCAAACAAGTTCTGAGAAAGTGGATTGAAGAACTTCAAGATCAGCCATGGTCAAAAACAAAAAAGTCCAATGATCAACCAGCGTTCAACTGGGCTTTAAACAAAACTGCTGGGCAGGTGTGTTCCTTCTCCTTTTGCTGTCTTGGTTGCAGGTTTTAGATCCTAATAATACATTTTGATCAGGTTCATTAAATCTCTTGGATGTTGATGCCAAAGACATGGTTTAACACTCCTAACCAGTTGAACATGTGGAAGAAATGGAATGGCAAAATATTCCCATGTAAATATGATGTTTTGACCTACTGGGATAACTTTTGCATAAGGTACTCTCTGTGCAGCCCTTGAACATCTCATGGTTGGCTGTGCCTTCTGCATAGAGCATGTGTGGGGACTTATGTGCTTACATAGATGTGTTTAGGCTCTTTGGATGGCAAGAGTCCAAACAGCCAGGAATTGCTGGATTTTCAGTTTGATAATTTAGAGATACTCATAGGTTAAGGTGTCGGTATTGGATCAACCGTAACTGATACTGATACAATACTGATATGTATTGTTGGTATCGGTAAAAATGTGTTTTATTTATTTATTTATTTTTTTTATTTTTTATTTTATTATTATTATTAAATCTTTGGATGATGCAGACCTATATGGTCAGATACATATTGGTATCACCAATACAGGAACCGATACCATGAACCAAAACCCTGGAGATACTGGGGTTTGTAGGAATTTCATTCCCAATTCTTATGCTCCAATTTCTGCAACCAATTGAAATGAAGACCACTAGAGTTGTGGAGTTTGAAACTTCAATTTTGATATGTTTGTATTGGAAATGTGAGCAACCTCCATCACATAATTCATGAGGTGATCTTGCTGAGTGAATGTATTTGGTGCAGGTGGATCTGTATCTACTACCTCAGGTGGCATTCCCATCAGGGGGTTTATATTTCAAGAACCAGACATGGGTACAAGAAACCAAAGGATTGCACGTCATTGTTCACAATAATTACATCACAGGTTTTGTAAAGAAGATAAAGCGGTTTCATGATTTTGGGCTCTGGCTGGTGGATGACCATTCCCTTGAGTCACCACTTGGCAGACTATGATGAAGAATCATCCAGAGCACAACTTGATCTTTACGGATCCAAATTATTTGGGAAGAAAATTATCACCATTCTTCTGAGAAGTGAATCTATCTCATTCGGGAAACCCACTGCAAAATGAAGCAGAGTGATCCATAATGGTCCCAAACCATGCCAGCACCTCGTCCTCCCTGAATTTGTTACTCGAAGAGATGCGAAGGTTGATGCGGTTCAAGAGATGCAAGGGAAGTTCTTAATTGTAAGTGTTTATGATTTTCCATCAAACCTCTGAAGGAAGCTCATTGTGGGATTTTTTTGTACTTCCGGGTGGGGGAGGTGAGGGAGGGGGGAAGAACAAACCGGTGTCATTCAAATGCAAACTGATTGGGTTGATCTAATTGGATTATTTGTTTTACAGAATTCTTTCAATTCACATTGGTAAATTTAGCATTGTGTGTGTGTGTGTGTGGCATTTTTTTAAGGTCATTGGAGAAATATGGCATATTGCATAAAATTCTAATATATATTAATGTATGCTATTTATAGAAAATAATTAACTTCCTCATAATATATCTAAAATTTTGAAAAAAAGAAAAAGAAAAAGAAAAAGAAAAAATAAGGATTACGATGGAAAAAATTGTGAAAGTTGGTGAACAAAATTGTAGGCTATAAAATACATAAATTTCTTTTTTATTTTTTTTGTGGTAAAAAATACATAAATTTCTCACATCCAGAAAAGATGTATGGGTTCATAATTTTAAGAAAGTTGGTATATGAATATATTTGCCAAGTAATACGCATTTACTGGTCTTTGGACCTTTGGACGATTGGACCTCAACACGTGTGAAAATCGTCTAAAGACGTTGCACCAGTGCAATGAGCATCGGGTGGCTGGAAACCCCTTGGAGCGTGTGTCTAGATACTCTCAGTCATCCAATGTTCATTGCACCTCATTGCTCACTGTAGAAGATGTAGACTCCCTCAACAAAGGATTTTAAACGTTAATCGGTGATGGAAGAGATTAGTATGATTTGATTTGGAAAATCATCTAGAAGAAATACTTGTTTGTTATAATCAGCAGATTTGAAGAATATTCTAATGATTCTTGTGTTTTTATCCAACACTCTGTCATATCAACTTGTCAATCAGAGCTGGTATTGATTTGAATCTGGCGATGTGATTTGCTATTACGATATCATATCAGCTTATGGGGGCTGATTCTACATGATTTCATATGGGAATTGATGTGGGTTAATATGATCTTGGGTCCCCTCACCTTGTAAGGCGGTTTATGGGGTTGAGTTAGGACCTAAAACTTGGGAATGGTCGTGAACACCACTACCACTACCACTTTCTTCCTTTTTCTTATTGCCCAAATCGCTCATAGAAAAAATTGAAATAATGAAGCGCATTAGGGATTGGAAGAAAGCAACTTAAGATTAAAGCGAACAAGATCAGTTGAAAAGATCGAAGATCACCGAAATCACTTTACGTTGTGAATCCAACAAATACCATGAACCTTTCGGAACAGAGCGAAGATTGAGGCATTGTTTTACAACGTTTCTGCTGTTTTTGTGTTTAGAAACAGCAGAAACAATTTTTCACGTTTCTAGAAACAAAAATAGATTTTTTGGTGTTTGATAAACCTGTTTCTCGAAATGTTTTTTGTAGACATAATGCCACTAAAAATCCGATAGTATCATTGGATGCCCAAAAGGGAGAGAGGGTTCGGGTGCCTCTTTTTAGGTTTAAATTGTCACACCTCGCCTCCATTCACCTGAAGGCTAGTGACATGGACACGCACACTTGTCCACAATCCATCCAGGATCCACGATGTAGTACTTTAAGTGCAAAAAATTATGAAATGATTCTAGATCACAAGATAATAATAAGAGTCAAATATACATAACTGGTGAAGTCTAATAGTATTTATCATATTTAACAAAATGTTTTCACAATGGAATATTAATTAAAATTATGCCCTTAGGGCTACATCTGATATGTAATCAAAAGGATCAAAAGGGAAGATGATACTCTCATCCTTAGCGTGCTTCGAAAGCATAATCATCACATATACAACCGTCCTCGTGTATGACTAGCTCCTCGTCCCAGAGGTCACCTCCGTAAAGGGCCGGCTCCTCAGCCACAGTCTCTGAAGGGTTCCCTGAATCCACATTTAAAAAGGGGGCAACAACGGGGGTGAGCTTCCACAGCTCCTCGTCCCAGAGGTCACCTCCGTAAAGGGCCAACTCCTCAGCCACAGTCTCTGAAGGGTTCCTTGAATCCACATTTAAAAAGGGGGCAACAACGGGGGTGAGCTTCCACAAAGCCCAATGAGGGGTGCACACAAACATCCACAACAAATCATGAAATAAAATAATGTAAATGCACAACCAAACCAATATAAATGCATTTATATGAATGCAATGCCATGATTCGGATTATTAGCAAATAAACCTAATCAACAGATTCTAAGTCCAAAGTGGGTATTAGTGCTATTACAACATAAGTGGTATCCCTAGTCACAAATTTCCGTTATCGATCTCTAAGGATACAAGCTAGTTATGAGTCAGGAGCATACCGGTCCCTACATGGCTACTTTGGTACTTGGTAAGTCCCTATTAATAATCCCCTATAATATTCCTCATCACTGAATCCAACATCGTGTGATGGTTTATCACAACGCTGGTACCCCCCACTTTGGTCATCAAAAATCGTCCCCACCCTCGATCGGTTGGACGGTAGGATTAACCAATATATAAATCCCTATCGGCAAGGGTTGTAGCACCAGGGTAGTTATCCTAACCCAATGCATTCAACATACCACACCACATTACAATCACACTCACACATCTCGTGGACATATAGTGCCGGAACCAACCTTCGGCTATCCTGTACCCCACACTCACACACCATGGGCGTGCATGCCGGAATCAACCTTCGGCCACCCTGCACCCCAATCTCCACAACACACACACACACATTCACCCTGGGCATGCAGTGCCGAAATCCAACCTTCAGCTACCCTGCATCCCAGTCTCCACAACACATTCACAACTCATGTCATTATGCAACATCCACATCCAATACAAGTAACAAGTTTATAATATGAAATTAATATGTTCATCCACATATACATCATAACATAAATATTTCATGAAACAAAATCACACAGATACCCTAACCTCGAGTCTTAGACGGTGGTAGGTAGTCGACGATCTCGTGCCACGTTGTCTTGTCACCTCTTGGTTCTACTCCTAAGATACATAAGATTTTTTTTAAGAAAATAAATCAACCATAGGGAAATGAGACCCTAGACATATGTTCTAGCATAATTTCCAATTTCTCTTTTCTTGGAATCATTCTCATATTGGGAGTTTTATAACTATAAGGCTGATTTATACGTGGGGGATGTTTACCCACCTCAATTAACTTAGATTAAGTGTGTTCAATGGGTTGGTTAAGATGGGTTTACACAATACATCCAAATTCTCCAAAGTTCAAGTCGCGACTAAGTTAAATTTGGGAATTTCGATTGAGGGTGTAGGTGGTGACCATTAATGGCTTATATGGTCACCCTAAACCACTATACATATATTTAATTTCATTTTTTCCAACTCAATTTTGGGTTTGAAGGGTGGGATGTAGAGGGTTTGAGAAAAACCCACCATTTCTAGGGTTTAGTTATCCAAATTGGGGGTTTTATATCGGAAAATCATGAAGGAGAGCTCATAGACTCAAATTGATCCTTCAATCTTTCTAGGATAAGCCTCCTATACTAAACCCCTCTCCCAATTTGTAGCATTGACAAGAGGGAAGGTGGGTTCTAGGAAATTTTCCCATTTCTAGGTTTTGTGTTGCCCAAATTGGGGTTTGAAGTGGGGATTTCTTAAAGGAAGGCTCATAGGTTCAAATGAAAACATTGATCTTGCTAAAGCAAGTCTCCAACATCAAATCCCCCTCCTAATTAGTAGTTTTAGTGAGTGGGGAGGTGAGAATCAATTGGGGTTTCTCTTACCTAGCTTAAGAAAGAGTGGAAATGAGAGAGAGAGAGAGAGAGAACTTCCTATAAGGTAGGGAGAGAGAAATAATTTATCTTAAATGGGTAGATGCTCCCTTTGCTCCCCTTTTCTTCCTCCTCCCTTGCTCTTCCCCTTCTTCTTCTTCTTCTCCTTTCTCCCTTCTCTTGCTTTTGGTTTGGTAGGAATGAAAAAAATGGGTAAGGACTTCTATTTATATAGTCACTTAATTTAACTAAGGGTCGTTTGGCAAAATAATGGGTTTCTACCCTTTACTAGTTTAAAATATAATTTGGGATAACGGGCCCACCTTGGGGTGTCCCAATATATAAATCTATTTCTAATTATGTTGTTCCATTATTGGGATTGGGTTTAAGTTACCCGGGTGTGAGGGGTCAGACCTTACGACCAAATAACTCAGTTTTGGCCGGTATTTTCATCAAATGGTGTTCACTGCCCAAGGTTGAAATGGCCCCCTTTGTGTGGAAATGGATCCTTAATTTGAGTGGGGCCTTCCTCAGTGTTTCAAGTGTGTGGGCTCCACCTCATATGTTTTACTATTAAGGCTTGGGGATTTTTCTGGGAAATGTGATGGTTTGACTAATCTTTTCTTCTGCGCTTGGAACCCCTTTCAATTTTTGAGGCATGAGTAGCAGGTGCAAGTGGGGTCATCCTTCTCTTCCTGGCAAAACATGGCTACTACCCAGTATTCATTGGTACTGTTGTCCTTCAGTGCCTCATCTGTACATTTAAAATAAAAAATTTTATGGCACGGGTATAACATAAATAGTTGAGAGATTTATCGGGCACAAGAGCCTTTTTTTTTTTTTTTTTTTCCCTCAAATTCTTTTCTAGAAATGACGAAACAAGTCCGACTTGTTTTGTCAAAGTTGTTTCTAGAATTGTAAATAAGCATAAATTTTGATTTATGTTTCTAGAAACAGGGGAAACGAAATAACTTTATCAAACGTTTTTTAGGCTATTTCTCCGTTTTTTGGAACAAGAAAACACAGAAATGGTAGAAACGAAATGTTGTCAAATAGTGCCTGAGTTTTATAGCAAAAGCTTCAAGAATAGCTCAAGATGGTTGAGAAGAATAGTTGATACGAAAGCCAAAACGAGGGCTCTATTTAAAGTCAAAAGTTCCCACCAGTGGTGAAACTTGAAAATGAAAGATTTTGGAATTCCATTTTAGGAGACCCTCCCCAGTTAATATATATTGCTGAAAATGGATTTATGGGGAAAAGATCTGCACAGTGCACATGTGTGGATTCTTTTCCATGCCCTATCACAAAAAAAAAAGAGGGTCCCACACATGTATTTTTTTTTATTTTTGAAATAGAAAGCTATCCATTTGTGTGTCTACACCTAGACACAGCGGGCGCAAAAAGATTAGGCCACCCCTCCATGCGCTGAAGACGCCTTTGTGCGGCCTCCCATGGTCTGCTATTGCTGGTGCAATAGTCACACAAGCAAGTAACATTCTCTTGTCTTTTTTTTTATTTTATTAATTTTGAAAAGGAGAGGGTTCTGTAAAAAGCAGCATGGCTTCTACATCAGCATAAGGACCAATAGTAGTGCAGGTAGAAGCATTAAAATTGGCTGGATTTTCACCTTTCATGTAGGGCAAGGCAGTCATTTCGCACATGCATGTGTCTTGGTGTAGGGGTCACGCTTACTGTTTTTTTTTTTTTCCATTTAAAACATATAGGGCCTACATGGGTGATACCTTTTTTTGATCAATTACACAAATTCATTTACATGTTGCGGTGATACTTTTTTCAAATCACTAATTGGTGGTTAGCGAACGAATTCCTTCCTACTCTGTCTATCCTCTCCCTAAAATTATATTCAAGGGCAAGAAGACATCAGCCTACTAGTGCAAGTACATGTCAATGTGAGAGCCTATGGGAGGGAGCACTCGAATATCTTCAATGCGGGCCTGCTGTATCTAGACGAGTACCTTCCCTCCCCTCCCCTCCCCTTTTCAAATAATGAATGAATCGAAATGCAAAAATTTAACTTAGAAAGAATGTGGGGCAGTTGCTCCACTTTGGTGGCCAGGTATTGAGTTCAAATCCCTCCTCCACCCATCTTTTAATCCTAAACATACATTTCTCAAAAACAGAAACAAAAAGAAAATGTGGGACAAGTGCTATCATTTTATAGTGGTTCTCTTTTTATTTTTTGGAAAATATAGTGGTTATCTCGCGAGAAAATAAATAGTGGTATTAGGGGTGTCAAACGGTGCGGTTTTGATTATTCAGTTTAGCTTTGGTTCGGTTTACATTTTGATAAGGTGAAATCAAAACTGCATCAGACAGGAATAAGGTGAAATCAGAATCGTTTTCATCCGGATTCGATTTTAACGGTTTTTAATCGATTTTTGTTATTCGGTTCACAATCGGTTTACATGGGGTTAATAGTATCGTTTTAGAAAATGGTTTGCATCCTATAACTAGTGTGAATCCTACATATATTATATACATTCATTTTGCCAAGGACAATATACTTTCTATGTAAAAGACTACACATATTATAACTAATTAACTATGATAATAGAAATTAGAAAATCAAAAAGTGTGATTGTGTAAAAGTGAAGCTCCCTTCTCAGTTAGCACTTTTTTTTTTTTCCTCCCCTTTTCTCGTAGAGACCCACTGAAATTCAAAACACTTTAAGTCTTTAATACTAAGTGCCGGTTAACCATCGGTTTTTTGATTCGGTTTAATTCTGAACCGGAATTGTGGCTTATAAAACCAAAACTGGATCAATTTACTACGGTGCGGTTCGATTCGATTATAACTGGTCGATTTCGAGTCCGATAAACGGTTTCGGTTATGTATTGACACCCTTAAGTGGTAATCCCCTTTTTCAGACCAAGTCGAGGAGAGAATGGTGGTCACTTGTAAAATGGCTAATATGTGCCCTTAAGATAGTAATTTTCAGTTACCAAATATATATATATATATATATATATATAGTAATTTTCAACGCATCTATATGTATTCCATGCATTTCCTAAGCATCTTTCAGCTCCAAAAGTTGCATACCCATGGTAGATCTCATAATCCATTACATTCCTCAGTATCAATATTTGTAATCTTGATTACGCTTTTGATCTAATGCTCAAAAGATCTAAGACAGCCTGACCTGCAAATTTCCCTCTTGTTAAGGAAATCTGTAAAAGGTATTGAGAAGATTGCAATTACTAAAGTATCCAGGGTTCCGGCTCATCTATCCTTGTATGGAAACTAGGATTAAGGCATGTTTTGACTAATTCTGACTGATTTTTCATCAATCTTAAGCCCTGACCAATCAGTGTTGGTCAGATCCAATTCGAATTCCAAATTAAAATAGCAACTCAGTGCATGAGTCTCCCGCTACTGCAGGGTCGGGGAGGGGCAAATGTGTGCAGCCAGCCTTACCCCATGCTTCGCGGGAGAAGTTGTTTCCAAAATCTGGGTTTTAATGGTTCAGCTTTATGGAAAGCATAAAATGAGATTTCTAAGATTTGTAAACTAGATTAATCATCAAGTAGGTGCAATAGCTACACTCGTAGGTCTGATGTGTTCAACAGATAAAGCCTTAAGCATACAAATACATTTCCAACCAAAGAACTTAGTATCAATCACTACCCTGCACTGATCACTACAATATGCAACAGGAACCACTCTGTTTTTCCAGTTATAACCACACAAATGACAAAACCAAAGGAGAAATACAAGTAAAAAAAGAAGAAGAATTTACAAGAACAACATCCAGAATCCCAAATCTCAATCCTAACAAAAGTCCAAAAACCCTTTATTTATTCCCATCTTTGGTGGGTTCTACTACAGCCACTTTAATCTTTTCATAAGCAAATTCCACAGGTTCCACAGGAAACTCTACTGGAACTACTGATGGGGAGCGCTTGTTCGCGTAGATTGTCCAAACAAACATAACTATAAACGCAGTCAATGCTCCACAACCAGTTCCGAAGAGTAATCCAGCAAGAATCCTTAACACGCAACTACTTCTTTTGTGGATTAATGGAAGCTTACCGGGTTTAGCAATGACTCGAGGATCCACTGGTTGTGAATGTAGCCAACTCGGTATGGTACTTCTTAAATTAAAGCTCCAAGAATAAACAATGGTGGTCTGAGAAGAATTCCCACTGGAAGAGCTCATACCCACAAACACATCTTCCTCTTTCCACATCCCTGAAAGATCGATTCCATAGCAGAGGAGTGGAGCAGATGGCTTAACATCACCTGAATCACTCAATCTAACTTCCAAGTTTTTGGTTTCGGCATCGTAATCGATCCATGAATACAATTTCTTTCCACTTTTCAGAACTAGATTGATGGAAGAAACATTTTTTACTTTTGTAGACACGAGAGTACCAACGTCGATTCCAATATGGTTCCCATTTGGATCTCCAACCTTGGTGTCCATGAAGGTGTCGAATTCAATCGCCAGAACCCTTGTTCCTCTTTTCTTCAGCCCTGGAGTAAGCCCAAAGGAGCTTCCGTCGAACGAATTTGAAGGAAAACCAGTCGGAAGAACGACGAAAGCAAGTCCATCACCATTTTCCGGAGAAATCGAGAACGAGAAGTTTGTGGAGAAAGACATTGATGGCTTTCTTCGATCTCCTCCGATGAATCTAATCGGTTTCTTGTAGATGAGCCTCCCAGCGCTTGAAACTGAAGGACGAGTGATCATAACCGAAGAATCGCCATCAACGATCTGAGCATCGCCGAGCAGAGCAATCTCGGAACTAAAGTTTTGGTGTTTGTCGAATTTCTTGAGTGAAAAAGAAAGCTCCAGACTTGCAGCTTGGGTTACGAAAGAGAAAACGAGAAATGCTATGGAGAGAGAGTACCTGGAGATGGGGAAGGTCGCCATTGTTGCAAGGTCTTCGCTTCGATCTCTTCTGCTGCTCCTTCCAAACTAGGGTTTCTCTGGAGAAGAGGAGCAGAGTGTGGCATTAGTGAGTAGGGAATGGAATGGGATTATCTTTTACTTGTTTCTGCGAAGTCTCCCACTCTCTCTCTGTAATGCGCTTTTCTCAGTGGCTGCTGACAAAGGGATTTGAGTTGGACCAAAAGTAAGCTCATGAGTCATGACCAAAAGCAGGGGGCAATAAAGATTCTCCACAGAGATCATTAGTTGTTAATTAAAAGCAGTTTAGATGGGTTAAATCTTCTTATCAAAATAATCATTGATCTTGCCTTGATATTTTTATTGGGTGAATTTTTTCACTTCTACCCATGAAATTTCATTCCCCCGGCAGGAATTTGGGGTTACTTGGCTGCAATTTAGGCAGGAGTCAAGTTTCGTTCTTGTCAATCTATCTGGTTAGGCCGATTTGTCTGACAAATCAGGTTTCCCCAACTTTAGAACCTACACGTGATCGTCTCGTTTAAATAATTAATGTTTCACGCAAGACACAAGATTATATAAGATTCATACATCAATGTGGTTTGCTATGTTCTTAAGCAAAGAAGTAAATGATTCATTATGTTGGAAGAAATATTACAATGGAGATTTCTCAAGAACACCTAAACTTGTAATAAGAAACTTTGGTTGAGAAATCCTAAAATGAAAAACCACAAATTTCACAATGCGTACACAACAAGACATCATATCATATATGTATTCTTCCAAGTCTGGTCGATCTATCGTGTTGTACCATACTACGGGGGGCTTTGCCCCTACACCCAATACAAGATCAGTGATGGGGTCTCTTTACTTCTATCACAAACCTCAAAAAAAAAAAAAAAAAAAGTAAATAAATAAATAAAATAAAATAAAAAATCTCACTTAGGCCATCACATTTTGTTAGAACATGTCAATCTTTAAAATGGGTCAAAAATTCAAAACATAACATATATGTTCTCATAGACTAAAGTCAATCCGCATTGATACATAAGGATATCAATTTTGAGGGTGACCGATACTATAGTTTTAGAGTATGGTATCAGAACAGATATTGGTCATTCCAAAACCATTACGGTATCGAGATAAATCGATATTGAATCGTATATATCGAATAAAAATACCACTGCTTTACCTTAAAAAACGACTTTTATATTTTTTTTACTCTAAATCCATACAAGACAATATCTACCGGATATCATGAACCAACACTTGTCAAATCATATATATATAATCCCATACAAGAGATTCGATACCAATACTTAAAACCATGACCGTTACCCGATCCAATACTGTGCATTAAAACCATGGTCCCATATCCAAGAAAACCTACACTCTTCAATGCTACATGGTGTCCAGAGACTCCAGACTCCAGAAGTCGTGATTAGGATTCTCTTCGAGTTTGACAGCTTCACTCACGATTTATGAGTGGAGAGGTGGAGGGCACATGGAGCCATGAGGACAACAGAGTCAACGAAAGCCATAGGACTATCCAGATTCCCCACGGACAAGGGTAAAGTACCCTAGACCTAGACCTAGACTTAGACCCGGACCAGATTTCAACTTTTTTTGTTCTTGATGGAGGGCCAGATATCAACGGGTGTAGGAAACCAAACGTACATATTGTACATAGAGCCAACTATAGCGAGACCTATGCAGGAAAACTAAGATGCGCGTGCCTCTTATTCCCTTGGGTGGAAGGTAGAAAGAAGGCTGGCTAACCTTGACGATTTCGGTCAGCGTCACTCACGAGGAAGACAATAAAACGGTAAGATTCGCTGCACTATCCCCAGAACCGATAGTACCTTTTCTTTTGCTTTTAATCAGAACAACCAAACCAAATTGACTCATGATTTTTTTCTTGTTTTTTATTTTCTTTTCTTGGCATCCGAACATACTCATAGGGTTGAAAAGCAATTGGATACTTTTTTTTTGGTAAGGAAAGCAATTGGATACAGGTTGGGGGCAGGTTGGCCGGAATAAAGTTCTAGAATAGGTTGTATGGGTATTCAGGTTAAAATGACTTATGCTTGCATTTGATAATGTTGTTGGAAGAGAAATGACCTTTGTGTTAAAAGTAAAAATTTCAGTTTGTGTGTTAAAATATTATTATTTTTTTTTTTTTGAATGAAACTGGAATGACAGAATTACATTTTGTTGTTCCGTCAATTCTTGTTTCTAGTATTTTTTTTTAACGAAACACATCATAAATGCACCAAACACTTTATTCTATTTTTTTTTCTCATAAAAAGGAAAACCTCCATAAACTTTTTTCAGAAACATTACCAAACACAGCCTTAGTCCAACGGATCTATATTGATTCCATAATTACATAAATTAAATTACACAAGGTTAAAAAGAGAACCATCAATTTTCCACCGAAAACAATGAATAATACTAAAAATTCGATATGAGTGGCTCCAACAAGGTAAGAGTGAGTCGAATTCATAACCACATGATCACTGAGGTGAAAGTCCATTGTCAACTCTGCTACCCCTTGGGGTTTTACAACCGACCATGCTCCTCTATAGAACACTATACCTTGTGGTGCAAATCCAAGGGTTGAGAGCCCTTAGACACAAAGGCCAAGATATGACTATGCAACCCAAGATGCTTCCAGTCCTTAAATCTATGTTACAAGACATATCGTGCGACAGGGGAACCCCATCCTTGTTTTACCCAAAAAAAAAAAAAATCTCAGTTTTCTATTATGGGATCCCTTTATACAAATCATGATCTTAATGGAGTCAATGTCAATTTGGGACCATAATTTGAAACTGAAATGGGATTGAGGGATCCAATGGGATGATTTTGGGACGAGTTTCTCAATGATTCTAACATCAAAACATAAATAACAAAGCGGTTGGAATTGGAAGCCAGGACCTTTTTTAATCCTAGTTAATACGTCATAGTAATAACTTATTTAGGTTATAATGTTATATCATAAGGGAAAAGGTAGGGCAAAATACTGGAGTGCCCATCTTGTGTCGCTTTCTCTTTTTTCCTCGTTGAAAATGACCCTCATGCCCTTTCAATCTTAATTCTCCCATGAGTTGAGCCATTATCGTGCTCTATGAAAAAAGCTAGTAAAATTTCCAATCCTCTCCCATATCATATTTACCAAGAAAAGATGACCAGAAAAACTTTTGCCTATGTTTATACATTCAATTATTTGTATACTTGGGATGTTATTTGTGTACTTAAATAACCATTAATGAATTGGAATAGGATAGTCCTATAACTAGATTGGATCCTTAGTTTTGGAACAATTAATAGGCCGGTTCTAGGATTGGCGCCTTGGGACCGGAACTGATTAAAAACCATTTGACACATTTTCCCTTCTTTGTGCTTCTCATTTGATTGGGCATAGGAGATTCCATTCTACACTGACAGCCTATAGATCCCCGACCCATACCACCCTACCATCCTACAATCCTCTTGGACATGGACAAAAGACTTTTATTTCTTCTTTTTAGACTGAGTCTCCCTTCACCCATGATGAAAGAGGAATTTTTTCACTGATGGGTGTCTTTTTTTTTCTTTTTTCTTTTAGTAATACCAATGGGTGTCATTGCCTTGGGATGGTCATAGGAGAAAAATGGTTGGTATTATTGAGTACTTATATTTTTTTGGAAAAATTACATGGTTACCCACTTTTGGGTTTTCCTTTACAAAATTACCCACGAAAAGTTTTGGCCAACAAAAATACCCAAAATTAGGTTTAGGTTTACAAAACTACCTAAAACAGTGATTCTCCTTCATCTGCCTATTTGTTTTGTCATTTTTACCCCTGGCCAAGGTTGTAGCACGGCCTGATGGAGGCTGAGGTGATAGCGCGGCCTGATGGAGGCCGAGGTGGAGCACGGCCTGATGGAGGCCTAGGTTCAGCACGGCTTTACGGAGGCAGAGGTGGAGCACGGGCTGCCACCTCGGCCTCCATCAGGCCGCGCTATCACCTCGGCTTCCATCAGGCCGGGCTGCCACCTCGGCCTCCATCAGGCCGTGCTACAACCTTGGCCAGGGGTAAAAATGACAAAACAAATAGGCATATGAAGGAGAATCACTGTTTTGGGTAGTTTTGTAAACCCAAACCTAATTTTGGGTATTTTTGTTGACCAAAACTTTTTGTGGGTAATTTTGTAAAGGGAAACCCAAAAGTGGGTAATCATGTAATTTTTCCCTTTTTTTTTTTTTTTGGTAAGATTGAATATTTACAGTAGGGAGAATAATAATGACCTTAGGTAGATGTATTTTTCCTTCATCGGGGGGAAATAAATCTTTTGCCTTTTTTTAAAATTTTTATCTAATAATTGCTCTTAACTAAACTAAATTGCAAGATTTCTAAGATTAGCACATCCTAGGTGCATTTTAACCAGATTGAGTTTTTGTACACTATTAATATTGTGGCTTTGTTTGAATGACTGGATTGTAAGGGTAGGGATAAGGAGAGAATGAGAGAATGAGAGAATGAGAGAATGAGAGAATGAAAATGAAGGAAAATGAGGGAAAATTCATTGTACCATTTGGTTTGTTTTATTGTTGGAAGATGAAGCAGTGTCATGTTTGGAATGCAAGAAACGGATGGAAATGAAAAAAAATAACAAGAAGTAATGACTAAAATAACAATGATCTTTTTTGTTCTCTCACTTTTTGTTCAAAATTTTTTCTTTTCAATTTTTTTAGTTAGCGCCGGATTAAGTGTTAGCTAGGCAAGCATCCATTAGTAAAAGGAGTAGTTATGAACCTATAAACCATCCCCATAGGAGTGGTGAAAGGAAAACCACACTATCCAAGCATTTAAACAGAGCTTGTGTTCTTCTAGAAAGAAAACCATAATGCCTAGTTTTCCAAGGCTATATCCTCTCCTAAATCGTAACCTCCCACAGCAATCTCACATCATATAAGAAATGTGGAGACCACTTCTAGATAGGAGAATCCATACCCAATGAATAATGTGAGATTATTCAAAGGAGTCATGATCCGAAAGAAGATCCGGCCATTTTCTAATGCCTCCATGTCCCTCCACCAGCCTTAAAGCTGAGATTATATGAAATTAGATAAAATGGATTCCTCTCTATCCACAGGTGTAAAGTTTCTTCTTCTAAAGCGATTCTCCCATTCCCCACTACAACCCAAATATCCAAACATTCTTTAACTGTTTTATATTTGCACGCAGGATCCTCTAAAGAGTAGTATACCTTCTCCACTCCAATCATCATCCCATAATCTTACCTTCGTCTCTCCCTTTCCTGCTATCCACATAACTTTGCTAAAAGGAGAGATGTTCCCCACCAGGCCACGTTACAGTGCAAATTCCCACAAATAAGTGAGATCGTGTAAAAGAATCTGCATAAATACTGATATCATGGATTTCTGTTTTTCTTCTTAAAAATAATTCTCCTCCCACATTCTCTTTCAAGGGACTGGATCAGAATCTGATCTTGGGTTTTCGTATGTTTCTTTTTAACATGTGAATTTCACTACAAATTAGTAATCGAAGCATTTTCAAAACAGGGGAATGAAATGGAAGGGAAGTGAAAATTTTCTAACAAAAAAGAAAGTTTTTGTAATCGTTATCTAACAAAATTGTATAAATTACTTGAATTTCTTACTATATTCAGTAATGATCCTTCTCAAAATTCAAATGTGATTTTTATTGTACTTTTAAATTGAGGGGATTTTTTTATAAAAAAAAAAATTCAAGAGATTTGAATGCAAAGGAAAGTGAAATTTAATAATTAAGGAAAAAAGAATGCTACATGCTTCCCACTGAAACCACAAGATAACCGCCATAACACCCCCCCCCCAATGAAATCAGGATTGGCTCCTCTCTGGAGCACCCATCGCTCAAGTCTTGCCCATAGTTACCTGAGCGAACGCCATATGCCCAAGCAAAGATCCAATGCTTTGAAAAGAGGCACGAACTAGGCACTGACAAAGGCACAAAAAGCGAGACATCAAAAACCATTGGATCCTCACCTGGACACATGATGCTCGTCTAAGTAGCTATGGGGGCTTAGGATAGGAGCCAGATCCATAAAATCAAAATTTCAATCTATATTGATGCTCCAACATTTGCTCTCATTGGCCCCACATTGGTACAGAGACCAGCAACTAAACATTGATCTATTGCCCAATAATTAAATTAAGAGTGATTTGAAGTTACATAAACTTGTGGCACAATAATTACAAAGTTTTGCAACTAAACAAAGCCTACGATTTCCCCTTTTTCAAAATACCTTTATGAGCTCTTACACCATAAGCAAATGCCTTATAACAGGGCAACAATCCCTCCCACCTTCCCGTAGGTGCATGTACAAGGTGCATCAAATTGTGTGCCTTACATGAATTCAAATACTGTGCAAGGTTCCTATTTATACTGTACATCAGTTATATATTTCTTTGAAGTCTGACAATGCCCTATACATTTTAATTACAACAGGGATGGCATTTTTGAAATTTACAAGCCCTCTTGCCCTTTTTTTTTTTTCCCAAGTTGTATTACAAGAAACAACATTACCCCAAAGAAACAAGAAAAAAGAGTAACATCCAAGAGGCAATGGTAAATATGACCATGATACGAACCTAAGCATACATCCTATAGAATCTCCAATCAAAACCCCCCCCTAGGTCATGAAATATGTCTATCCAAGGATTAGTTTTCCCCATCCAAGCAGGAAATGACTGGCAGCACCCAAGTTAGGGAAAACAGTACCTCCCCCCCCCCCCCCCCCCCTCTTCTCTTTTTAATATAGTCTACCTAATTACCAGTGTCCCATTGGACTGACTACAGCTAGTATAGACTGGGGGAAAGTGAGGTGGGGTGGGGTGCTTTCAGTGAAGATAGGAGAGTCGAAACCGTGACCTCCTGAGAGGCCTGCGCTCTACTGGCAGGGTACCAACCAACTAAGCTAGCAGTTGTTTCATGATGCAGTTGATTGAGAGTAAATTCCACTGCAGCTGAACATATGACTACATGGTAAGGTTTTTGCGATGTCTGTTGCAGACCAACTCGGGATTCCCTTTTCTCATCATGGCTACAAACTCATCATAATTAATTCTTCCATCCTGCAAACATTAAAGAAATAGTAACCATAAATAAAATATTTATACATAACAAAAACCTTGAATACTTAAACTTCCACTGGTTCTTATATGAAAAATAACAAACTTAACATCCTTTCATTATAGCTAGCATTTATGACATTTCTATCCAATAATATAGAAATAAAAATGTTGATTGATGCTACAAGTATTCCAGATGAAAGTCTACAACATGTGATCACAGTGGCATTTTCAACATCATTGGGTTTTTAGTTCAATGGTTGTTGGTTTTTCCAGCTTTCTGTTTGCCTTTATAGATGAAGGAGATGATTCCATGCATAACAAATCATCAAAAGAACAAATAATTTCAGAAAGAATAAAGATCAAGGCAGATACCCATGAATTTCCAGATCATGTCTTGATGTAACAATTGCGAAGAAGATATCACTAGAGAAGCACTATTTTGCAGTGATCCTTAGTGATGTTGGTTTCATTTCCTTATTTTTTTTCTTTTTACATTATCAACGTCCATACTTTACCGTTTACAATTTAGACACTTTTTCCTACATTATTTTTTCTTTCTAAATATTGAATACTATATCAATATGATGAAAATATACTTAAAATACAAACCAATACAATTGACACTTTTGCCTTCTTGGTACTGAGTGTGTGCATTGAGATAAATCAGGCATTTGCATTTCTTTTCAATAATTTTATTCATTATTGCAGATTCTACCCAAAAAAAGTGCTTCAATAAGCAGCATTCAATTGAAAACCTAATCCAGTTTTTTTTTTTTTTCACCTTTTCTTTTTCACCGGGGGGAGGGATCTACAGAATATAATAAAATAAACAAATTCAGGCCAACGAGCCATACATTGTCTGTGTCAGCTTCTGCAATTATCTCTTTTATTTTTTTCTCATCACCCATGTAATTCTCCTTCAAGGCTTGGTCCAATTCCTCCATTGTGATGTACCTACAATTTTTTTTTTTCCAAGAGTCAGGGGTGCATACAAAACTTTACAGGCACTTGTATGGTAATGATAATAACAAAGGAAACCAAACCATAATTCCTGGGGAAGGGAAATATTACCCGCTCTTGTCCTTGTCAAAATACTCAAAGGCAGTATACAGATGGTCCGCTTTCTCCATTCTATTCATGTGCACTGTGGCTGTTATAAACTCAATATAGTCAATGGTCCCACTTCCATCAACATCAGCCTGAAAAAAGAATGCCAATCTTGTCATTTAATTTCTAACGGCGTAAGTAATCATGAAAAGTACCATGTCTTTAGACATAGTCAAGGATTTAAGTATCGGTATCAGTATCATATCAGAGGTGTGGTTTTAAGAGATGTATGCTATTAGAGAGATGGAAGATACGCATGGAAATGGTCAAAAAATGAATGGATGTGCTTATGATACATATAAAATTCAGTTTTGAAGCAAAAAACACCTAATTATGCAATATGTAAATATATATATATCAACTAGATCCAAATCTGAGTCGTTTTTCACCTAATCTAGTGATGCATAACCAAAAAATAGAGATTTGAGCATTGATCGTGATTTGGGCACTGTAAATCCTAAAAACTTGTTGAAATGAAAAAGATTAGGGTCATTTCTTAGGTTAGATGATTTTAAATATTAGGGTCATTTTTTATGTTAGATGATTTTCTCCAACTTATATCCAATAGAAAAGCAAGTTTTCAAGGCCTTCGGTTGCTCTCAGTTTCGTATCTTACTCACAGAGTCACAGTTTTTGTTATGAAAGTTCAAAGGAAGTGTATCATGTGTACCTTAATCGGGATAAGGTTGAGTAGTTGTTTTTGTTGTATCATGTATACCTTACCTATATCAGACTGTATCACTCCCGCAACGGATCGTATCTGTTGAATATAAGTATCGTATTGATACCCATCAATATGGATACGTATCGGCTGATACAATATGATATCTGCCGATACTTAAAACCCTCCATATAGTATTTGTAGTTTCTTTCCACCCTCATTATCCTATTATCATGAATATATTCAATCATGTTCCATAAAATCATTAGATATGCTTCTTTTCCAGTTGAAGTGTTTGTAGTGGCAGAGAGATCTTCCTGAAAGATCCAGGCAGTAGGGCCATCAAATTTGCTCGTGCTTAAATGTTTTTTATCACTCAGAAACATCAAAACTGAATGGGTTTCTGTCCTATGGGTGTTCATACTTTCTAGTTTATAGGTCACCTGACACTCTATCTGTAGTTTATCGAATTATCCAGACCATCTTTGGATCTTGCAGTTGAAAAATGAAACTCTGTGTGATGGCTAATGACTTTTAATTTGATTTCATTTGGAGCTTAGCTATTACAATTTGTCTGAAGCTGGGGAAGGGGTGCATGAAATTTGGACATAAGGGAAAGTACATAGCATGGTTAAAAGCTGGCATGGAGGGGGTAACCAGACATGATCAACACAGACCAGAAATCATACCGTTTCCATCAATTGCCTAACTTCAGAGTCAGAAAGCTTGGTACCAAGTTTTTGAATTCCCGCTTTCAATTCTTCAAAAGTGATAGTTCCATTATTATCTGTGTCCATGGATTTGAACATCTCTTTCAACCCCATGATCTCCTCTTCAGAAAGATTTTCTGCAATCACCTGGAAGCAGAAAACCAAGGAACTCTAATTAGAATGCAAGGGTAGGCATTTGATTTGAACAGTTACCAAACAAGCAGCTTCCCACCTTCAATGCTACTTTCTTCACTTCATTCATTGCCCTGAACTGCTTCATTCTAGTTAAGACCGCAATATCAATTGGCTTGTCAGATGCATCTCCATCTTCTCGCATCCATGGATGGTCTGTATTTCATTCTCAGCAGTCAAATTTATGCCTTCAGTGTCCAGAAAGCCAAAACAGTTAAAAAGTGCTAGTAAGAACACATGCTCATAAATATTAACATTCATGAAAAAAAAATGAACAGACTTGGATTTTCACCAAAGGAAGGTCATTCAAATGACTATAAAAGGACCAATAAAAATAAAATAATAATTTTATACTGCTTCTAGTAAATACTACATATGTGCAGGTAAATTTAACAGACACCACGCACCAGTTTGTACCAATGCCATGCATATTTGAGATTGCGAAGACAGAAGGCTTACTTAGAACTTCGACTGCAGAAATTCGTTCCTTAGGATCAGACTGTAGCATCTTTTTCACAAGATCTTTGGCACTGCTGGATATGGAGGGCCATGGATCAGATGAGAAGTTAATATGTCCCCGTAGAATAGCAGAAAAAATACCCCGCTCGTTCACTGCTTTTTTATAATTTTTTAAGGGGGTGGGGGGAACAAAAGAGACAAAATCCAAACTGCTTAGGTCACCGCTGGTGGCATCCAACATCTGAAAGTGAGAAATAGATAAAGGACCTGGTTATCATCATCATTACAAACCTACACTCAATGCATAAACTATAAATACCAATTCATCAACCCAAACCAGGGCTCAATCAAAGAGACATGGTCTACAAATCAAGAACTTGGACATGTATAACCAAACACCGATTATGAGATTTTAATTAATCATCATTTGTCTTTTTGTCATACAGCCCATGTTTGCAATAAAAAAGTTATAATGCACCATGCGCCATTGTCCATTTATACCCAGTCAACAGGCATCCCATAGACCTGAACCCTCCTAATAGGGAGGAAGAAATACCTCCACGAAAAGGTGGGACCCCAGTAAGAAGAATGTAAAGTATCACGCCAGCACTCCAAATATCAGCCTCAGCTCCATAACTTCTTCTCAAGACTTCAGGAGCCACATAATATGCACTTCCAACAAGGTCATTGAACACTTCTCCTGGATCCATAGAATTTGTAAAGTCATGAGAAAATAGATACAAGAAGAATTATTCATTCAATGCTTGCCATTAGCTAGAATGAAAATAACAGTCATCATTAGCTGATGGCTAAATTAAATTGTTCTGAGTATTAATTGGGGTAATTCTCAATGAAATCATTTAACTAGAGTTATACAATTTCTAATTGATTTGTAGAATGAGCCACTGTGACATTTCAATGAAGAAAAATAAGTATTAATATACATTAAATCAGAAATCACTTGGATATTTTGTTTTGAAAAGTCTGCTATGTTGCTAGAGATTATTTGATCCTCTTCTAGAGCCAAATGCCGGGATCTGCATTTCACGGAAACTCTTAAAAAACCATAGATAGCAATCCATACAAGGAGCTAGGGGGGGGGGACCTAATGTATTTTTATAGGCCTAAGAACCTCAAGGATGACCCTTAACATGATTAGAAACACTTGAAGGATTTTGGATGACACATGGATATATGGATGTCATAAAAAGTCTAATACTTGCAATTATGCCACTGTTTTAAAATATACAATAATTGCTTGGATATCTCTTGGAGTCTATTTCACAGAAGCCCCTCCTCCAATTCTTAAAATTCCAACCAAATCCTTGAGAACAAATATTCCTTACATAAAACCCATATATGAGAATGTTCACCCTCTAGTTTACCACCTCCAACAAATAATGAGCTCTTTACCCAAGCTACCACCTTGAACAAACTTAATGATTTAAAATAAACCCTTTTAGAAGGGGAAAAAAAAAATGAAACTTCCATTCCAACTGCAAGAGTGAGGAGAATTTTTATTTTTTTTGGGTAGACGTGGAGAATAAAAAATTACTGGAAAATAAAATGGAAAAACCATGGGTTCAGTCAGGCCATCGGTCAACAGTCTAAATAATCCAACTGTGGTCCACTACCCTTAAAACATTCAAAGAATGCACATTGACGATGAAACAGGGAGCCAGTAAGCCACACAGAAAGACTTGAGCATACATCAATGAACAAATTCATGACTCCATCAATGAAAAAATTCATGACTCCCAAACAAACATATTATATTCACCACCAGATCTCAAGTTAGCTTTAGTTTACACCCAAAAAATGTAATGCAGCAACACCTTTGATGTAAACCAAGAAGCTAATAAACCATATCAACTGACATGAGCCAAAAATTGACAGAACAAATTATGATTATCAATCAATTTTCTAATTTTGTCCTAACCCTCTTCCTATTTTCCTTTCTAGTGTACAATGAAAGGTTATATACCCATCATAGCATGCAATAAGTCCTGAATAACTCTGTCGTTCTAAATTACCCGCATATGGGGAGGTAAGTGGAACAACCAGAAGGGATTGAAAGCCACAAACTTGCAATTTAGTGTAAGCACAGTAACCAGAGATAAGATTGAGGTTCTCAAGTTAGAAAATCTAGCAACCAAACTAAATTAAACGAGATTGAGAACCCCAACAGGAGATGCTCATCAGAAATTTGATAATATAAATACTAATAAAACTTGAGTTACAAACCTCTAACAAGCAAATTCCAGAGTACCTGGCTTGAAGAAGACTGACAAGCCAAAATCTGTTGCCTTCAACGGCGAGTCCTCTTCTACGCTGAGGAAAAGGAAATTCTCTGGTTTGAGATCCCGATGCATAACCCTCATGGAGTGGCAATTATGAACTACAGTCACAATCTGCCGACACAATCCAGAAGCAGCTTGCTCTGAGTAATGTCCCTTGGCAATAATCCGATTGAAAAGCTCACCACCTTCACAAAGCTCCATCACCAAATTCACCGAACGTAGATCTTCGTAAACCCCCTTCAATTCCACGATGTTACAGTGACCTGTGAGGTGGTTCATGATCTGTACCTCCCTACGAACATCCCCGATGTCGTCACTGCTCACGAGCTTGCGAGCAGCGATTGACTTACAAGCGAATTGCTCTTTCGTCTCTCTGTGAGTGACTAGATAAGTAATCCCGAACTCACCACGCCCAAGCTCGCGGCCGAAAAGGTATATGGACCGTACATCTTCCATCGGACGGCCGAGGACGCGCCCGATACCTGAGAGAGGACGAGCTCCGTCTGGGTGGAGTTGATTGTCCTCCTCAGTCGGTATACCGAAACAGTTCCCCATCACTCTTAGTTCAGTCACAACAGTGGAGCAGCGAGAGAAGCATATGGAACTTGGAAGTTGAAGGAGAAGGGAAAGATCATTACTAATTGTCCCGTTTGTTTGGAAGGAATCTTTGGCATACACACACTTCCCTGAGTCTATCTCTCTCCTCCTTGATGTAATGACATGTTTACCATCTTATGAATCCACCGCCTAGTTTGAAAGGATCACTGGACCACTGGCCACTCGTTTGAAAGGATCACTGGATCACATGATTTCGCCCAACCAATGGCTTATCTCAGACAAATGTGTACATGGCTCATGAATTGTTCCACTACATTAAACGGCGGAAGAAGGGTAAGAGAATCTCTTTGCTGTTAAACTTGATATGCAAAAAACTTAGGATCGTCTGGAATGGCCTTTCATTGAGAGCATGATGTTGAAATTGGGGTTTTGTGCTCAATGGGTTTCCCGTATTATGACTTCTATTACCTCAGTATCTTTCAACATTCTAATTAATGGCGCAGACAGAGGCTCAGTCCATCCTTCCAGAGGAATCCGGCAAGGAGATCCATTATCTTCATTTCTGTTTATTCTTTGTTCTCAGGCCCTTAGCTCTGTTCTTATTAAAGCCGAGGAGGCCAATAGGATCAAAGGAATTAAAGTGCGGAACCAAGCCCCCCCTATATCCCACTTGATGTTCACAAATGCTTTGGAGGTGTATTGCAAAGCCATTGGACAATCTATTAATTTAGAGAAGTCTAGCTTGACTTTTAGCCCCAACACCACCAGTCGAATCAAAAGGTGGTTCTCGTAGATCCTTAAGATCTCGTACGAAGAGGGTCCATCTAAGTATTTGGGAGATCAAAATCCTCTGTTTTTTCCATCCATGTTTTTCCTTGTTTTGTTACCTGTAAAACGCGACACGTGGACAATAAAGCGATCAACGGTCAAGATTGGGTGAGGATTATTACATCCGGTGCGATGGTCTTAAAGTTGTCTACGTATCGCGTTCTGCAGATAGCAAAACAAGGAAAAACAGGGATGAAAAAAACAGATGATTATTTTCCGTATTTGGGGTTGCCTACAGATTTTGGGATTCCCAAGTCTCAGATTTTCAAGGACATTAGGGACAAAGTATGCAACAAATGGGTGGAAGCATAGTTTGTTATCTCATGCTAGGAAGGAAGTAATGGTTAAGGCAGTGGCTTGCTCAATATCTAATTATCCGGGTTCTCATTTCAATCTTCCGGTTTCTCACCATGATCATATCTGAAGGGTGGTGTCTAATTTCCATTGGGGTCAATCGGAGGAAGGTAACAAAACTCATTGGATCTCTTGGTCTCGCCTATGCCGATCGAAAGAGAAAGGAGGACTAGGGTTGCGGGATCCTCTTCTTCATAATCGAGCTCTTCTTACCAAAGTAGCTTGGAGGATGTGGATGAATCCCGATTCACTTTGGGTTTAGTTCCTCAAATATGTCTACTTTCCCAATTCTGATTTTCTGCAAGCTCAAGAAGGTAATCAACCTTCATGGGGATGGAGGAGTATTCTAGAGGGCAAGAAATTCTTTTTGTCTGGGCTTTAATGGCAAGTTGGTGATGGCGCTTCCATAGACATTTGGGCTGATAATTGGATTCCAACTCTTAGGGGTTTCAAGCTCACTCATCCTAAGCCTATAGGTTGTGCTCTATCAAAGGTGGCTGATATTATTGACCGATATAATCACTGTTGGAAGATGGCAGAGTTGGATCATTAGTTTCACCCCTTGGATAAAAAGGAAATCTTGAAGATTCAACTGAGTGTGTTCCATCACCCTGATCGTCAAGTTTGGGGGGCTTCTCGAAATGGCATTTTTTCAGTTAAGAGCGCTTATCACCACATCTGCAACATGCGTGATGATCATATGTCCCTTCATGCCTCCTCCTCTCACCCCCGCACATGAGAATTGGTCCCAGATAAAACATGGAAGCGGATTTAGAGCTGTAGAACCTTACCTAAAATCAGAACTTTCTTGTGGAGGTCTTGTGCTCATGGGATAGTGTCCGGTGCAGGTCTTCAAGCTCGAAATATGAAGATAGATGTTTCATGTCAAAGGTGCGGTTTTGCTCTCGAAACTAATGACCACATTCTGTTTTCTTGCCCCTTTGAGAGAGCCATTTGGTTCGGTTGTCCTTTATCTTTTACCCTCCCTCTCTCTGGTGATCCAAAAATATCTAAGTGGGTGGAGAGGTGGGATTTTATGGTATGCAGTGACAAGAAGGCGGCAATTGCCGATTTAAGTTTCTGTTCTTTCATTTGCTAGCAGTTTTGGTTGGTCAAGAATGAGTTCGTTTTCGGGAAAAAGAATCAGTCACCTATGGATGTAGTTCACCTAGCCCAAAGATCCTTTAAGGAATTCTGGAATTCCAACTTCCCATCAAGTGCTGATTCTGGGATTCCCCTCTTTATGTCCCATGGTTCAACCTTTATCATGGTCTCCTCTCGTCACTCCATTTATTAAACTGAACTATGATGTTGCGCTTACCCATGAGGCTGCAATAGGTGGAGTGGGAATCATTTTGCGGAATGGTAAAAGATATCAAACGATGGCAATTTCGGAGCCAGTGAGTTTCTCAGACATTCTAATAGGGGAAGCTATTAGCATCAGAATGCGTCTCTCTGTGGCTTACGATCTGGAGATCTCCCATTTGCTAGTCGAGTCGAATAATAGCAAAGTGGTTCAGCAGATCTCCAATGCAAGAAATGTCCCTCCATGCTTCCTTCTTGTTGGATAATTATATTACAATTTCTTATAAAATACAAATTGCAATACAAAACTTTTACAGTAGAAACTATGATGTTGTAGCGTTGATCCTTAACTGAAATGAGATGAGGAAAAACTTGAAATAGATGTTGAATCACCACCACAACAACTGAAGAAGCTTCAAACAGAAGAGGTTGAGTCACACTTATAGTGCTGCCTTTAAGGTCATTGATGCCCTCTACTACCAAGAGTTATTCTGCATCACTATCTCTAAGATAAAACAATCTCCCACTAGAAGATGAGGCAGTTCTTCTAGTCCCTTCTAGGAGCAAAAAGCTACAGCACAGCTGCCCCCCTCTAACCTTACACAAGACTTAGAGAAAATGGAAGGAAGAGAAAGACTTGTGTGGTTGCAATAAGTAGAAATGGACGGAATGTCAATGTGTGAATGTGTATCTTTGCAAGGTATTTGGTTGGGTTTATAAAGACTCAAAACCAACCTTTGCACCCTCTTGGATTCCCTAAGAGTAACTTCCAACTAATGGCAAGTTAATTGGAGAATAATGTCATATGGACATGAATTGGGAATTAATTCAATAAATTGAATTAATCTCAATCAATTCCTTAGCACACCTCCTCACTCATAGTAGTGACCATGAATGGACTTTAGGGCACCCATATAATGACATTGACCATTTACCTCCATTTGGCAATAATCAATGGCATGCATTAAGAATTAATTTTATAAATAAAATCAGTCTCAATCAATTCTCTTTGCCCACCTCTCCACTCATGGTAATGGTCATTGATGCGGCAAAAATTGACCGGATGATCTTTCCTACAGTTTCTGGTGCTCCAGCTGACCTACACAGAAGAGATGACAGGGGAGAACCAAGCTGACCCGACGGGGGACTATCTGATGCCTAAGTCAGATATTTCCATAGAAGATGCTCAATAGAGCTTTTCCAATAAAAGAAGTGATTGATCGATCCCCCATGATGGAGGCTTACCTTAGTATTTATATTCTACTGATGGAGAGAGAAGGAGGGGCATTTGTGGAGAGTCTAGTTTAAGCATAGAGTCCTTGAGGAGAGTGACACTGTGATTCTGAGAATATTCTGGGTTCCAGGGCATATTCTGAGAATATTCTCTATTGATCTCGGAGGTGCAAGTCGTGATAGGGGTGGACGCCTCTGATGACATGTAGTGGATAGAGTTCTACCCCCATGATCATGGATCACGTCCCTTGAATGTAGGAGTGGATGTGTACATGTTTCTGAGTTCGTTACTTGACTGTGTCGAGCTGAGGTGACAGGTTGGTCGAGCCGAGGTGACTAATAGCACGGCCTGATGGAGGGCCGATGTAATACCCTGCTTCTTAAGCCCGGTCTGATTTCGCGGTTGAACCGGTTTAACCATGCAGAAACCGAGCCAGAGGATATTAGAGCGGGTTCCTTATGGGCTATGATGGCACGGGTGACCTTAAACACCGGCTGGCCCGACAAGTCCGAGCCAGTGCCAGAAGAGACGGGAGTGCCCAAACCGTGTACGTGCACCTACCATAAGGCTATGTACGGATAAAACAGGTATTATATCCGTATTTTAAGGTATATACGTATGCTACATCGTATGCCTGGGGTGGGGTTCGCGCCGAGGTCCGAACCCAGTCAAAATCCCAAGTCTTGGCTCTCGGAT